>NW_006256756.1:17306000-17644128 GCF_000478725.1 Eutrema salsugineum | reverse complement strand
AGTTTTCTTGGGCATGCAGGGTTTACAGAAGATTTTTCAAAGACTTCTCAAGAATTGCCAGGCCCTTGACAAGACTGTTGTGTAAAGAAGTGGACTTCATCTTTGATGCTGAATGTGAAGAAGCCTTTAAGTTGATCAAGGAGGCATTGGTTAGTGCACCAATAGTTCAGGCACCAGACTGGTCCCTTCCTTTTGAGGTCATGACAGATGCATCTGATTTTTTCTGTTGGAGCAGTGCTTGGGCAAAAGAAAGACAAGAAGCTACATGTCATCTACTATGCCAGTCGAACACTTGACTCTGCACAAGAGAAGTATGCTACTACTGAAAAGGAAATGCTGGCAATAGTCTTTGCCTTTGATAAGTTCAAAACTACCTGGTGGGATCAAAAGTCATTGTATATACTGATCATGCAGCCCTCAGGTATTTGATGACCAAGAAAGATGCCAAGCCAAGGCTGTTAAGATGGGTTTTATTGCTCCAAGAGTTTGATATGGAAGTGCTTGATAAAAAGGGGATAGAAAATGGGGCTGCATACCATCTCTCAAGGCTGAGGATTGAAGAAAAGGTCCCCATAGATGATGCTTTGCCTGAAGAGTCTCTGATGGTACTCCATTCCTACTTGGAGTTTGAGGAAGTAGAGAGCATTCAAGAGAGGAGGATGCCTTGGTTTGCAGACATAGTGAACTATCTTGGATGTGGGTAGGAGCCTCCTGAATTAGATGCCTACAAGAGGAAGAAGTTCTTCAGAGATGTCCAGAGATACCATTGGGATGAGCCCTACCTCTATGTTCTGAACAAGGATCAGCTGTATAGAAGGTGTCTTGCTGAAGAGGAGATGCAACCTGTGTTGCAAGAATGTCATGGTTCTGGTTTTGGAGGTCACATGGGGGCATTCAAGACTGTGGCAAAGGTTCTTCAGAGTGGGTTTTGGTGGCCTACAATGTTCAAAGATGCCCAGTTGGTGGTTTCAGCATGTGATGCCTGTCAGAGGCATGGGAACATATCTAAGAGGAGTGAGATGCCTCAAACCCCATTCTAGAGGTTGAAATCTTTGATTGCTGGGGGATTGACTTTATGGGGCCCTTCATTTCATCCTATGGGAATCAGTATATACTTGTTGCTGTGGACTATGTGTCCAAATGGGTTGAGGCCATTGCTTCCCCTACCAATGATTCCAAGGTTGTAGTGAAGCTGTTCAAGAGCATTATCTTCCCAAGATTTGGAGTTCCAAGGGTTGTCATTTCTGATGGAGGATCTCATTTTCTGAACAAGACTTTGGAGGGTTTGTTGAGAAAGCATGGGGTGAAACACAAGATAGCTACTCCATATCATCCCCAAACTAGTGGCCAGGTTGAGGTATCTAATAGACAGATCAAAGCCATTCTTGAGAGGACTGTTAGCTCAAGCAGAAAAGATTGGAGAAAAAGGCTAGATGATGCATTGTGGGCTTATAGGACTGCCTTTAAAACTCCAATTGGGACATCACCATTCAGTCTGCTATATGGGAAGAGCTGCCACCTTCCTGTTGAGCTGGAATACAAGGCTATGTGGGCTGTGAAGTTGCTGAACTTTGATATCAAGACAGCTCAAGAGAAAAGGGTCATGCAACTTCATGAACTTGAGGAAATTAGGCTTGAGGCTTTTGAAAGCTCAAAGATCTATAAGGAGAAGACCAAGGTTCTGCATGATCAAAAGATTCTGAAAAGGGAGTTTAAGCATGGTGATTTGGTCTTGCTGTTCAACTCTAGACTTAAGTTGTTTCCAGGAAAACTTAAGTCTAGATGGTCTGGTCCCTTTAAGGTTCTTGAAGTGAGGCCTTATGGTGCCATTGTCTTAGAAGGGAAGAATGGTCAAGAATTTGTGGTGAATGGACAGAGAATCAAGCATTACTTAGTTTCACAGAAGAAGGAGGAGGCTACATCAGTTCCCCTTCTTGATCCACCAACCTGTTAATCAGGTTTCCAAAGTCAAACTTAGAGACTTTAAACAAAGTGCTCTTGGGAGACACCCCAAGCTTATCCTTTGTAAATATGCTGTTGATCTTTTGATTTCTTTCTTTTTATGTTTTAGGATGCTTTGATGGGTTTGTTTAGTGTCTACAGGTGTTAGGTGTGAGTCTGAACCCTTGGAAAGTGAATGCAAAATGAAAAGAGATGAAGGAATGGAGACAAGCTTGTGCTCGGCCTTTGACATGGGCACCGGCCACGGTCAAGAACAAGGCGTGGCAAGCCTCTTTGTGTTGCCACGGGGGATAATCACGGTCTCAAGGCCAGGCCGTGGCAAAAGAAGCATATGTTCGGCGATTGCCACAGCCTTGTGACATGGAACATAGGCGACCATGGCAAAAGAAAAAGAGGAATGACTAAGGCTCGGGGTTTGCCACGGTTGAAATTGCCACGAGAAGGAGCTGAAGCCGTGGCAAGGTACACAGAAATGCCCAACGTTCGGCGATTGACACGGGCCACAAGACACGATTAAGGAACTTGGCCGTGGCAAAGGAAACGGTGCATAACTTCGATT
The DNA here is from genome assembly GCF_000478725.1 of Eutrema salsugineum. Lineage (NCBI taxonomy): Eukaryota > Viridiplantae > Streptophyta > Magnoliopsida > Brassicales > Brassicaceae > Eutrema > Eutrema salsugineum. The sequence goes on along the minus strand of NW_006256756.1, from coordinate 17,641,607 downwards.
CGGATTTTGCCACGAGAAGTTTGCCACGGGAAGACAAGGTGACCGCGGCAAAGAAATGAAGACTGAGCATCCATTCGGTGCATGACACGGCTGGAAGGCACGGGTTCAAGACCAGGCCGTGGCAACATGAAAATGGAGTGTCCAATATTCGGGGTTTGCCACGATGAGTTGTCACGAGAAAGGGATGTGGCCGTGGCAAAATGACGATGGTATGTCCAACATTCGGGGTTTGACACGAGGTATTGCCACGGAAAGAAACCAGGCCGTAGCAAAAACAAAGGTGGAAGGACCAACATTCGGAGAATGCCACGGTCTACAAGACACAGGCTAAGGGTTTGACCGTGGCAAAGATTTGGAGGGTTTGACCGTGGCAAAGATTTGGAGGGTTTGACCGAGGATTGAGCACGGCCACGGCGAGATTGCCACGGGGAAACAACCAGACCGTGGCAAGAGAAAGGAAAAGAGACATAGTTTGGGGTTTGCCACGGTCTGAAGCCACGGCCAAACCAAGACCGCGGCAAAGAGGAAGCATTCATGAGTTCTTGCCACGACCACGTGCCACGGTCAACCAGGCGCGACCAAAATTTGAATTTTGGTTGACCGTACGGACGTTGACCGGTCAACACACGCGCCAAGCCAGCTGTTCCCCACCACTCCTTCTTCTTCATCGCGAGTTTGCCCCTTTCTCTCCATTCTTAAGCTTTAAACCTTCATATCTCTCTCGTTACTGCATCAAATTGAGTGATTCCAACTGCATTGAACTCGTAATCCTATATAGTTTCTTGCTGCACATTCGTTTTTCACTAGAAACTTGAAGATTCCAAGGTATTTAATCTGTTAAAACTCACCTTTTCCATGCTTTAGAGTATTGTTCATGAACAGAGAAAAACAAATGGAATCGATTTTAATGGGCTTCTTGATACCTTGGAATCATTTTGTGAGTCTTGTGCAAGTAGAATGAATAGGGATTTCATGAATCTTGCTTGAGAATAACCTGTTCTTGGAATTTTTGAGAAATTTTCTTGAAAATCTTCATGTGAATCGATTTTTTTTAGAAATTGTGTTTCAAGCTGAACTCTATGTGTGCATTGCTTCTTGCCATTGATTTGAGTTTAATGAGTTTTTAATCAGCTTGAAATTCCTTCTTTTAAAAAGAAATCGATTGGTGCTGCTCATGAACTTGGTGATGTTTTGAAAAAACTTTTGTTGTTCTCTTGCTTTGGTGCTTACAATGGTTTGAGAAAATGCAGGATGGCAGGAACAAAAAGACAAGCAGCCGTGGACAAAGCCAGAAAAGAGAAAGCTGGGAATTCAGAGGATAAGATTCTGCCTTTTGGGCACAAAGTTTTCAAGAAACAGAAAAGGCAGAGAAAGCCAAAGGATCCAGCTGAGAAGAAAACAAAGAAGGTTGCTGCACCAAAGAAGACAAAGGCCTCTACATCAAAAACTTCTGGTAACGAGTTGGCATTGGTTGAGGTCGTTCACAGGGCAGGAAAAGAGGTGGCTGTGGCTGAGGATGAAGAAGGGACAGAAAGTGATCCTGAAACAGCATTGAAACGGGTCAAGAAAGCAAAGACAAGTTCTGAGGACAGTGAACCAACCTTTGATGACTACTTTGCTATGTTCAGGGGTGTAAAAGTGCTGCAAACCAAGTTCCCTGATATGGAGATGCTGAGGAAGATGGGAATTCTTGAAGAGGTTCAGCTCATTTTCAACAACATGGGGTTTGGTGGATTCTTTGAGATGAGAGATGTGGCTCATGATGGTGTTACACAAGAGTTTCTTGCATCCCTTCAAGTTTGTGGGTATGGCCCAAGAGATGAAAGAATCAAAGAGGGCAATGGTCTTGGGCACATAGAGTTCACAATAGATGGTACACAACACCATGTAAGCTTCAAGGAACTAGATGAGATCTTTTCTTTTCCAAGACCTGCACAGGAATAGACAGTGAAGTTCACTTACCCTGATCACATGATTACTGACTTGTGGGATACAATTGCTTTTGGGAGCTTCAGAGGAGGAAGATGCAAGATTTCATGGATAAGAAACCCAGCAATCTGCTATGCTCACAAGGTGCTTTGGCAAATGTTCTTTACCAAGCACAATGATGGAGTGGTGCATCTAGCTGACATGGAGCTACTGGGTATGGGTCTTCATCCTCTCATCAGTCACTTGAAGAGCAAGAGAGAGTTTCGCCTCCCACACTACATCCGATCTAGTGGTGCATTCTTAGCGCGCCAAATGCTGATTTACAAGGACATAGCTTGGAGTGAGGGTAAAAGAAAGAAGCTCACTAAGTTTCACAATGGATGGCTAGTGACAAAGATTCTGAAAGCAAGAGGTTTTGTCTTTGATGATGTTGAGGTCAGGCCTGAGTTGATTGATGAAGCTACCTTCACCAAGGTTGGGTTTTTAAAAGCAAGCAATGGTGAAAACTTCTTGTACACCTTCAAGCTCTTACAAGATGAAAAGGTTCATGTTCTGTTGCCACACCCAGTCATCACCACTCTCACAGAAAGTCACAATGTCTCTTTTATTGTCCTAAAAGATCAGCTCTACAACTCAGCCATTCATCCTCCAATTCCCAAATGCAAGAAGCCCGTTAATTCTAAGGGTAAAGAGCCAGTTGAAGAGCAAAGCACAACAGCCGGTTGTGAGTATGAAGAGACAAGAGATTTTGAGAGGAGGATGGGAGCAGGGAGATATCACTTTGATCCTTACTTCTGGGGTGAGATGATATTCACACAAGGAAGCTGTATACCAGAGTTAACACCCTTCAGAAATGGTGCAAATGGCAAGACAAAACGATCAACAAGCTAGTTCACTGTGTTAGGGAGCTTAAGAAGAAGGTTAAGAAGCTCACAGCTCCAGCCACCTCACCCAAACGAGATACAAGAGAAAAGGTGGGAGAAAGCTCAGCTGCCAATGACCTTGTCCTACCACCAGGAAAAGAAGATTGGGTGAACCCAGCAACTGTGTTCTTACCAGACTCACCTGAGAGCAGCCCACCCAGATACTCCACTCCATCATGCTCAACCTCCAATCCATCCCATTACTTGGGATCAGACCTCAGCGATTGAGGTAAACACTCAAAACCTTGTAAATAGCATGTAGACTTTCTTTTTCTTTTGCATTTTACTTGTTTGCTTTGATTTCACTTCTTTCTCATGCTTTTATAACACAAGGGACTGTGTTATTTAAGTGTGGGGGAGGAGTTTCATCCTTTACTAATCATGTTTTCTATTTTCTTATTTTACACTTTGAGTCTTGAGTCACAATCTAGTTGCATATTCATCTAAGTGCATATAAAAACCAAAAAAATGGAAAAATCTGAAAAAAATTCACAAAACAAAAATGATCATGTAGTTGCATTCTAATTTTTAGGATTGAGTCTAGATTGCATATGCATATAGGTTGCATCTTGCAGGGAGTAATGATAGGTTTTCTAGAGAGTACATCACTTTGAGAACTTGAACTGAATATGCTTGTGAATCTTTTTCTGTGCTTGCAAAGTCTGAAATGATCTGAATCTGAGAAGCAAGTTTGAATTAAACTCAACTCTAATTAAGTGGGAACCTTAAACTTGACTTGAAAATATCTTGTGATGCATTGTTTGAAAAAGCTTGTGGATACCGATATACATACTTGAGCTAGAACCATTGTTTTTACCACTCTTTTCCTTAGCTCAAGTAGCTGAATCCACATCATGGATCAGTTCCCATTCCTTGAACCCATCCTTCTTTCAAGCCAATGTTTGTGTGTGAATTGAAAGGCCACCTTGGATCAAACTTAGCAGAAAGTGTTAGGTTTAGAGCGACAAGGGCAGGTCTCATTGAGTGCTGTGTTCCAACATCAAGGAACTGAGAGTTTTGGCGAGGAATAAGTGTGAGGGAAAAGACTTGTTGGTGAGTGGAAAAAGGTGAGATGAGTGGGAAAGAGAGAGTGAAAATAGCTAGGGGAATGAAAGAAAAAGAAATCAGTCTTGGTGTTTTGAGAAAGTGAGCTCTGGTTTGTTGAAAAGAAAGAGTCTAGCCTCTAAGTAAAAAAAGGAAGAAAAGAAGCCAAAAGGCTCAAATGTTTTGAAAAGAAAGAAAGAAGAGGCTAGAAGTTGTAAAAGAAAAAAAAAAGAAGAGCTGTGTAAAGTTTGAGTTCCAAGACTTGAGAGTGAAAGTGAAGAGTAAATCTCCTAGTGAGAGGAAAATAAGTGTGAAAAGTGAGGTTTTTGAGCAAGTGAGGAAGCTTTGAGAGGGTCTTCTCCAGCCAGACCGTGGAACTTTGAGTTTTGCACCATATTGAGCAGGGAAGCTTTAACTTCAAAGTTGTTGTTTTGAACTGGTGGAGCTTGAATCCCAGCTCGGTATTGGTGCGCATTAGCTCGGTCATTCTCTCCAACACAGATTGGAGGATGTTGTCTCTGAACTTGGGGCGGTGGCGGATGAACATGATGGGCTTGTTGTTCATTTCTATTCGCTTAGTGTTGGTTTTGCTGAGCAAGCCGTTCGTTTCTTTGAGCCTGTTGCTGATTAACATAGGCTTGTTGTTCATTTCTTCCTGCCTGCGCCTGATTAGCCTGAGCCTGGTGCTCGGCTGCCTGAGCCTGTTGCTCCATTCTCTGTTGTTCTGCCATTCCAAGTCTGTCAAAGTGCCGTTCTCTCTCGCGAGCTCGCCTTTCTAATCTGTCGATGTTATCGTCGTATGGGAAAAGCGATCCTGTGCTCCGAGACCTGGTATTCATGCACCTGAAAACATAACAAGAACTTGGAAAGAAGTTAGTAAAACAAAGGAAAGAAAAGCTTGAACTCAAGAACAAACAAGAGACTAATGCTCCTACAAGTCGGCAACGGCGCCAATTGATAACTAAGAGTTTTCAGGCTCTTAGAAGGGTTATCAATCCCCTTGTCAAAGTAGTATAAGGGGTGTCAAACCAAGCTTGTAAACAAGACACTAGCCTATGTCATTTGTTCACTTAAGTCAAGACAAGATGATAAAAGTTTGGTGACGATGATTAACAGGCAAATGAGCAATAAAGTTAAATAAAAGCAGTGATTCAGATGATAGTAATGAATGATAAAGGCAGAAGCTTTAGACAGGATATTTGACTCGGGTGCTTCCAAGTTAGACTAAGGGGCTAATGAATCATTTTATCAAGCGATTTCATTTGACTTTGAACTCAAGGCACGTTAATCTTCTCATGAAAGTATTAAACGTCTAAACTGATCCTCTTTCATACCAAAATCCCTTTTGAGAAGAACGAATCAGTCAGCAATAAGAATCGGTTCAAAAACGTCATTTAAGAGAACAAACTATCACTCTCGCGATGAAAGACTCTTAAACCCTTAACCGAGTGGTTCAGACATTTCTACAAACACTTCTGATGCGAGATATGTCTCAGATCTGAACCTCAAGTGATGTGCTTGGATCCAGCTTAGAGATCTCATCGGTTAAGGAATGAAACATGCAAGACTAGACACCTAAACCCATAAATCCACCTTGAAAGCACCCTAATCTACCTATCTAAAGCCGCTTAAACGACTACTCACTGATCATAACGAGCTCACTAAGTCCTTTGCAAGACGTGTAGCTAGTCATGATAAGGAGTTTGATGTTGGATGATAAAAGAAATAAAGAAAGAACAAGATTCTGATGCAAAAACGAGATATCGGATTAGATTAATCAAGTTTCACAAAAGAGGCAAGTTCTTAGAGCTAAAAACAGATAAGAGATAAGATAACTAGGTTTTTAGTCTCAAAATGTATTTATAGCAAAGGGAAAGTGACGCGGGTCAGCCCGGAACAAACCGGGTACTGAACCGCCTTCTTGGGTTGATGGGTGAGTGCCACGGTGTGTCGGAAAGTAAAGCCGAGGTCTTCATGCCGAGGCGTGCACGTGAGTCAGGATCTAGATGAAGATCTCGTGAAGAACACGTCAAGAACATGCATGAACCCTAGTCTTTGATCTATCCTCACGTGTATGTTCTTGAGCCATTCTGTTCTTGATTCTGGGTTCGTGACAAGGGACCTCGGGATAAAATGTCGAGGGGTCATGATGTCTAGGTGCTTGGGAGAACACAGTCCGGCATGCACGCCGAGGTCATTACACCGAGGTGTACTTTCAACACTTAGTCGTTTCCAGCTTCAATTCTTACGTATGCATGCCTCGATCTAACCATGCCAAGGCTTTGGCACGAGGTCTAGTCCAGAATACTTCCAGGATATGAACCTCGACTTGAGTGACGCCAAGGTAAAGATACCGAGGCTTGTGAAAATACTTAGCGCGTATCGCAACTCTTTTAGGCTTGTATCGACCATGTCACCTTCCGGAAGCAGTAACTTTCAGCACACGACTCCAATTTCTCTGGGACCAGTTCCACAGTCAATATGACTCAATAAGCTCTAACTTTGGTGAAGAAACCATCGGAGCTTGGGGAGTGGAAGGATTCCTGGATTTAACATCTTTGCGCCGTATTGAAATCACCGGAAAATAGACTTTTAGACCGATGTGAACTCCGGAGACCCTATCTTCGAAACCTTTGCTCCGAATTGAGCGATTCAAAATGCTCTGAGAAGATCTTCCATGGATCTCGAATTTTGGTGAAGACCGAGTAAGCTGGTTCGGTCTGGAGGGGCTCCGTCCGCCATGATATTTGAAGTTCACCGTTCAGTTCTCGGGTATGCGCAATGCTGGTGAATGCTCCGGAAGCCATATCTTTCTCTCCACTGGTCCGAATTGGATGATTCCAACTGTTCTGGAATATTTGCTTGATTATCTCCAACTTTTGTGAAGACCCCGCCAACTGATTCGGACCGGAAGGTTCCCCGGATTGCTGATCTCCGAATTGCGCGGGCAAGGACAACTTTTGGTCGTAAAAACCTTCCCGCGGTAAGAAAAAATGGCCGAGGGCTGTGTACCGCGGTAAGCTTTTTGGTCGTAAAAATTCTTGCCTCGGTCAAAAACTTGTCCCGTGGTATTTTTTCACTCGATACTCGATTCTGGCTGATCGGTAAGGTTTTTGGCCGGTAATGAGCGTCTGGTAAACATTTTGGCTGAGGTTTCCGACCAGCCGGTACGAGATTTGGCCGAGAAATTCCTCCAAGCGGTTTTCACCATTTTTGACCCTTTTCTTCACCGTTTTCTTTTCTGTTCCTCTTCTTAGGCTCCAATTGGTCTCCAAAGCTCCTGATAAAGACTTCAAAACATGCAAAACTCTTTGGGACCTAATGCAAGCCCTAAGTCCTATTTTAACGCCTAAAGACTCAATTTACATGAGAAAACACATGATGAGGACTCTATAATGCAATCTAAATGATGTAAAATATAGACATATCAGTGTTGCAAGAATGTCATGGTTCTGCTTTTGGAGGTCACATGGGGGCATTCAAGACTGTGGCAAAGGCTCTTCAGAGTGGGTTTTGGTGGCCTACAATGTTCAAAGATGCCCAGTTGGTGGTTTCAGCATGTGATGCCTGTCAGAGGCATGGGAAAATATCTAAGAGGAGTGAGATGCCTCAAAACCCCATTCTAGAGGTTGAAATCTTTGATTGCTGGGGGATTGACTTTATGGGGCCCTTCATTTCATCCTATGGGAATCAGTATATACTTGTTGCTGTGGACTATGTGTCCAAATGGGTTGAGGCCATTGCTTCCCCTACCAATGATTCCAAGGTTGTAGTGAAGCTGTCAAGAGCATTATCTTCCCAAGATTTGGAGTTCCAAGGGTTGTCATTTCTGATGGAGAATCTCATTTTGTGAACAAGACTTTGGAGGGTTTGTTGAGAAAGCATGGGGTGAAACACAAGATAGCTACTCCATATCATCCCCAAACTAGTGGCCAGGTTGAGGTATCTAATAGACAGATCAAAGCCATTCTTGAGAGGACTGTTAGCTCAAGCAGAAAAGATTGGAGCAAAAGGCTAGATGATGCATTGTGGGCTTATAGGACTGCCTTTAAAACTCCAATTGGGACATCACCATTCAGTCTGCTATATGGGAAGAGCTGCCACCTTCCTGTTGAGCTGGAATACAAGGCAATGTGGGCTGTGAAGTTGCTGAACTTTGATATCAAGACAGCTCAAGAGAAAAGGGTCATGCAACTTCATGAACTTGAGGAAATTAGGCTTGAGGCATTTGAAAGCTCAAAGATCTATAAGGAGAAGACCAAGGTTCTGCATGATCAAAAGATTCTGAAAAGGGAGTTTAAGCATGGTGATTTTGTCTTGCTGTTCAACTCTAGACTTAAGTTGTTTCCAGGAAAACTTAAGTCTAGATGGTCTGGTCCCTTTAAGGTTCTTGAAGTGAGGCCTTATGGTGCCATTGTCTTAGAAGGGAAGAATGGTCAAGAATTTGTGGTGAATGGACAGAGAATCAAGCATTACTTAGTTTCACAGAAGAAGGAGGAGGCTACATCAGTTCCCCTTTTTGATCCACCAACCTGTTAATCAGGTTTCCAAAGTCAAACTTAGAGACTTTAAACAAAGTGCTCTTGGGAGACACCCCAAGCTTATCCTTTGTAAATATGCTTTTGATCTTTTGATTTCTTTCTTTTTATGTTTTAGGATGCTTTGATGTGTTTGTTTAATGTCTACAGGTGTTAGGTGTGAGTCTGAACCCTTGGAAAGTGAATGCAAAATGAAAAGAGATGAAGGAATGGAGACAAGCTTGTGCTCGGCCTTTGACATGGGCACCGGCCACGGTTAAGAACAAGGCGTGGCAAGCCTCTTTGTGTTGCCACGGGGGGATAATCACGGTCTCAAGGCCAGGCCGTGGCAAAAGAAGCATATGTTCGGCGACTGCCACGGCCTTGTGACATGGAACGTAGGCGACCGTGGCAAAAGAAAAAGAGGAATGACTAAGGCTCGGGGTTTGCCACGGTTGAGATTGCCACGGGAAGGAGCTGAAGCCGTGTCAAGGTACACAGAAATGACCAACGTTCGGCGATTGACACGGGCCACAAGACACGATTAAGGAACTTGGCCCTGGCAAAGGAAACGATGCATAACTTCGATTCGGATTTTGCCACGAGAAGTTTGCCACGGGATGACAAGGTGACCGCGGCAAAGAAATGAAGACTGAGCATCCATTCGGTGCATGACACGGCTGGAAGGCACGGGTTCAAGACCAGGCTGTGGCAACATGAAAATGGAGTGTCCAACATTTGGGGTTTGCCACGATGAGTTGTCACGAGAAAGGGATGTGGCCGTGGCAAAATGACGATGGTATGTCCAACATTCGGGGTTTGACACGAGGTATTGCCACGGAAAGAAACCAGGCCGTAGCAAAAACAAAGGTGGAAGGACCAACATTCGGAGAATGCCACGGTTTACAAGACACGGGCTAAGGGTTTGACCGTGGCAAAGATTTGGAGGGTTTGACCGAGGATTGAGCACGGCCACGGCGAGATTGCCACGGGGAAACAACCAGACCGTGGCAAGAGAAAGGAAAAGAGACATAGTTTGGGGTTTGCCACGGTCTGAAGCCACGGCCAAACCAAGACCGCGGCAAAGAGGAAGCATTCATGAGTTCTTGCCACGACCACGTGCCACGGTCAACCAGGCGCGACCAAAATTTGAATTTTGGTTGACCGTACGAACGTTGACCGGTCAACACACGCGCCAAGCCAGCTGTTCCCCACCACTCCTTCTTCTTCATCGCGAGTTTGCCCCTTTCTCTCCATTCTTAAGCTTTAAACCTTCATATCTCTCTCGTTACTGCATCAAATTGAGTGATTCCAACTGCATTGAACTCGTAATCCTGTATAGTTTCTTGCTGCACATTCGTTTTTCACTCGAAACTTGAAGATTCCAAGGTATTTAATCTGTTAAAACTCACCTTTTTCCATGCTTTAGAGTACTGTTCATGAATAGAGAAAAACAAATGGAATCGATTTTAATGGGCTTCTTGATACCTTGGAATCATTTTGTGAGTATTGTGCAAGTAGAATGAATAGGGATTTCATGAATCTTGCTTGAGAATAACTTGTTCTTGGAATTTTTGAGAAATTTTCTTGAAAATCCTCATATGTGAATCGATTTTTTTTAGAAATTGTGTTTCAAGCAGAACTCTATGTGTGCATTTCTTCTTGCCATTGATTTGAGTTTAATGAGTTTTAATCAGCTTGAAATACCTTATTTTAAAAAGAAATCGATTGGTGCTGCTCATGAACTTGGTGATGTTTTGAAAAAACTTTTGTTGTTCTCTTGCTTTGGTGCTTACAATGGTTTGAGAAAATGCAGGATGGCAGGAACAAAAAGACAAGCAGCCGTGGACAAAGCCAGAAAAGAGAAAGCTGGGAATTCAGAGGATAAGATTCTGCCTTTTGGGCACAAAGTTTTCAAGAAACAGAAAAGGCAGAGAAAGCCAAAGGATCCAGCTGAGAAGAAAACAAAGAAGGTTGCTGCACCAAAGAAGACAAAGGCCTCTACATCAAAAACTTCTGGTAACGAGTTGGCATTGGTTGAGGTCGTTCACAGGGCAGGAAAAGAGGTGGCTGTGGCTGAGGATGAAGAAGGGACAGAAAGTGATCCTGAAACAGCATTGAAACGGGTCAAGAAAGCAAAGACAAGTTCTGAGGACAGTGAACCAACCTTTGATGACTACTTTGCTATGTTCAGGGGTGTAAAGTGCTGAAAACCAAGTTCCCTGATATGGAGTTGCTGAGGAAGATGGGAATTCTTGAAGAGGTTCAGCTTATTTTCAACAACATGGGGTTTGGTGGATTCTTTGAGATGAGAGATGTGGCTCATGATGGTGTTACACAAGAGTTTCTTGCATCCCTTCAAGTTTGTGGGTATGGCCCAAGAGATGAAAGAATCAAAGAGGGCAATGGTCTTGGGCACATAGAATTCACAATAGATGGTACACAACACCATGTAAGCTTCAAGGAACTAGATGAGATCTTTTCTTTTCCAAGACCTGCACAGGAACAGACAGTGAAGTTCACATACCCTGATCACATGATTACTGACTTGTGGGATACAATTGCTTTTGGGAGCTTCAGAGGAGGAAGATGCAAGAGTTCATGGATAAGAAACTCAGCAATCCGCTATGCTCACAAGGTGCTTTGCCAAATGTTCTTTACAAAGCACAATGATGGAGTGGTGCATCTAGCTGACATGGAGCTACTGGGTATGGGTCTTCATCCTCTCATCAGTCACTTGAACAGCAAGAGAGAGTTTCAACTCCCACACTACATCCCATCTAGTGGTGCATTCTTAGCGCGCCAAATGCTGATTTACAAGGACATAGCTTGGAGTGAGGGTAAAAGAAAGAAGCTCACTAAGTTGCACAATGGATGGCTAGTGACAAAGATTCTGAAAGCAAGAGGTTTTGTCTTTGATGATGTTGAGGTCAGGCCTGAGTTGATTGATGAAGCTACCCTCACCAAGGTTGGGTTTTTAAAAGCAAGCAATGGTGAAAACTTCTTGTACACCTTCAAGCTCTTACAAGATGAAAAGGTTCATGTTCTGTTGCCACACCCAGCCATCACCACTCTCACAGAAAGGCACAATGTCTCTTTTATTGTCCTAAAAGATCAGCTCTACAACTCAGCCATTCATCCTCCAATTCCCAAATGCAAGATGCCCGTTAATTCTAAGGGTAAAGAGCCAGTTGAAGAGCAAAGCACAACAGCCGGTTGTGAGTATGAAGAGACAAGAGATTTTGAGAGGAGGATGGGAGCAGGGAGATATCACTTTGATCCTTACTTCTGGGGTGAGACTGATATTCACACAAGGAAGCTGTATACCAGAGGTAACACCCTTCAAAAATGGTGCAAATGGCAAGACAAAACGATCAACAAGCTAGTTGACTGTGTTAGGCAGCTTAAGAAGAAGGTTAAGAAGCTCACAGCTCCAGCCACCTCACCCAAACGAGATACAAGAGAAGAGGTGGGAGAAAGCTCAGCTGCCAATGACCTTGTCCTACCACCAGGAAAAGAAGATTGGGTGACCCAGCAACTGTGTTCTTACCAGACTCACCTGAGAGCAGCCCACCCAGATACTCCACTCCATCATGTTCAACCTCCAATCCATCCCATTACTTGGGATCAGACCTCAGCGATTGAGGTAAACACTCAAAACCTTGTAAATAGCATGTAGACTTTCTTTTTCTTTTGCATTTTACTTGTTTGCTTTGATTTCACTTCTTTCTCATGCTTTTATAACACAAGGGACTGTGTTATTTAAGTGTGGGGGAGGAGTTTCATCTTTACTAAACATGTTTTCTATTTTCTTATTTTACACTTTGAGTCTTGAGTCACATTCTAGTTGCATATTCATCTAAGTGCATATAAAAACCAAAAAAATGGAAAAATCTGAAAAAAATTCACAGAACAAAAATGATCATGTAGTTGCATTCTCATTTTTAGGATTGAGTCTAGATTGCATATGCATATAGGTTGCATCTTGCAGGGAGTAATGATAGGTTTTCTAGAGAGTACATCACTTTGAGAACTTGAACTGAATATGCTTGTGAATCTTTTTCTGTGCTTGCAAAGTCTGAAATGATCTGAATCTAAGAAGCAAGTTTGAATTGAACTCAACTCTAATTAAGTGGGAACCTTGAACTTGACTTGAAAATATCTTGTGATGCATTGTTTGAAAAAGCTTGTGGATACCGATATACATACTTGAGCTAGAACCATTGTTTTTACCACTCTTTTCCTTAGCTCAAGTAGCTGAATCCACATCATGGATCAGTTCCCATACCTTGAACCCATCCTTCTTTCAAGCCAATGTTTGTGTGTGAATTGAAAGGCCACCTTGGATCAAACTTAGCAGAAAGTGTTAGGTTTAGAGCGACAAGGGCAGGTCTCATTGAGTGCTGTGTTCCAGCATCAAGGAACTGAGAGTTTTGGCGAGGAATAAGTGTGGGGGAAAAGACTTGTTGGTGAGTGGAAAAAGGTGAGATGAGTGGGAAAGAGAGAGTGAAAATAGCTAGGGGAATGAAAGAAAAAGAAATCAGTCTTCGTGTTTTGAGAAAGTGAGCTCTGATTTGTTGAAAAGAAAGAGTCTAGCCTCTAAGTAAAAAAAGGAAGAAAAGAAGCCAAAAGGCTCAAATGTTTTGAAAAGAAAGAAAGAAGAGGCTAGAAGTTGTAAAAGAAAAAAAAAAAGAAGATCTGTGTAAAGTTTGAGTTCCAAGACTTGAGAGTGAAAGTGAAGAGTAAATCCCCTAGTGAGAGGAAAATAAGTGTGAAAAGTGAGGTTTTTGAGCAAGTGAGGAAGCTTTGAGTGAGGGTGGGGAGTGATGAGTCTTTGCCCTTGTATGCATAGGTTGCTTTTTACCTTTAGCATTCTGCCAAAGTTTGATCATTCATAGAGAGATCCCTTTGCTGCATTTGACCCACTGGAACACTGATGAGATCATTTTAATTTCATAGCCTCTCCCTAGCCAAGCCAGCTTGTTTAAACATTGCATCATGAGGTTCACCTGATAAAAACTTAATGAATGTGAAAGAGTTGAGAGAGAGAAGAACTTGTGGAGATTCCTTGCTGAGTTGATATATATCTGAGTATGACTTTGCATTGCATAATTGAGCATGAACTTGAATTCTCATTGTGATCACTTCTCTCAAAAAGAAAATGTGAACTCCCATTGCATACAACCTCTTTCTCTCATTTGCTCTTTTTGCTTGAGGACAAGCAAAGGACAAGTGTGGGGGAGTTGATATGTTCATAATTTGCATCATTTAGGTTGCATAAATCATTCCAAATCATGTTTTATTTCATGCATTTTAGGTCCTTAGGGTTTGTTTTAGAACTTAGGAGATGCATTAGGTCCCAATGAGTCTTTGCATGTTTTGAGTGTTTATCAGGTGAATTTGGAGCTGAAAAGATGAATCCAGGAGGTGGAATGATGAGCAAAGCTTGAAAAGTGGCAAAAATTGGATCTTTGGAGGTTATCGGCCATTCTCGCTGACCAGGAAGGTTTTCTCGGCCATTTTTATGTACCGCGGGAAGAGTTTACCGGCCATTTTCATGTACCGCGAGTAAAGTGTATCGGCCAAAATCTCCGGGTGCAAACATGTCTCAGAAATCGCCTGTCCGGGGAACCTTCCGGTCCGATTCGGATGGCGGGTGCTTCATAGAAGTTGGAGAGGACTTGATGACGGTTTCATAGCAAGTGGAATCACGGAATTCGGACGCCTGAGCAGGAAGTTAAGCTCGTCGTAAGGAACCCCTGTATCGCTGTTGTTTTGGACCGAGCCGACGAGTTCTGAAAAATCCGAAGGACGGAGTACTTCCAGGCCGATTCAGTTTCCGGGGCCTTCATGAGAATCAGAGACACTTGAGTCCTCTTTCCTGACCATCCGAGACCAGTCAATTCGGAGCTTTGGGCAGAAAGATACGGTCTCCGGACTGGACGTTTGTATAGACGGCCTTCTCTGATCGTGTAAATGCACTGCAAAGATGACCCCTCCAGGAAGCTTTAAACTTCCCAAGCACCGACGCTTCCTTCATCAAAGTTGTAGTCAAATGAGTCCTCTGTCTTCTGCAACCGGAATCACTCAATTCAGACAAGTCTCCAGGAAGTTACACTCTCCGGAATGCGAGATGGTCCAGACAGCCCAGAATGACTAAGTTCAACATGCCGCGATGGAATGCCACGGTCCACACTTGGCCGTGGCAACTTTTGCACACCCTCGGTGAATGACGCGATCTTCATGCCACGGTAGACACTTGACCGTGGCAAACACAGACTTGGCTTAGAGGAACTTCTTGCAACCATTCGGCGATTGACACGGCCCAAATGCCACGGTCTGAGGCTTGACCGTGGCAACTTCTTGCAAGCTTCGGCGATTGGCACGAGCTGAATGCCACGGTCTGGGACTTGACCGTGGCAAATGAACAATTGGCTGGAGACAACTTTTACACAGCTTTGAGTTTTGACACGGTTTCAATGCCACGGTCTGAGACTTGACCGTGGCAAACAAATACTTGGCTGGGAAGGATTTCACATGCATGCGGGTTTTGGCACGGTCTGAATGCCACGATCTGGGGGTTTGACCGTGGCAACTTTTACACATCTTCGG
Organism: Eutrema salsugineum; assembly: GCF_000478725.1. Classification (NCBI taxonomy): domain Eukaryota; kingdom Viridiplantae; phylum Streptophyta; class Magnoliopsida; order Brassicales; family Brassicaceae; genus Eutrema; species Eutrema salsugineum. The sequence continues at coordinate 17,626,582 of NW_006256756.1, read as the reverse complement.
CGTTTGACACGGCGACTTGCCACGGGTTTTAGACGAAGCTTGATCGGACCGTGGCATCAAAAGGAACCAAGAACACAAGTGAAGGCTTTGACACGGTCAGGATTGCCACGGTCACACAAAGAACACACCAGACCGTGGCAAACCCATACTTGCCCATCAAGGCCGGGTCAGTACCCGGTTTGTTCCGGGTTGACCCGGTTCGCCCAAGCCTCCTTTATAAGGTTTTTAGACCTAATTTGTAGAGAACTTTGGATCCATTTTAAGTCTTCTTTCCCTTTTTGTGAAAACCTACTGAATACACTTTGTTTTAGAGAGCTTAATATCGATTTGCAGTTTCTTTCCATCTTGTTCATCATTTCTTATCATCAAATCAAACTTCTAATCATGATTAACAACACATCTTGCAAAGGATTTAGTGTGTTGATCATTATTAGTGAGTAGTCACCTTAATGAGGTTCTAGATGTGTAGGTTAGGGTGCTAAAGTGTTAGATTAGGAGTGCTTAGGGCTAGATTCATTGATTCATTTCTCTAAACAACTGTTCTCTATGCTAGATCCTTGATAATCACTTGAGATCTAGATTCTGGGAATTTCATGCACCAAAAGTGTTTGATGAAATTCCTGAAAGAGTTGTATTAGAGGTTTAAGCATTTTTCTGCATGATGATGTATTGTTATTTGCTTGAATGATCATTGAGAACTGTTTATTAATGCATATTGATTCATATTTCACAAATGGGAATTTGGTTTGAAAATGGATTAGTATAGGGGTTAATACCTTCATGAGAGGATTAACCTAGATTAGAGTTCTTAATCATTTGAATCATGTCTCATCATTGTCATTAGCATTTCTAGTTTAGCACCAAAGCACCCTAACCAACTATCATGTCTAGAATCTCATGCCTCCATCATATCATATTCACATCATTTGTCATTGTCATTTGTCTTTAAACCTGTTTAAGTTTGTTAGTTGTCATTAGTTAATCAAAACTCACTCTTGTTTACTTGAATTAAGAACTTGATCATATAGCTTAGTGTCTATCACCACATTCTTGGATTGATTAACCTCTTTGTGCTACTTTGACAAGGGGATTGATAGCCCTGAGACCATAAAAAGTCTTATCTATCAGTTTTCTCAAGGGTAAGAACGATTCAAAACATTGCTAGAGAGTAAATTTGATAAGAGATTAGCTTAAACTTTTCATTGCATAATTGAGCATGAACTTGAATTGTCATTGTGATCACTTCTCTCAAAAAGAAAATGTGAACTCCCATTGCATACAACCTCTTTCTCTCATTTGCTCTTTTTGCTTGAGGACAAGCAAAGGACAAGTGTGGGGGAGTCACGGACGTATGAATACGCCACTTTCGTGATCATAGACAACTATCTCTCTCAACCCTGACCAGTAGGTTTCCACTCTGGCCCTGGAAAAGAATAGATGCATTATGTTTAAGACTCGTCAGCAGTCACAAATCGCCCACAGGTAGGTTTTTACTCCTATGTTTGTTTTGCTCTCCCAAACTAGATCTGACACCGGATGAACACTTTCGTGTCACCAAGCATCTGGATCAGATTGTAGTTCATGACGCTACTCTCATGCAGTAAAAACGAATTCAGAAGAAAAAGTTCTAAGATTCGGCTCAAAAGCACATGGAATCCTCATCGAACATATAAATCCCCATCGAAAATCCTTTAGTCCCAACAATAAAACTACTCAGACATAATGAACGAAATCAAAAACATAGCATTAAAAAGTAGAATAGAAACCGAAATTGAAAAAGAAAGAACAAGGGTTCAAGAGACAATCTCTCTCTCCCAAAAATCTAAAATAAAGAAATTTCTGTATTTATAGTCTCCAATACTCTCTTAAAAGCTTATAGTCTTTCTTCTTCTCTTATTAAAAACGACCTAAATGACATGTATTTATAGTCTCCAATACTCTCTGGTGTCTAGGGTTCCATAATTGAGGCTGGGAAAATGATACGGGCTTCAGAAATGGGCCTTCAAAGTCGGAGTTGGCTGACCGCGGTCGCGGTGCTTCTGACCGCGGGGATTGATCTGTTTGCCGCGGGTGGAAATGCTTGCCGGCTGGTTTACGGAACATCTTGCTCTTCATGTATCTTTTGATTGAACCGTTGGATTGCCAAGATGTAAAGTGTGCTGGAAAGCTGATACTTCCATCTTTAAGATCTCCAAATTTGAGCTGGATCAGACGGTGAGAAGGCCTTCAATCAGGGGTGAACTTCTGATGGTTTGACTCTGAGCTGAAATCTGGTTTTCTATCCATTTTGTTAAGCTTTTCCCTAAGTTACCTGAAAAGAGTCTTGGAACTACAAATACTAGAAAAACGTAATAAAAACACTTAAAAACAATTAAAAAAATGATATAGGCACGGGCCTATAGATAGGGATGGATCCTTGTTGCTGGTTGTGTAACTCTCTCAACAAGAATAAGGAAAGGAATTTGTGAAAAGAGGATGGAACTCGATCAGTTGGTTGTGTAACTCTCTCTGATTGAGTCAAGGGATGAAACGATGATGATGCAAACAGTGGAACGAGGGTCGCCACAAAGCTCTATGGACTGAACCTTGATAAGACCGGCGAGAGATGGATCAAACACCAACTCTCAAGAGGAGGATCAAACACCAACTCTTAAGCGAATTCAGAGAATTCAAAGACAAGACAAAAGCTTGAAGAACTGCGTTATTTTATTGATAGTAGGGTAAAAGATACACGGCTTCTTATAAGGGACTTTATAAGAGAGTCCAATGCAGCTTTGCCCTTCTTGGCGACTTGAAGCAAATTACATAAAAAGGACACAACTGTCTGGGACTCTAAAGGAACAGATTCGTGCAATAACTAAAGAAATATTCTAAGACTTAAAAGTATGAATGGAACCTGTAAAACAAACCAAAGACAGAAAAACCATATTAGGCAAGTAAATAAACGTATTCATTCCCTTACCTTGGTGGGTTGGACGGCTAGGATGGTCTTAAGTTGGCGTGATGCTGATGCTGAACAAGGACACTTCTTTGTTGGGTCGGAGAAGTGGTAATTCAGCTGTTGGGCCGTCTTGTATAAGATAGGCTTCTCCTTTATTAGGCTCTTCCAGGCTTCTTTCTTGGACTGTGGCCTTAAAGCTTGGGTACAAAGAGTCTTCTTGCTCGTGGATGCTAAGTAAGGCTTCAATAGCTTGATTAAACTCCTCTCTCAAGACTCTAGTTCCGGATCTTTATCTTGCTCCTTGTCTCACGGCTGGTATAGGTGGAGCTTGTGGTTCTATGCCCTCATCACCCCCTCCCTCTTGAGAAGGTTCTGACCTCAGAACAGGGTCATCTGCAACATAAGGAGACAAGTCAGTAACATTGAAAGTATGAGATATATTAAACTCACCTGGCAGCTCCAGCTTGTATGCATTGTCATTGATCTTCTCCAAGACTCGGAATGGCCCATCTCCCCTTGGTGCAAGCTTGGATTTTCTTTGTTGTGGGAATCTTTCTTTCCTCATGTGCAACCACACCCACTCTCCTGCGCCCTTTATCAATTCTTGCTTTGTCCTTTTCGTTCTTTTTCTCTAGTTTCTCTTTAACTTTTTGGTGCAGCTTCTTCACAAAATCGGCCTTAGCTTCTCCTTCGGCGCTTGAATAGATGGCTGGTGGCAAAGTAATAAGGTCTAAAGGCGTGTGAGGGTTGAACCCATAGACAACTTCAAAAGGAGATTGGTTAGTAGCGGAGTGTTTGGAACGATTATAAGCAAATTCAATGAAAGGTAGACAAGATAACCAATTCCTGAGATTCTTACCAACCGTGGCTCTCAATAAGGTTGAGAGTGTACGGTTTAGTACCTCTGTTGGTCCATCCGTTTGGGGTTTACAAGCGGTGGAGAATAAAAGTTTGGTGTCAAGCTTTTTCCACAATGTCTTCCAAAAATGGCTGCGGAATTTGTGTCTCGGTCTGAAAGAATGGTCCTGGGCACTCCATGAAGACGCACGACCTCTTTAAAGAAGAGATCAGTTGTTTGAGTTGTATCATTGGTCTTGTTACATGGTATAAAGTGCGCCATCTTTGAGAACCTGTCTACTACTACAAAAATGGAGTATTTGTTGTGTGTCTTAGGCAAGCCTAGAACAAAGTCCATAGAAATGTCCACCCAGGGTGCATTAGGAATAGGTAAAGGCATATGTAAACCATTAGGGTGTAACCTGGACTTAGTGATAGACAAGACTTTTTAGGGTCTCAGGGCTATCAATCCCCTTGTCAATGTAGCACAAAGAGGTTTATCAATCCAGATGTGGTGTTAGACACTAAGCTATATGATCAAGTTCTTAATTCAAGCAAACAAGAGTGGGTTTTGATTAATCTAGAGACAACTATAAACATAACAGGATTAAAGACTAATGACAATGACAAATGATATGAATATGATATGATGGAGGCATGAGATTCTAGACATGATAGTTGGTTAGGGTGCTTTGGTGTTAAACTAGAAATGCTAATGACAATGATGAGACATGATTCAAATGATTAAGAACTCTAATCTAGGTTAATCCTCTCATGAAGGTATTAACCCCTATACTAATCCATTTTCAAACCAAATTCCCATTTGTGAAATATGAATCAATATGCATTAATAAACAGTTCTCAATAATCATTCAAGCATTTAACAAATCATTCCCATGATGAAAAATTGCTTAAACCTCTAACACAACTCTTTCAGGAATTTCATCAAACACTTTTGGTGCATGAAATTCCCAGAATCTAGATCTCAAGTGATTATCAAGGATCTAGCATAGAGAAAAGTTGTTTAGAGAAATGAATCAATGAATCTAGCCCTAAGCACTCCTAATCTAACACTTTAGCACCCTAACCTACACATCTAGAACCTCATTAAGGTAACTACTCACTAATCATGATCAACACACTAGATCCTTTGCAAGATGTGTTGTTAATCATGATTAGAAGTTGATTTTGATGATAAGAAATGATGAACAAGAAGGAAAGAAACTGCAAATCGATTTTAAACTCTCTAAAACAAAGTGTATTCAGTAGGTTTTCACAAAAGGGGAAAGAAGACCAAAAGTAGATTAAGTCTCCCCTCAAAATTAGGACTAAAAAACATTATAAAGGGGGCTTGGGCGAACCGGGTCAACCCGGAACAAAACCGGGTACTGACCCGACCTTGATGGGCAAAGAAAGGTTTGCCACGGTCTGGTGTGTCCTTGGTGTGACCGTGGCATTCCTGACCGTGTCAAAGACTTCATTTGTGTTCTTGGTTCATTTTGATGCCACTGTCTGATCAAGCTTCATCTGGAACTCGTGGCAAGCTACCGTGTCAAACGCCGAAGATGTGTAAAGGTTGCCACGGTCAAGCCTCCAGACCGTGGCATTCAGACCTTGCCAAGACCCGCATGCATGTGAAGTCCTTCCCAGCCGAGTATAGGTTTGCCACGGTCAAGCCTCCAGACCGTGGCGTTCAGACCGTGCCAAGAGCCGAAGCTGTGTAGAAGTTGTCTCCAGCCACTTGTTCATTTGCCACGGTCAAGTCCCAGACCGTGGCATTCAGCTCGTGCCAATCGCCGAAGGTATGTAAAGGTTGCCACGGTCAAACCCCCAGACCGTGGCATTTAGGCCGTGTCAATCGCCGAAGGTTGCAAGATTCTTCTCAGCCAAGTGTATGCTTGCCACGGTCAGGTGTAGACCGTGGCATGAAGATCGTGTCATTGGCCGAGGATGCACAAAAGTTGCCACGGCCAAGTGTGGACCATGGCATTCTATCGCGGCATGCTTAACTTGGTCGCTTTGGGCTGTCTGGACCATCTCGCATTCCGGAGAGTGTAACGTCCTGGAGACTTGTCCGAATTGAGTGATTCCGGTTGCCGAAGACAGAGGACTCATTTATCTACAACTTTGGTGAAGGACGTTTCGATGCTTGGGAAGTTTAAGGCTTCCTGGAGGGCACATCTTTGCAGTGCATTTACACGACCAGAGAGAGGCGTCTAGACATGTGTCCATTCCGGAGACCGTATCTTTCTGCTCAAAGCTCCGAATTGACTGATCTCGGATGTTCTGGAAAGAGGACTCAAATGTCTCTGATTCTTATGAAGGCCCCGGAAACTGAATCGGCCTGGAAGTGCACCGTCCTGCGCATCCTTCAGAACTGATCTGCTCGGTCCGGAACAGCTGCGAGACAGGGGTTCCTTCCGACGAGCTTGTCTCTCTGCTCACGCGTCCGAATTCCACGATTCCACTTGCTATGAGACCGTGCTCCAATGCTCTCCAACTTCTATGAAGGATCTGCCGTCTGAATCGGACCGGAAGGCTCCCCGGACAGGCGATTTCTGAGACTCGTTCAAACCCGGAGATTTTGGCCGATACACTTCGTTCGCGGTACATGGAAATGGCCGGTAAAGCTTCCCGCGGTACATGAAAATGGCCGGTAAAACCTTCCTGGCCAGCGAGAATGGCCGATAATCTGCCAAGACCCAAGTTTTCCACTTTTTCAAGCTTTGCTCACCATTCCACCTCCTGGATTCATCTTTTCAGCTCCATATTCACCTGATAGACACTCAAAACATGCAAAGACTCATTGGGACCTAATGCATCTCCTAAGTTCTAAAACAAACCCTAAGGACCTAAAATGCATGAAATAGAACATGATTTGGAATGATTTATGCAACATAAATGATGCAAAGGATGAAATAAAAGGTCCCATAAAGTCAATCCCCCAACAATCAAAGATCTCCACTTCTAGAATGGGGTTGTGTGGCCAGTAAAAGTGCTCCATCAGCACGCTCAGTGTCTTGTGTAGACCAAAGTGTCCCATTAACCTGCCTCTATGAGCCTCCCTAGTGATAACTAAGGTTTTTAAAGCCTTAGATGGGTTATCAATCCCCTTGTCAAAGTAGTATAAGGGGTGTCAATCCATATGTGTGGTAGTTAGGCACTAGTTTATGTGATAGGTTCTTAAGTCAAGTAATCAAAGATGAGTTTTGTGAAACCAGCAACAAGAAAGCATAAAACAAGAAACAAACAAGCTATGATTAATGAACTAAGCAAGCAAACAAAACAAGATGATGGTGATTAAGCAAATGATAAAAGCTAAACCTCTAGATGTGATCATTGATTAGGGTGCTTTAGATATTGAATCATGATGCTAAGAACATAATGCAACACTTGCTACTCTTTAGTCTAGGCTTCTTAATCAGATTAATTCATTCCCATGACAATAATCCCTTTGCAAATCACTTAATCAAGTCTAACAACCATTAGATATAATCAAGCAATCAGCAAGCATAATGCATCAAGCCTAATAAGTGACCAAACAATCTCTCAACCAAGAAGACTGAATCTTATACAGAAAGACATAACAAGCAATCACATGATCTCAAACATTTCAACTTAGAACTCTAATCTAGACTAATCCTCTCATGAAGGCATTAATCTCTACACTAATCCACTTTCAAACCAAATCATCATTTGTGAAATATGAATCAATGAGCATTAAGAAACAGTTCTAATATGTCATTCATGCATTTAACAAATCATTCCCATGATGAAAAAGGCATAAACCCTTAAGTTAGCTCATTCAGGCATTTCATCAAACACTTTTGGTGCATGAAATGCCTATGAACCCAGATTTCACTTTCCCAAGGAAATCTGGCATTAGGAGCAACTAACTAAGGAAATGGAATGAGAATCTAAACCCTAAACATCACCAATCAAACATCTAAGCACCCTAATCTACACACCTAGAAGTTTAAAAGATGACTACTCACTAATCATGAAGAACACATCTAATCTTTTGCAAGAGATGATGTTAATCATGATTAGAAGCAGAAATGAAATGATGAGATGATGACAAACAGACTTAGATTGATTAAATCCTTGAGATCTCTCTTAATCCAAAACGTTTTTACACTAAAAAGGAAAGAAAACTAGAGAGAAACTAAGAGAGAAGATGATCTTAGGGTTTTTCTCCCAAAAAACTATATATACTAAGTGCTAATGGACCGGGTCAGCCCAGGACAAACTGGGTACTGACCCGGCTCAGTTGGGTCAAGTGGAAATCCTGCGGGTCAGTCCAGTATGTCCCAGGTCGCACACCTAAGTCGCAGTAGATGAAGACTTGTCTTGTGAAGCCGCACGCCTAAGTAGGAGTGTTTTGCGAGTGTTGCTGCGGCTTGGTCTCCTTCCTCTCCAACTCGCAGGGCTAAGGCGGTTTCTGGGGAATGTACAAACTGTGCGGGTTGGTCTCTATTGCACCTAGGTCGCAGGCTCAAGTCGGAGTGATTTGCGAGTGATCGTGCGGGTTAACCAAGTCGCAAGACCATCTCGCAGCATCCAGAGCAGCTTAGACCACTTCGCATTCCGGAGAGTGTAACTCCTATGAGACTTGTCCGAATTGAATGATTTCGGTTGCAGAAGACAGAGGACTCATTTATCTCCAACTTTGGTGAAGAAAGCTTCGGTGCTTGGGAAGTGTAAGGCTTCCTGGAGGGCACATCTTTGCAGTGCATGTACACGACCAGAGAGAGGCGTCTAGACATGTGTCCATTCCGGAGACTGTATCTTTCTGCTCATAGATCCGAATTGAATGCTCTTGGACGTTCTGGAAAGAAGACTCAAATGGCTATGGTTCTCATGAAGGACCCGGAAACTAAATCGGCCTGGAAGTGCACCGTCCTTCGCATCCTTTAGAACTGATCTGCTCGGTCCGGAATACCTGCGAGACTGGGGTTCCTTCCGACAAGCTTATCTCTCTGCTCACGCGTCCGAATTCCACGATTCCACTTGCTAAGAGACCGTGATGCAATGCTCTCCAACTTCTATGAAGCACCCGCCGTCTGAATCGGACCGGAAGGCTCCCCGGACGGGCGATTTCGGAAACGTGTCTGCACCCGGAGATTTTGGCCGAGAGACTTGACCGCGGTACGTGTTTTTGGCCGAGAAAGCTACCCGCGGGAAGGATTTTGGCCGAGAATCTTCGGCCATCAGTATATCATTTTGCCGAGAAACCCAAAATTGCTCCTTTTCACCATTTTTGATCATTTCAACTCCATTTCTTCATCTGAATCACATCATCCACTCCAAATTGGCTCCAAAAGCACCTGTTTAACACTCCAAAACATGCAAAACTCTCTTGGACCTAATGCAATCTCCTAAGTCCTAAAACAATGCCTAAAGACCTAAAATGCATGCAAATGAGACATGATTTTGACTAGAATATGTACATTAAATGATGCAATTTATGAATATATCAACTCCCCCACACTTATCCTTTGCTTGTCCTCAAGCAAAAAGAACAAATGAGAGAGAGAGGTTGAATGCATTGGGAGTTCATATTTCCTTTGAAAGAGAAAAGTGACAACTAAGAGAATTCAAGTTCATGCTCAATATGCAATGCAAGACCATACTCTGATGTATCAACTCAACAGTAATCTCCACAAGTTCTCTTATTCCTCAACTCTTTGACATTCATTAAGCTCTTTACCAAGTGGATCAAATGATGCAATGTTCAAACAAGCAAAGTTTGGCTAGGGTGAGGTAATGAGACTAAAATGATCTCATCAGCGCCTGAGTGGGTTCAATGCAGCAAGGGGATCTCTCTATGAATGATCAAACTTTGGCAGAATGCTAAAGGTAAAAAGCAACCTATGCATACAAGGGCAAGGACTCATCCCACTCCACACTCTACTCAAAGCTTTCTCACTTGCTCAACCTCTCAAGATCCTCACTTTCCAAACTCATTTTCCTCTCACTAGGGGACTCACTTTTAATTTTCACACTCAAGTCTTGGAGTTCAAACTTTACATAGCTCTTTTTCACTTCTTTTTTGTAACCTCTAGCCTCTTTTTCTTTCTTTTTAAAACATTTGAGCTCTTGGGCTTCTTTTCTTTTCTTTTCAAAACACTAGAGCTCACTTTCTTTGACTCAAAACTCCAAGACTGATTTCTTTTCTTTTTCTATCCCCTAGTTCCCACCATTCTCCTTTTATTTCCACTCATCTCTCCTTTTTCCACTCACCAACAAGTATTCCCCCACACTTAGTTCTCACCAAATCTCTCAGCTCCTTGATGATGGAACTTAACACTCAATGAGACTTGCCCTTGTCGCTCTAAACCTAACACTTTCTGCTAAGTTTGATCCAAGGTGGCCTTTCAATCACACACAAACATTTGGCTTGAAGGAAGGATGGGTTCAAGGTGAGGAAAACTGATCCAGATGTGGACTCAGCTATTTGAGCTAAGGAAGAGGGTGGTAAAAACAGGATTCTAGCTCAAATATGTATATAGGTATCCACAAGCTTATTCAAACAATGCATCAAAGATAATTTCAAGTCAAGTTCAAGGTTTTCACTTATTAGAGTTGAGTTCAATTCAAACTTGCTTCTCAGATTCAAATCATTTCAAGCCTTGCAAGCACCTAAGTCATTTCACAAGCATATTTAATCCAAATTCTCAAGGTGATGTAATCTCAAGGAAAGAACCTATCATTACTCCCAGCAAGATGCAACCTATATGAAAATGCAAACTAGACTCAACCTAAAATGTGAATGCAACTACATGAACATTTTTTGTGAAAATTTTTCAGATTTTTCCATTTTTTGGTTTTTAAATGCACTTAGATGAATGCAAAATGAGACTCAAAGTGAAAAGGAAAATAAGAGCAGAATAAACATGATTAGTAAACACAAAACCCCTCCCCCACACTTAAATAACACAGTCCCTTGTGTTATAAAAGCATGAGAAAGAGAAAAAAGTCAAACATGAAATGCAAAAGATAAAGAAAAATGCTAAATGCTCATTTACAAGTGTTTGGAGTGATACCTGGTGTGGTTCTTGTGCAAAAGGGGAGTGAGTATCTGCACCAGATGAGGCCAGACACCACTGGAGATGGATTTGGCTTGGCCTGAACTTTCTTGCTGCGGCCTGGTCTTGTTCTGTTCTGACCCGCACAACCATCCCGCAGCTTTTGTTACTTAGGCATTCTGGCCGTTCTCTTCATGCTGCGACCTGACCTTCCTCTTTCCAGGTCGCACGACCATCCCGGAGTAAATTCCGAACCTTGCTGCGGCCTGGTCTTGTTCTGTTCTGACCCGCACAACCATCCCGCAGCTTTTGTTACTTAGGCATTTCGGGCTTCCCCAGGTTTTGTGCGGCCAGGATTCCTTCACACCAGGTAGCACGCCCAGGCCGGAGTAAATTCCGAGCTGCGGCCTGGCTCCCTTTCTTCTGACCCGCACACCCATCCCGCAGTAAATGGGACTTAAACGTTTTTCTGGCCTTAAACACTTCTCTCAGCTCTCTCTCACATGCTTTTTTTTCCATTCATCACTGAGCTATGTACTCCAAAGATCACCTAGTACCTGAGACCAACTCACAAAACCCATCAAAAGATCCTAAAACAGAAAAAGAAATGAGAGAAAAGAATTAAAAGATTATATACAAGGATAAGCTTGGGGTGTCTCCCAAGAGCACTTTGTTTAAAGTCACTAAGTTTGACTTTCAAAAACCTGTTTTCAGCTGGGGTGAGGTTGAGCACTGATGCTCTTCAGCACTTCAATGGTCCTGAGCAAGAAAGCTGAGTTGGTTTGCTGCCTTTGGGAACCATTAGACCCTTGTCCTTGAGATCCCACCTTGAGACCTTTGTCCACCAGCTCTTGAATACCATCTGGGTCTTTATCAAAGATGGCCCTTGTGAGACATGCCCTCACTTCAGCAAACAGACCTGGCTTCCCATTGCAATCCAGCTTATACTTCAGAGAACCATCATCATCAACCCAAGGAGTGAGATCAAAGTCTTGAGAAGAAAGATCAGGTTTAATACTCTTGTCTTCTGATGCTGAGCCATCACTTTTGGTGTTAATCATCCTTAGATCACTAAGTGTAGGAGACCATGAGAGCAAGATGTCTTCTTCTCTGATCAATGGCTGTTCAGTCCCATCCTTGTAAACAGAGTTGGTGTGAGGTTCTTTTTCCATTTCCACAGCTGAAAGAGATTGGGATCCACCTAAAATCCCAGCACTTCCTACATACTTCATCTCAAGTACCTTAGGGGGTTCTATCTCTTGAACAACTGATCCACAAAATTCAGCTAAAGGTGGTTGAACAGGGTAAAAGGCATCCTTATCCACCTTTGTAAGCACCACTCTTTGAGTATCAAAGTCAATCATTGCACCAGTGGTGTTGAGAAATGCAGTTCCAAGCAATAGGGGGAGCTCTTTGGTCTTCTTCATCTTCATGATCACAAAATCAGTGGGAATTATGCATTCACCAACTTGAAGTGGATAGTCTTCTAAAAATCCATATGGTTTCTTGTAGTAGGAATCACCAAAGGTGATAGAAGAAGGGTAGGACGTTATAGACTTGACCTTTAGCTTCTCCATCATATCTTTAGACATTATACTCACACTTGAGCCTGAATCACACAAAGCATTCTCAACTCTAAAGTTTCCAAGAGTGCAAGAGATGGTGAACTTCCCTGGGTTGCCTAGCTTTGGGAGGGAGGTGGGCTTCATCTGAGTTGATTCAGAGGTGGAGGCACAATCTGTTAGCTTTGCTTGACCAGTTGGATGCTCCTTTGTTTCAATAGACACTGAATCATTCCCTTGCTGAACAGAAAGAACTGAACCGGCTGCCCCCACACTTTTGCTCTCAATGTCCTCATTGAGTTCATGTAAGAAGCCAATGAAATCATCTATAATGGTGTCCTCATCTACTTGAGTGTGTGCATTCTCAGTAAAAACTTGACCATAAAGGAGGTCTTCAATCTCTTGCACAGCAGCTGAATGGTCCTCACTGGAGTAGATGGCATTGCAATAATCTTTTGAGTTTTGAAGAGCTTTACCAGGAAGAGAGACTTGTGGTTCAGAAGTGCAGATGCCCTTGTTCTTTTTAATAGACTTTAGTTCAGTACCTAGTGTCTCCAGGTCAGATACCATCTTTTGTTGTCCTAGTAAGAGCTGTTGGAGAAGAACATTGAAATCAGGACTTTGTTGAACAGTTGGTGGGCCAAAACCAGGAGGTGGAGCCTTTGGCTGTAGGCTGACTTGATTTGTGAAGCTATTCCCTTGATTCTGAACCGCTGGTTGCTGAAAACCCTGTTGACCTTGGGAGTTACCTTGGTACTGATTCTGTTGAACAAAGCTTTGAGGAGGGTATATTTGGTCTTGGGGGTTGGCCACATTGTTGCTCCTATAGGACAAGTTCTGGTGGTTGTTGAAGTTATTGTAACCATTGAACTTGTTTTGATTTCCAATGAAGTGCAACTCCTCTTGAGTGAGACCCTCTTCATTGATATTTGTGAAGCATCTCTTCTCCTCACTCACATAGTGTATAGGCTTTTGAGTGGCAGCTAGGGCTTTGTCAAGCTTTATATTCAACACTTTAAACTTCTCTTCCAGCTCTTGGTGTCTACCAGAATCTTCTCCTCTATAGCTTCTATCATAATCTTCCCCATAAGTGTCTTGGCTCATGGCTAAGTTCTCAACAAGTTCCATAGCTGCATTGATTTCTTTTGCCAAGAAATTTCCATTTGATGCTGTGTCCAACTGAATCCTGATCTTAGGAACAGCTCCTCTATACAAAGTGCTAAGGAGAGAGGCTTCTGAAAAGCCATGATGTGGACACTTATTTGTGTAGCTTCTAAACCTGTCCAAAGCTTCTCCAAAGGTCTCATTAGAATGTTGAGTGAAGCTGGAAATCTGGTTCCTTAGCTTTGCAGTCCTTGAGCTTGAGAAGAACTTGGATAGAAAGGCAATCTTGCATTGCTCCCATGTGTGGATGGATCCTCTTGGGAGGTTCTTTTCCCACTGATGTGCCTTATCTCCAAGGCTGAATGGGAACAATCTCAGTTTGAAACTGTCTTCAGATACCCCATTGATCTTAGTGAGATCACAAACTCTGTCAAACTGATCCAGATGCTCCAAGGGATCCTCCATAGGTAAGCCATGGAACTTCTGATTCTGAACCATATTGATCAAAGAGGCCTTCACCTCAAAGTTGTTGTTTTGGACAGGAGGTGGCCTGATTCCTGCTCCATACTGGTGTGCATAAGCTCGGTCATTCTCACCAACAAAGACTGGTTGGGGCTGATGACGTATGGGTGGGTTTGGGTGGGGCTGTGGTGGATTAACCTGAGGTCGGTCTTGGTTCTGGTTACCCTGAGCGTGTCCCTGATGGACCTGAGCCTGTTGAGCCTGAATTCCAATCTCATTACCAGCTCTTTGACCTTGATCAGCTTCTTGAGCCTGATGCTCATTCCCAACTTGCTGATTCATTCCTAACCTCTCCAAGTGAACAGCTCTTTCTCTTTGTCTTCTGGCTTGGCTTCTTGTGATCATAAACCTGAAAACAAAGACAGAGCTTGAAAGGTGATCAGTAAAACAAAATAAACTTGATCTCAAAAACTATATCAGAAACTAATGCTAACAATTCCCACACAATATGGCAACGGCGCCAATTGATAACTAAGGTTTTTAAGGCCTTAGATGGGTTATCAATCCCCTTGTCAAAGTAGTATAAGGGGTGTCAATCCATATGTGTGGTAGTTAGGCACTAGTTTATGTGATAGGTTCTTAAGTCAAGTAATCAAAGATGAGTTTTGTGAAACCAGCAACAAGAAAGCATAAAACAAGAAACAAACAAGCTATGATTAATGAACTAAGCAAGCAAACAAAACAAGATGATGGTGATTAAGCAAATGATAAAAGCTAAACCTCTAGATGTGATCATTGATTAGGGTGCTTTAGATATTGAATCATGATGCTAAGAACATAATGCAACACTTGCTACTCTTTAGTCTAGGCTTCTTAATCAGATTAATTCATTCCCATGACAATAATCCCTTTGCAAATCACTTAATCAAGTCTAACAACCATTAGATATAATCAAGCAATCAGCAAGCATAATGCATCAAGCCTAATAAGTGACCAAACAATCTCTCAACCAAGAAGACTGAATCTTATACAGAAAGACATAACAAGCAATCACATGATCTCAAACATTTCAACTTAGAACTCTAATCTAGACTAATCCTCTCATGAAGGCATTAATCTCTACACTAATCCACTTTCAAACCAAATCATCATTTGTGAAATATGAATCAATGAGCATTAAGAAACAGTTCTAATATGTCATTCATGCATTTAACAAATCATTCCCATGATGAAAAAGGCATAAACCCTTAAGTTAGCTCATTCAGGCATTTCATCAAACACTTTTGGTGCATGAAATGCCTATGAACCCAGATTTCACTTTCCCAAGGAAATCTGGCATTAGGAGCAACTAACTAAGGAAATGGAATGAGAATCTAAACCCTAAACATCACCAATCAAACATCTAAGCACCCTAATCTACACACCTAGAAGTTTAAAAGATGACTACTCACTAATCATGAAGAACACATCTAATCTTTTGCAAGAGATGATGTTAATCATGATTAGAAGCAGAAATGAAATGATGAGATGATGACAAACAGACTTAGATTGATTAAATCCTTGAGATCTCTCTTAATCCAAAACGTTTTTACACTAAAAAGGAAAGAAAACTAGAGAGAAACTAAGAGAGAAGATGATCTTAGGGTTTTTCTCCCAAAAAACTATATATACTAAGTGCTAATGGACCGGGTCAGCCCAGGACAAACTGGGTACTGACCCGGCTCAGTTGGGTCAAGTGGAAATCCTGCGGGTCAGTCCAGTATGTCCCAGGTCGCACACCTAAGTCGCAGTAGATGAAGACTTGTCTTGTGAAGCCGCACGCCTAAGTAGGAGTGTTTTGCGAGTGTTGCTGCGGCTTGGTCTCCTTCCTCTCCAACTCGCAGGGCTAAGGCGGTTTCTGGGGAATGTACAAACTGTGCGGGTTGGTCTCTATTGCACCTAGGTCGCAGGCTCAAGTCGATGTGATTTGCGAGTGATCGTGCGGGTTAACCAAGTCGCAAGACCATCTCGCAGCATCCAGAGCAGCTTAGACCACTTCGCATTCCGGAGAGTGTAACTCCTATGAGACTTGTCCGAATTGAATGATTTCGGTTGCAGAAGACAGAGGACTCATTTATCTCCAACTTTGGTGAAGAAAGCTTCGGTGCTTGGGAAGTGTAAGGCTTCCTGGAGGGCACATCTTTGCAGTGCATGTACACGACCAGAGAGAGGCGTCTAGACATGTGTCCATTCCGGAGACTGTATCTTTCTGCTCATAGATCCGAATTGAATGCTCTTGGACGTTCTGGAAAGAAGACTCAAATGGCTATGGTTCTCATGAAGGACCCGGAAACTAAATCGGCCTGGAAGTGCACCGTCCTTCGCATCCTTTAGAACTGATCTGCTCGGTCCGGAATACCTGCGAGACTGGGGTTCCTTCCGACAAGCTTATCTCTCTGCTCACGCGTCCGAATTCCACGATTCCACTTGCTAAGAGACCGTGATGCAATGCTCTCCAACTTCTATGAAGCACCCGCCGTCTGAATCGGACCGGAAGGCTCCCCGGACGGGCGATTTCGGAAACGTGTCTGCACCCGGAGATTTTGGCCGAGAGACTTGACCGCGGTACGTGTTTTTGGCCGAGAAAGCTACCCGCGGGAAGGATTTTGGCCGAGAATCTTCGGCCATCAGTATATCATTTTGCCGAGAAACCCAAAATTGCTCCTTTTCACCATTTTTGATCATTTCAACTCCATTTCTTCATCTGAATCACATCATCCACTCCAAATTGGCTCCAAAAGCACCTGTTTAACACTCCAAAACATGCAAAACTCTCTTGGACCTAATGCAATCTCCTAAGTCCTAAAACAATGCCTAAAGACCTAAAATGCATGCAAATGAGACATGATTTTGACTAGAATATGTACATTAAATGATGCAATTTATGAATATATCACCTAGTGATCAACTCCCTCATGGACCCTTGTGGGATGCATAGCCGCTTTTCCTTAAATAGAAATCCATCTTGTTGGTAAAATACTCCAAATGCGGCCCTTGTAGTTTCTTTGTAGACCTCTGAGAAGTCGGGATCAGATTCATATCCACCCTTGATGTGCTCAAAACCCATGATCTTGGCTTCCATTATAGAGATGAGAGTGTAACGCCTTGAAAGTGCATCAGCTACAACGTTCTCTTGCCCCTTCTTGTACTTAATCACATATGGAAAGGTTTCTACGAACTCTAACCATCGGGCATGCCTTTTCTTAAGTGTGGTCTTGCCTCTTAAGTGCTTGAGGGTCTCGTGGTCTGTGTGAATGATAAACTCCTTTGGAAGCAGATAGTGTTGCCACGTTTCTAGTGATCTCACCAAAGCATAGAGTTCTTTATCATAAGTTGGGTAGTTGAGTGTTGCTCCACTTAGCTTCTCACTGAAGTAAGCTACTGGCCTCCCTCCCTGAGTTAGAACAGCTCCTATGCCAGTACCTGATGCATCACACTCAACCTCAAACATTTTATCAAAGTTAGGAAAGACTAAAATCGGTGCCTGTGTGAGGCTCTCCTTCAGCTTGTTGAATGCGGCTTCTTGAGTCGGCCCCCAAGTGAAAGTAGTGTTCTTCTTGATCACCGATGTCAATGGGGCTGCTATGGTACTGAAATCCTTGACAAAGCGCCTGTAAAAGCTTGCCAAACCATGAAAGCTTCTAACATGTCCAACCGTGGATGGTGTGGTCCATTCTTGGATAGCTTTAATCTTCTCCTTATCCACTTTAAGACCATGAGAACTTACAACAAATCCTAAAAATACCAATTGATCAGTGCACAAGATATATTTCTTAAGATTTGCATATAAACCCTCTAATCTAAGTGTCTCTAGAACCTGTTCAAGATGCTTAATATGATCTTCTTAGCATTGGCTGTAAATCAGAATATCATCAAAGTAAACCACTACAAACTTACAGATGTATGCTCTCAAGACGTGGTTCATGAGTCTCATGAAGGTACTTGGGGCATTTGTGAGGCCAAAAGGCATCACAAGCCACTCGTATAGACCTTGCTTGGTCTTGAAGGCAGTTTTCCACTCATCTCCTTCCTTCATTCTCACCTGATGATAGCCACTCTTTAGATCCACCTTTGAAAAGATAGTAGCTCCACTTAACTCGTCCAACATGTCGTCTAGTCTCGGAATTGGGTGCCTGTATTTGATGGTGATGTTGTTAATGGCCCTACAGTCCACACACATCCTCCAAGAGCCGTCCTTCTTGGGCACTTACAAGACGGATACTGCACACAGGCTGAGGCTCTCTCTTATGTATCCTTTAGACATTAAATCCTGGACTTGAGCCTCTAGCTCTTTGGCCTCTGTTGGGTTAACTCTATATGCGGCTCGGTTAGGCAAGCGTGCTCCGGGTACTAGATCGATCTGGTGCTCAATGCCTCTTATGGGTGGGAGGCCGGCTGGTATCTCTTCTGGAAAGACATCTTGGAACTTTTCTAATAGCTGAGCCACCTCGTGTGGGAGCTCGGGACCTCCCTCAGTATCTGAAAGCAAACTTTCTATAAAGATCATTAGTAATACCGGTTGTTTATGATCGAGAGTTTTAAGAATTGTACTTGGTGAGACAAATAGATTAGTTCTACTTAGCTGTCTTCCTTTGTTCATGGCATGTTGCATCTCATGAACTTCTGATGGCGTGAGAGGGGCTAAGTTGTGCTTCTTGTTGTGGTGAGTGAAAGAATAGTAGTTGGTGCGACCGTTGTGCATGGTTTCTTTGTCAAATTGCCATGGCCTCCCAAGGTGCAGGTGACCGGCTTGCATGTGTACAACATCACATGTGACTTGATCACTATACTTTCCAATGATGAATGGCACAACAACTTGCTCCGCAATCCTCACCTTTGTGGTATCATTGAGCCATCTTGATCGGTATGGGCTTGGGTGCTTTGTCTTTTCAAGGCCTAACTTGTCTACAAGATACTTGCTAGCCACATTAGTACAAGAGCCACCATCTATAATGAGGCTACATACCTTGTTTCCAATGTTACATCTTGTATGAAAGATGTTTTCTCTTTGGAGTGTCTCGGGGTCACTTAGAGCACCAAGAGATCTCCTGATTACCAACATCTCTCCAACCTCAGGGAAATCGGTTACCTCTTCCTCTGAGTCAGTGGCTTCTAGCTCGGCCTCATCTTGTGACTCATACTCTCCATTGTCTCTCAATACCATTACTCTTTGACTTGGGCATTCTTATGTAAAGTGGCCTTTTCCCTGACACTTAAAGCAGGTTATATCTCAAGACCTTTGATTAGGGGTCTTACCTTGCTCATGTGGAGCCGGCTTTGACGGCCCGGAAGCTGGTTTCTTGAAGCGACTTTCCACTTCTATGGATTTGCCTTTGTCCATCGGTTTAGAGAAGGGTTGAGTCCAAGTAAACTTTCCTCGGTTAGTGGCTGCTTTCTTCTTGAAATGCTGCTCGGCTAGTATAGCAAAGTGCAGTAGATCCTCCATGTGCTCATAGCTCTGCCACTCTACTTTTCTCGCTATTCTATCTTGGAGGCCATCAACGAATTGGGCCATCAATGTCTCCTCCGAGTCTTGAAGCTCCAATCGATTTCTGATGGTCTCAAACTCCTCGTAGTACTCTTCTACAGGCCTATTTCCCTGAGACAACTTCCGAAAACGTTTCTGTAAGTCTCTAAAGTAATAAGCGGGCGCATACCTCTTCCTTAGGTGGAATGTCATGTCCTCCCAAGTGGTGAGCTGGCCACGTCTTAGCCTCCGTCTTTCAGAGACTTCTCGGTCCCACCAAGTGAGAGCATTGTCGGTCAGCTGTGCGACGGCTAAAGACACCTTCTTGGCTTCAGAATATTGGTAGTAATCAAAGATATGGTCCATTCTCCTCTCCCAATCCAAGTAAGCCTCGGGATGGACCTTTCCAGCAAAGGTGGGTGGTGTAAGCTTGAGATCTTTGCCCCCATATCTCTCGTCCTCTCTATCTCTCTCTCGGCTCCTCCCTCTTTCACGGCGCTGATGCTGGCCTTGGCCATGATTATCCCGTCTGCCACACCGGTGATTTGGGTCAGGTGGGAGTTCATCTTCGAGACTAGGCATGTCATCATTAGTGTCTTCTCCATCGTGGTCATGTTGTTGCCTTGGTTGGTTCCCATTGTTGTTGGGTTGGACTGGTGGTGGCAACCGTTGTTCCATCAAGTTAAGACGGTCGCTCAGAGTCCTCATACCGTCAAGTAGTTGTTGCATGACTTCTGGTAGCGGTGCGGCATTGTCTCCCATGATTGGTGTCTACGTTCAAGAGAAAACAAGGATCAAGTGCAAAAGAGAAATAGAAATATGACTAAACGTTGTTTTTGTTCTTTCCTTTTCTTTTAATGCAATAAAACGACGGTGCAATGTTAATGAAATTTAAAATCTTTCTTTTGTTTTGTACGTGATTATGAAAACTTTCCTTTCCTGACTAACTAGGGCTTATGACAGATTATGGTTCTAACAATGAGCCGCAACTAGCCGATGCTATGAATGATGCTAGTAGAATGACTATGAATGAAGCTAAGAAGAATGATTTTAAATATATAGATGAAATGCTCAAGATGATATGCTGTTTATGCAACCAAACTGAACTCTTTTTTTTTTTTTTTGGAATAAGTGTGCGACAAGAAAAACAAAGATGCAAAAGAAGATTAACCGAAAGGTATGACAAGATAAAACCTGGTTTTGGAACCTTTCGGCTCTGATACCAGATGATATAGGCACGGGCCTATAGATAGGGATGGATCCTTGTTGCTGGTTGTGTAACTCTCTCAACAAGAATAAGGAAAGGAATTTGTGAAAAGAGGATGGAACTCGATCAGTTGGTTGTGTAACTCTCTCTGATTGAGTCAAGGGATGAAACGATGATGATGCAAACGGTGGAACGAGGGTCACCACAAAGCTCTATGGACTGAACCTTGATAAGACCGGCGAGAGATGGATCAAACACCAACTCTCAAGAGGAGGATCAAACACCAACTCTTAAGCGAATTCAGAGAATTCAAAGACAAGAAAAAAGCTTGAAGATCTGCGTTATTTTATTGATAGTAGCGTAAAAGATACACGGCTGCTTATAAGGGACTTTATAAGAGAGTCCAATGCAGCTTTGCCCTTCCTGGGGACTTGAAGCAAATTACACAACTTTCTGGGACTCTAAAGGAACAGACTCGTACAATACCTAAAGAAATATTCTAAGACTTAAAAGTATGAATGGAAACTGTAAAACAAACCAAAGACAGAAAAACCATATTAAGCAAGTAAATAAACGTATTCATTCCCTTACCTTGGTGGGTTGGACGGCTAGGATGGTCTTAAGTTGGCGTGATGCTGATGCTGAACAAGGACACTTCTTTGTTGGGTCGGAGAAGTGGTAATTCAGCTGTTGGGCCGTCTTGTATGAGATAGGCTTCTCCTTTATTAGGCTCTTCCAGGCTTCTTTCTTGGACCGTGGCCTTAAAGCTTGGGTACAAAGAGTCTTCTTGCTCGTGGATGCTAAGTAAGGCTTCAATAGCTTGATTAAACTCCTCTCTCAAGACTCTAGTTTCGGATCTTGTTCTTGGTCCTTGTCTCACGGCTGGTATAGGTGGAGCTTGTGGTTCTATGCCCTCATCAAAACATAGAAAAAGTATTTCAAAACAATCCATAAAAGTGGTCAAAATACGGTGTTATCACCCAGCTCGTCAGTTTCGGAAACGAGAGTGACGAGGTATGAAACTCTGAAGGCCGGTTTGACCATATTCACCGAGCTGTCACGGTGCGGTTTTCATGAACCTTTCCAGGAGAAGACGACGCCGAACTGTCGTGCCAGTTCACTTAGCGAGGCAATGTAGGAGCCGAGCCGTTGTTGAGTGTCAACGACGGAGTGTTCTAGAGTAATGCCGAGCCACGTCGTCTGAGATCTTTGTGAGGCAAAACTTAGGGGCGAGACGTGTTCTAGAGAAGTTTATCGAGCCTTTTGCATGTTTAAAGATAACGGCGAGGCGTTTCTAGGAAAGTCGCCGAGCCATATCATTTTTAACAATAATAACGAGGCGTTCCGACAAAGATGCCGAGCCGACAATGACGAGGCATTCTCATGAAGTTGTCAATCTGTTTTGATAACGACGAGGCATTCTCATGAAGTTGCCGAGCCGTTTTGATAACGACGAGGCGTTCTTTGAGAAATTCGCCTAGCCGTTTCGTGTTAACAATAACGACGAGGCGTTCACATGAAATTGCCGAGCCATTTTGTGTTTAACGATAATGACGAGGCGTTCTCATGAAGTTGCCGAGCTGTTTTGATAATGATGAGGCGTTCTTTGAGAAAATCGCCTAGCCGTTTCGTGTTAACTATAACGACGAGGCGTGCTAAGGACAAGTTACCGAGCCGTTTTGACAAAGCGTGGTTCAGTTTTCGCGGTTCGACGAGATATTCTCGGATTAGTATAGCTGCGTTGTGGGCTCGGTGTACCTGGACAACTCCATACGGGAAGTGTTTAGCAGTCGACAGTTCTTCTCCAGGAAATTCTGAATGCTGGCGCGTATGGCGGACGCGCCAGGGAGTTGCGTATTCACCGTGGACTTCACACGCTTTCATTAACTATCTTTGCGCCGTTGCGAGGTCCACGCGGATTCCACGCGCTTCGGATGTTCTATAAATAGGTGAGCCCCCTTCGTTTCTTCTCATAACTTCAGATCTCTCATTTTTACTAAAAGGTAGCTCTCCCTTCTCCCTTCTTTCTCTCTCTAGTTTATTTATTTTCCGGCTAGGATTTCGAGGTTCTCGCCACCTCGGATTTTTTTCCGGCGAACCCTGTCGTAAAGCGCTGTAATTTTGGTACGAGTTGTAAAATATGTCGAGCCGTTCAGATGATTCGCTAGAACCCCTGTTTAATAACGAACCGAGCCGTGTGGACGCCGTAGCGAGGGATGCGATGGGATCCTCCGAGGCATCTAATTTGTTGAGCCCTTTCAACAATTCTGCCGAGGATCGTGATATGTCGAATTCTCCGAGCCCTTCTGGCGCTTGTTCTGTAAATAACGAGGCGTCTGCTTCGACGAGCTGTTCTCGGGGTCCAGTCAACCAAGAAGAGGTTGACTACGCCACTGTTAAGGCCGAGGAAGAAGTGTTTTCTTTTGATCCGGTTGAGGCGAGGGTCGAATTAGAGCGGCTTATGGCATCCCGAGTCGCTTCCTCTTCTGGGAAGGGAAAAACTAAACGGGTGAAAAGGCAAAAACCCAATCCTCCCGTTTCCATGCTCTCCTCCCCCGAGTTGCTCGAGGCGGTTGCGTCATCGCTTTGGGATATCCGAGGCGGTTGAATTTGTCGTTCCGGAGAGGTGTGACCGAGCGGATAAACCTCCCAGAAATCACTTCACCTTATACGAGGCGTTCATCGAGCTCTGCTTCCTATGGTTCCCAATCCCCGGAGTTATCCTTGAATACGTATGGGAGCATGGGATTTCAATCGGACAGATTATGCCGAGGGCTTTGCGACATATGATCGGCATCCTGGTTCGGAGCTTTGAATGTGGTGTCGAAGTCGAGCTCGGTCACCTGCTCAACCTATTGGAAATCAGGAGAACCGCGAGAGGAGGCAGATTTTATATTTCCAATAAGTCCAATCGCCGGATTATAGGCGGTTTCCCGAGCAAAGATCACTTTTGGACTGAACGTTTCTTCTATGTTTTGGTGAACGAGGCATCGGTGGGCGAGGGTTTTGTTCATAAAACGAAGACTGTTTGGGGACCACTTGGTAATCGATCCGAAGCCTTGCTTTGGCTCGGAGCTTGTTATGGTGCGATTTCTATCTTCTAACTTAGTCGTTTTGGCGTTGTTTTTGCAGTTTGGAGTTTTCTTCCTCCTGTTCCTGATTACCTTTTCTTCGTTCGAGATACTCTTGCGGCTCGGAAGGTTAACTGGAAAAACACTTCTCCTTTGAGAGAGTAGAGAGAGCCCGAGCTATCTTCGCCGGGGTGTCCATCAGTTCTTCTTCATCAAATTCATCGGAAGATATGAGAGAGAAAATGGTGATTATTACGATCAGGGACAAGAAGCGGCGCGAAGCCGAAGAGATTGCTAGGAGAGCCGAACAAGCGGCTCCCGCGGTGACCGAGGCAGTACCTCGGGATGACCCGTCGAGGCTCGAGGGGGATGAAGTTGCCCGAGCTGCTGACAAGACTGCTCCCGAGGCAACGACGCAGGAGGTAGCACCCGAGGTGGAACCGGGCGAGATTATTCCCGACGTGTCTGGGGAGAATTATGCGGCTCGGGATAAAACACCACCTACCTCGGCGATTCTGGCCCTTCCGAAACAATCGAGGCCTCCAGCTTCAAATTTACGGAAGCATGATACCAGCAGGAAAAGGTCGGCTGCGGAAAAGGGCAAAGGGGCGGCCATCCAACAGGACGAGCCGTCCAAAAAGAAACGCAAGTCGGCGCCCAGCGAGCCTGCATCTCATAAGCTGATTGTTGACAACCCGGCTGCTTCCGCGGTAATGTTCGCACGCGTTAATAACACCTGCACGCGTCTTCCGCCTCTCGAGCAGCTGAGACGGTCGAAGATCCTATGCTGCCATGACGCAGCGCGGTACCAAGGTACTTTTCCAATTCGTTTCTTCCTTGCTATCGATTTATCTTAGAGCCTGACATACTCCTGGTTTTGCAGTTTGTCGCGGCTATCAACGAGATGATGGCCGTCTATGAATCAGACTTAGTTAAAGACGAGCGCTGCTTGGAGGAGGCTGCGACGGCTAAGATTAAGAAACTAGAAGAGGAGAAAATAACTCTTCGGGCCAACGTTGACAAGGTATCGTCCGTGGTGACTCGTCTCGAGGAATCCAGAAGAGCCAAAAGTGCCAAGGTGGCTTTGTTGAAGAGACGCATCGAAGCTAAGGATGCCTTATTCGATGCTAAGGTGAAACGGGCCAAGAAGGAGGCGAGGCGCGAGTTGACGGCCAAGTTTCAGGAGCGCCTCGCCAAGGTGGAGGAGGGTCTTGCCAAGCTGGAGAAGGCCAAAAGCGACGAAAACGAGCTGGGGCAGATCAAAGGTAATCTCGCTATGATTGAGGAGCTTCGGAAACCTGACGGATCTTTGGACTCTGAATAGGCAAAATTGAAGATTTGGGAGGCCGAGTATGTAGACGATGAGGCGTATGACCGCATTGCATCTGAGATCTGAGGTGGCCTAGTATTTTTGCCCGTGTCGCCAGATTCCGTCGATACCTTTTTAGGTAACGAGCCGATTGAGGAAATGGCGGCCAATCTCAGCGTTGAAGACCCGACCGGGTCGAACATGGGTACTCCAGCTCTTTCGAACCTCCTTGCTGAGCGAGGGACACGTTCTGCTACTTGATTCTTCTCCACTCTCCCTTGTTTTTACATTCACTCTTTTGTATTCAGTGCCTGGATGGCTTTATCCCCTTTCGAACTTGCGTATTTCTGTGACTTGTGCCTGGGCGGCTTTATCCGCTTAGACTATTGTTTTTATCGGTGGATTGATTTAGTAGTTGTTATATCCATCTTTTCCTTTAGTTAATTTTTGAAATTGTAGTTTTTGCCTTTTGGTGGTTTATAAACTTTTGAGAAAACTATTGTTCGAACGAGCTGTTGTCAACTGGTTTGTCTGGCCGGGCCAAGAGTGCTTTTGTTTTCTTTACTGGCCGAACCGTTACGAAAGATCGATAGAAAGCCGGATGATATATTCATAATTTGTCATGTTTAGGATTGCATTTTTGTCCAAATATTGAGTCCCATGCATACATTTATCTAGTTTTATTAGAGTTTGTCTTTGGTTCTAGAGTTTCCTGCATTTTCGGAGTGTTCTCAGGTCATTTGGAGACTTTTGGGAGCAACTTGGAGCTGGGATCATGGAGGAACCCTCACCTGTGTACAACAACTCGGACAGATGGTTTGGTGCAGACAAAACCCTCACTTTGATCGCGTGGGACGAAAGACTTGCAATGCGATTCAACCTCCGGTGTATTCATCAAGAATCAATAGGAATGAGTCTAGTTTCCATAACACTTGAGATCGTCCCATTTGGAATTGTGAGCTGAAAGTTACGGCGATCGGAAGCAGTGCATGTCTCGGAGCTGATAAAAGACCAAAGCAACGCGCGTCAAAGAGCCGGCGGAACGGAGCCTTTGCCGACGTCACCTGAGCTCAAGCCCTTCACCAAAGTTGAAGATGTCTGAGTCTTCTATCCACTGAAGTTAGAATCGCACCATTTGGACCAGTATCTTGGGAGCTACTCTCCCACGAATGTGAAGTGGTCCAAGGAGACCTGAAGCCTGCGAGATGGTCTTGCGACTTGGTTAACTCTCAACGCCTGGAGATTAATGCCTGGAAGTTGAGCTGCGTGTTGAGATGTGCGAGTAAGGTATCACTGGGAAAGGTCTAAAGTTCCCGAGCAAGAAAAATGCTAAGTCCACAACCGTGCGACTTGAGCATGCGAGTTGGCCGAGCTTGGAACTGAACTGCATGAAGACTCGCAATCTACACCGACTTGAGCATGCGACTTAGGGGTGATGGAGACCACCCCACACATATCTCTGAAGGCCCCTGCTACATGGTCCTGCGAGTTAAGGAGCAAAGAAGACTTAGCCGCACGAAGGTTCGCAAATCACACCGAGAGAGTAATGCGGCTGAGCTTACATGGGTTTCATCTCGTTCTAGCTTCTTTCTTCAGTTGTGCGACTTAGGCATGCGACTTGGGATTACATTAGGACCAAGTCGCACACAAATCCTCCCAAGATTTCGTCTTGGTCGTGCGAGTTGAAGAGGAAGAGGACTGAATCGCACAAAGACTCGCAAAACACACCTAGATGGGCATGCAGCTGAGACTAAGGGACTTAAGGCTCACAAGACTGCTTCTTCATCTGTGCGACTTGGGCATGCGACTTGGGCATGCGACTTGGGAGGCTCTTGACCAACTCGCACATTCGTCACCTTATCCACTAAAGCAGGGTCAGGACCCGGTTTGTTCCGGGCTGACCCGGTTCGTTTTTAGAAACCTATATATAGTTTTTAGGGTTTTTAGAGACCTATATATAGTTTTTAGGGAAGACTCGCAATCTACACCGACTTAAGCTTTATTCCAGAATCTCTTTGCCTCTTTTGTGTAAGAAAACTCCTTTTGAAGAGAAATACTTGATTTGGGCGCTTTAATCAAGAGAGTTGGAGAGATCTTGTGTTTAAAAGCTGTCTTCTTCTTAATCTATCATCTCCAACTTCATTTACACACTTCTAATCATGATTAACAACACATCTTGCAAAGGATCTAGTGTTTTGGTCATGATTAGTGAGTAATCCCCATATTAAGGTCTTAAATATGTAGATTAGGGTGCTTAAGTGGTAGATTAGTGAGCTTAGGGGTTAGATCATTCATATTCCATTCTCTACAACCTGTTCTTAATGCTAGATCCATACACATCATATGTGGTCTAGATTCTGGGCATTTCATGCACCAAAAGTGTTTAATGAAATGCCTGAACCAAGGTTGTTAGAGGTTTAAGTGTTATTCATCATAGGAAGGATTGTTTATATGCTTAAATGACAGATGAAACTGGTTCTTAATGCTTGTTGATTCATGTTTCACTAATGATGATTAGGTTAGAAACTGTTTTAGCGTAGAAGTTGATACCTTCATGAGAGGATTAACTTAATTAATGATGTTTAAGTTAAATGGTTTGCTTGATCACATGATTCATTAGCTCAGTAATTTAACACTGAAGGCACCCTAATCCACTATCATGTCTAAGACCTTTCTCATCATCATACATACATTCCGATCATCATTTTGTTATTTGCTTGGCTTTGTTTGCTTTGCTTATCATTGTTATCTTCTCTTTATATTGTTTAGTTTCTTGTTTTAATCATCAGTTCAAACCAAACCTCATTTGTTTGCTTGAATTAAGATCAGTTCATATAGTCTCGTGTCTAGCTTCCACATTCTTGGATTGACACCCCTTATACTACTTTGACAAAGGGGATTGATAGCCCTTAAGAGCCTTGAAAACTCTTGTCTATCAATTGGCGCCGTTGCCGAATTGTGGATTGTTTAGCATTAGTCTTTGATCTGTTCTTGAGATCAAGCATTTTCTTTTGTGTTTTCAAATTTCTTTCAAGTTCTGTTTGTGAGTTTCAGGTGCATGAACACCAGGTCCAGATCAAGAAGCTGTGGTCCACCTTTCCCCTTAAACGAGATATCTCTTAACAAACTCGTTTTTACACTAAAAAGGAAAGAAAACTGGAGAGAAAACCAAGCTCCTCATTGGAGAAAACCCTAAAAAGCATATATAGTGTCTCTTGCGGACCGGGTCAGCCCAGGACAAATTGGGTCCTGACCGGCTTTGATGGATAGTGGTGTGGTTTGCCACGGTCAGATGATGCTTGGCCAGACTGTGGCAAACGGACAGTGTCAAAGTTCTTGGACAGATTCTTCATGATCAAGGTTGTCATGGCTTGGTTTATACCATGTCTAGTGGCCACGTCTCTTCTTTTCTGGGTTTGGGTGATGAACTTCTTGGATTGCCACGTTCTTGATCTGGACCGTTTCATGTTGGGCGTGGCAAGGTGTTGATGATTCGGTGATTGCCACGGCCAAACATCAGGCCGTGCTTCAAGACCATGTCAAATCCCGACCATGACATTATAGGCGTGTCAAAGATCTTCATTTCTTGTCGTGGTCAGGTCCAAGGCCGTGCTTCAAGACCATGTCAAATCCCGAGAGTTGTCATATTATGCCACGGCCAAGGTAAGGCCGTGGCATTATCACCGTGTCAAATCATGACACTTAGCACCTTATCCACTCTTAGACGTCTGGCTGATATGTATGTCTCTCGCCTTCCTTAACTCTCATCTCACGACTCCAAATCCAATGATTCGACCTGTTCTGGGACCGTGACTCTATCATCTCAAACTTCGATGAAGGGTTCGGGTTCAGATGACGTCGGATAGGGCTCCGTTCCACCGGTTCTTTGCTGCGCGTTGCTTCGGTCCTTTATCCGCTCCGAGACATGTATTGCTTCTTATCGCCGTAACTTTCAGCTCAAAACTCCAAATAGGACGATCTAAAGTGTTATAGAAACTAGACTCGAGGCTCTTGATTCTGTATGAAGACTCCGTAATCTGAATCCTGGTGAACGCCCTACTTCTCAGGTGATAAAGTTGAGGGATCGTCGGCTCCATAACACTTGTCCGAGTCTGATGCACATAAGGTGATGGTCTCTCCATGTCTTTTGTCCCAATTGATCCCAATTAGCTCCAAATGACCTGTAAACACTCCAAAAGTGCAAAACTCTCTAGGACCTAATGCAATTCCTAACTAAAGACAAAAACAAAGACAAATATATGTAAAACTACCTAAATGTATGCATGAGACTCAATATTTGGACAAAAATGCAATCCTAAACATGACAAAATGTGAGTATATCAACTCCCCCACACTTGTCCTTTGCTTGTCCTCAAGCAAACAAGAACAAATGAGAGAGTGGGGTTGAATGCATGGGAGTTCATATTTCCTTTGAGAGAAGTGACCACTAAGAGAATTCAAGTTCATGCTCAATATGCAATGCAAAACCATACTTTGGTGTATCAACTCAACAGTAATCTCCACAAGTTCTCCTATTCCTCAACTCTTTAACATTCATTAATTTTTTTACCAAGTGGATCAAATGATGCATTGTTTAAACAAACAGAGTTTGGCTAGGGTGAGGTTATGAGACTAAAATGATCTCATCAATGACTGAGTGGGTTCAATGCAGCAAAAGGATCTCTCTATGGATGACCAAACTTTGGCAGAATGCTAAAGGAAAAAGGCAACCTATGCATACAAGGGCAAGGACTCATCCCACCCCAAACTCTACTCAAAGTTTCCTCACTTGCTTACTTTTCACACTCATTCTTCTCTCACTAGGGGATTCTCTTTTCCTTTTCATACACAAGTCTTGGAGTTCAAACTTTACACAGCTCTTTTTCACTTTCTTTTGTAACCTCTAGCCTCTTCTTTTTTTTTTCTTTTTTAGAACATTTGAGCTCTATGGCTTCTTTTTTTTCTTTCTTTCACTTAGAGGCTAGACTCTTTCTTTCCAAAACACGAGAGTTCACTTTCTTTGACTCAAAACTTCCAAGACTGATTTCTTTTCTTTTTCTATCCCCTAGTTCTCACCACTCTCCTTTTGTGTCCACTCATCTATCCTTTTTCCACTCACCAACAAGTATTCCCCTACACTTAGTTCTCCCCAAATCTCTCAGCTCTTTGATGATGGAACTTGACACTCAATGAGACTTGCCCTTGTCGCCCTAAACCTAACACTTTCTGCTAAGTTTGGTCCAAGGTGGCCTCTCAATCACACACAAACAATTGGCTTGAAAGAAGGATGGGTTCAGGGTGAGGAAAACTGATCTATTATGCAGATTCAGCTATTTGAGCTAAGATAGAGGATGGTAAAAACAGGATTCTAGCTCAAATATGTGTATTGGTATCCACAAGTTTATTCAAACAATGCACCAAATGATAATTTCAAGTCAAGTTCAGGGTTTTCACTTATTAGAGTTGAGTTCAATTAAACTTGCTTCTCAGATTCAGATCATTTCAAGCCTTGCAAGCATAGAAGTCATTTCACAAGCATATTTAATCAAAATTCTCAAAGTGGTGTACTTTCTAGGAAAACCTATCATTACTCCCTGCAAGATGCAACCTATATGATGCAACTAGACTCAATCCTAAAAATGTGAAATGAAACTAGAATGAACATTTTTGTGAAAATTTTTCTGATTTTTTTATTTTGTTTTGGTTTTTATATGCACTTAGATGAGATGCATGATCAAATGAGACTCAAGATGCAAAAAAAAAAAAAAAAAATAAGAGCAAAATAAACATGATTAGTAAACATGAAATCCCTCCCCACACTTAAATAAAACCGTCCCTTGTGTTATAAAAGAATAAGAGAGGAGTGAAAGGCAAAAGCAAGAAAGATGCAAAATGAGAAATAAAGAACTAGATGCATATGTACAAGGAGTTTGGAGTGTTACCAGATTTGTTTTTGATGGAAGGGAGTAGTGGAATTGTGACTCTCAGGAGGCTAAACATCACTAGAGGTGTCCTAGTTTTGATGCTGCTCCTTGCACTGATCTGAACGTGCTTGTAGTGAGGGCTGGAGCTCGTTTTTGTGCATTGTTCCTCTTGCCACCCCCTGTTGCCACGGTCTGGAAGCTCCTGTGGACAGCCTGTGGCATTGTTTTGTTCTTCCTCTAACACATTGCCACGGCTTGGATGTGACCGTGGCAAAGAGACCATGGCAAAAGACGAAGGTTCTGCTGCCTTAAAACATGTTGCCACGCCTTGAATCTACCCGTGGCATTCCTCCCGTGGCAAAACCCGAATGGTGGTCTATTCAAAATTCAACTTGCCACGGTTCAATTTTGGGCGTGGCAATTTCCCCATGGCAATCACCGAAGGTTGGCATCCAAGAAAAAGCCTCATGCCATGCCTGGGTCAAGCAGTGATTCATGGTCGTGGCAAACTGTGAACTTAGCCAAATTTTGCATTTCCTTGCATCTTGTCCACCATTCCTTGAGGCCAAATAATACCAGGTCATCTGTAACCTGAACACACTCCACAAGACTCATCAAAACATCCTAAAAACAGCAAAAGAAAGCATTAAAAAGAATATTTACAAAGAATAAGCTTGGGGTGTCTCCCAAGAGCGCT
Source organism: Eutrema salsugineum (assembly GCF_000478725.1). NCBI lineage: Eukaryota > Viridiplantae > Streptophyta > Magnoliopsida > Brassicales > Brassicaceae > Eutrema > Eutrema salsugineum. The sequence continues at coordinate 17,594,934 of NW_006256756.1, read as the reverse complement.
TTGTTTTAAGTCACTAAGTTTGACTTTTCATACTCTTTTCTTAGTGAGTGAGAGGAGGAGCTTTGATGCTCCTTGTCTTGTCCATGAATTCAAGCAGTAGGTCCCTGTTCATCAGCTCTTGAACACCAGATGACCCTTTGTCTATGAGCTCTTATGTGAGGATTGCCCTGACTTTTGCAAAAGGTTTTGATCCTCCAATGCCTTTAACCTTGTATTCCACAGCTCCACCATCAAACTTCCATGGAGTGAGCTTTATCATCTGAGAAGAGGACCCAAGAGTGAATGATTTGGTGCTTGTTGGGTTCTTGTCTTGAGACCCTGAACCATTGCTTTTGTTGCTGCTGACCTCCTTCTCACTTGGTGTGGGAGAAAAAGATTCCAAGCAAGCTTCATCATCACTAAAGAAATCTCCTTCAAACTCAAGATCAGGTCTTACTAAGGATTCTTTCTTCTTCTCAACATATGCAAGGGGTTGAGCTTCTTCTATAGTTCCAATACTCCCCACATACTTCATCTCATAGTGTTTCAACTCATAAGAATCATCAGATATAACCCCACAAAATCCAGCGAAAGGAGGTTTAAGGGGATAAGATACTTCATCATCTACCTTAGTAAGCACCACTCTTTGAGTATCAAAGTCCATCCTTGCTCCGGTGGTGTTCAGAAATGGAGTTCCAAGCAGAAGAGGTAGCTCTTTGGTCTTTTTCATCTTCATGACTACAAAATCAGCTGGAACTGTGCATTCACCAATCTTTAATGGGTAGTCTTCAAGGATTCCATATGGCTTCTTTGAGGATGAATCTCCAAAGGTAATTGACATGGGGTGATGCTTAAGACTCTTGATCCCTAGTCTCTCCACCATGTCTAAAGACATTACACTGATGCTTGATCCAGAATCACACAAAGCATTGTCCACTTTCAAATTTCCAAGATAGCATGAGATGGAGAACTTTCCTGGGTTGCCTAGCTTGGGAATAGATTTGGGTTTCACCCTTGTTAAGCCAGTGCTAGAGACTCCATCAGATGTCCTTCCTTGAACCATTCTCTGATCCTTTCCTTCAGCAATCTCAGAATCAGTTTTTTTCATATCAAAACAAGCTGCCTCCCCACCTTCTTTCTCAATGTCCTCATTGAGATCACATAACAGGAACTCAAACTCATCTATGATGGCGTTCTCATCATCTTTTGTCAGGCATTTTTCACTTGAGACATTGCCATGGAGAAGGTCCTCAATTTCTTGGACAGCAGCATGATTCTCATCATTTGAGAGGATTGCATTGCAGTATTCTGTTTGATGTGCAATTGATGTCCCTGGTAAAGATTTTTGAGCTTGAGAACTGCAGTGGCCCTTGTTGTTCTCTAGAGTCTTGACTTTGGAACCCAAGGTTGAAAGTTGAGTTAGAAGATCAGAATAAGTGCAATCCACCTTGTTGTTAATCTCTGCCATTTTCTTGGTGAAGTCTATAGCACCACTTGCTTGACCTTTGAGGATTTGTTGGAGCAGGTTCTGCACTTCTTGATCCTTATTCTCTGAGTTCTGTTGGAGACTTTGTTGTTGGGGAGAGACAAAACCTTGTTGTTGAGTGTTTTGAGGATAGAAGTTCTGGTTTGGGGGATTCTTGTAGTAGGTAAAGCCCTTTTGGTAACCTTGTTGGCCACCTACAAAGTTCACCTCAGCTGTGATGTCTTCCCTTTGAAATGTGTCTTGAAACACATGATTCACATCTCTAACAAAGTTGGCTGACTGATGAGAAGCTAAGAGAAGTGTGTCTAGCTTCTCATTGAGAGACTTGATGTCTTTCCTTGTCCTTTCCTCTTCAGCACTCACAGCTCCTCTTGAATTCCTTTCAAAGTTTGATCCATAAAGCTCATCACTCTGAGCTACATTCTCCACTAGGGTCATGGCATCATTGACTTCCTTGGTCATGAAATTACCATTTGAAGCTGTGTCCAAGAGAAGTCTGACCTTTGGTAAAGCACCTCTGTAAAAGGTACTTAGCAGCTGACAATCTGAGAATCCATGGTGAGGGCATTGCATGGTATACCCTCTAAATCTTTCCCAAGCCTCACAAAATGATTCATGGTTCTTCTGAATGAAACTTGGCATTTCATTTCTTAACCTTGCTGTTCTTGATGAAGAGAAGAACTTGGTTAGAAATGCTCTTTTGCATTGCTCCCAAGTTGTGACTGATCCTTGAGGTAGAGACTTTTCCCACTGATGAGCTTTGTCTCCTAGAGAAAAAGGGAACAGCCTCAACTTGAAACTGTCCTCACTCACTCCATTCATCTTAGTTATATCACAAACTCTATCAAAGTTGTCAATGTGATTTAGTTGGTCTTGTACTGCAAAGCCATGGAACCTGTTTGATTGCACCATGTTGATCAAGCCAGACTTGATCTCAAAATCGTTTTCAGGTGTTGGAGCTTGAATCCCATGTCTTTGACCCTGAGCAGTGGCTTCATCACCAGCTCCCACAACTTTTCTTGGACGTGGAGGTGGCGGGTCTTGCTGATTCTGGTGGTTTCCATTACCACCATGACCCTGTTGCCCTTGATCCATACCCAACCTCTCAATGTGCTCAGCTCTTTCTCGTTGTCTTCTTTGTGTCACTTCTGGTGTTCATACACCTGAAAACAAAGACAACACTTGAAATGTAATCAGTTAAACAAAAGAAGATGACTTGATCTCAAGAAGATCCAAAGTCCTAATGCTAGAATGAATCTCCAATTGGCAACGGCGCCAAATTGATAGTAGGAATTTTTCAATCCTTGATCAATTCTTCAACTACTCATGTCATTGTAGCACTTGAGGTATCAATCCAAATGGAGAGATTCTAGAGACTAGAACTATGAGGAGCTATCTTAATTCAAGTCTAATAAGCAGATGAGTTGGTAACAAGGTGATCTAAAAACATAAAGCAAACAAGAACAAGCAGTAATTAAGAATTAAACAAGAAAGAGAAACTAAACAAACACTCAAATTCAAATAAAGAGAAAGCTTAACCTCTAGATGTGATCATTGATCAGGGTGCTTTAAATGTGAATTCATGATGCTAAGCAAACAATGCAACACTTGCAATTCTTTAGTCTAGACTTCCAAATCAGATTAATTCATTCTCATGAAAAAAATCCCTTTGTTAATTACCAATTCAAGACTAATTCCCATTAGATGAATAAACAATCAACAAGCATAAGGTTCCAAGTCTAAAATGACCAGACAGCCTCTTTGTGCATCAAAATAAGAGCTAAGAAAGACTGAATCTTATACAAAAAGATAAAGCAAACATCACATGATCTCAAATTTCAATTAACTTAGAACTTTAATCTAGATTAATCCTCTCATGAAGGCATTAACCTCTACACTATCCATTTTCAAACCAAATCATCATTTGTGAAATATGAATCAATGAGCATTAAGAAACAGTTCTAATATGTCATTCATGCTTTTAACAATCATTCCCATGATGAAAAAGGCATAAACCCTTAAGTTAGCTCATTCAGGCATTTCATCAAACACCTTGTGGATGGAGAAATGCCTAAGTTCTAGATCAAGCTTATAATGAGAGATCTAGCATTAGGATCAGCTAACTAAGCAAAGGAGAAGAGAATCTAAGCTTAAACAATCATTAATCTACATCTAAGCACCCTAATCTACACACCTAGAAGCTTAAAAGAAGACTACTCACTAATCATGATGAACCCACCATTTCCTTTGCAAGAGGTGATGTTAATCATGATTAGAAGCAAAGATAAGAAGATGAGATGATAAGAAACAGACTTATATTGATTAAATCCTTGAGATATCTCTTAACAAACTCGTTTTTACACTAAAAAGGAAAGAAAACTAGAGAGAAAACCAAGCTCCTCATTGGAGAAAACCCTACAAAGCATATATAGTGTCTCTTGCGGACCGGGTCAGCCCAGGACAAACTGGGTCCTGACCCGGCTTTGATGGATAGTGGTGTGGTTGCCACGGTCAGATGATGCTTGGCCAGATCGTGGCAAACTGACAGTGTCAAAGTTCTTGGACAGATTCTTCATGATCAAGGTTGTCATGGCTTGATTTATACCATGTCTAGTGGCCACGTCTCTTCTTTTCTGGGTTTGGGTGATGAACTTCTTGGATTGCCACGTTCTTGATCTGGACCGTTTCATGTTGGGCGTGGCAAGGTGTTGATGATTCGGTGATTGCCACAGCCAAACATCAGGCCGTGCTTCAAGACCATGTCAAATCCCAACCATGACATTATGGGCGTGTCAAAGATCTTCAATGCTTGTCGTGGTCAGGTCCAAGGCCGTGCTTCAAGACCATGTCAAATCCCGAGAGTTGTCATATTATGCCACGGCCAAGCTAAGGCTGTGGCATTATCACCGTGTCAAATCATGACACTTAGCACCTTATCCACTCTTAGCCATCTGACTGATATGTATGTCTCTCGCCTTCCTTAACTCTCATATCACGACTCCAAATCCAATGATTCGACCTGTTCTGGGACCGTGACTCTATCATCTCCAACTTTGATGAAGGGTTCGGGTTCAGATGACGTCGGCAAGGGCTCCGTTCCACCGGTTCTTTGATGCGCGTTGCTTTGGTCCTTTATCCGCTCCGAGACATGTACTGCTTCTTATCGCCGTAACTTTCAGCTCAAAACTCCAAATAGGACGATCTAAAGTGTTCTGGAAACTAGACTCGAGGCTCTTGATTCTTTATGAAGACTCCGGAGGCTGAATCCTGGTTAACGCCCTACTTCTCAGGTGATAACACTTGTCCGAGTCTGATGCACATAAGGTGATGGTCTCTCCATGTCTTTTGTCCCAATTGCTCCCAATTAGCTCCAAGTGACCTGTAAACACTCCGAAAGTGCAAAACTCTCTAGGACCTAATGCAATTCCTAATTAAAGACAAAAGCAAAGACAAATATATGTAAAACTACCTAAATGTATGCATGAGACTCAATATTTGGACAAAAATGCAATCCTAAACATGACAAAATGTGAGTATATCAGCCATCATTCAGAAGAAGTCCATTCCAAAAAAGTTGACTGATCCAGGGAGTTTCACACTCGCTTGTGCCATTTGGCCTCTACTATTCTCTGGATGCTTTTGTGATCTGGGAGCATCTGTCAGTTTGATGCCATTCTCCATAGCAAAGAAGCTTGGCTTTAGAGTATTCAAACCTGCAAGGATCTCTCTTGTCCTTGCAGACAGATCAGTTAGGTTACCTGTTGGGATGTTGGAAGATCTTATCTTGGGTAGGCCATTCTTGGCCACAGCAGGAGCTAGTATTGATGTGAGAGGTGTGATCATAGAGCTTCAACTTGGGTCTGAGAAGCTTAAGTTTGATGTGAATGAGATGATGAAGAAACCCACCATAGAAGGTCAATGCTTCTATGTGGAGACAATGGATCAGTTGGCTGATGAGTTGCTTGAGGAACTGAATACTGAGGACCCTCTTCAAGCTGCTTTAACCGAAGAACAAAGAGACTATGGGCTCTTAGCAGAAGAAAGTGAAGGGTACAAGCTGTAGTTGGACAATGCTAGAGAACTTGGTCCTGAGACAAGGTTTTTGGAACTGGAACAAAGTAGCTCTAAGCTCTTGGCTATCAGAGGATCAGACACTAGCCAATGCAACTTCGACGCCGATTGGAATGAGGCTGATGCACCCCCTGTTGAGCTCAAGCCTCTACCAACAGGGCTCAGGTACGCTTTCTTGGGCTTAAACTCCACATATCCAGTGATCATCAATGATAGCTTATTAGAGCATGAGGAGAGTGCATTGCTTAGTGAGATAAGAAAGTTCAGGAGAGCCATAGGATACTCTTTGGCTGATATTAGAGGGATCCTCCTGACATATGCACCCACATGATACACCTAGAGGACCAAGCTATATCCTCTATTGAGCATCAACGACGTCTTAACCCGAACCTCAAGGAGGTGGTTAAGAAGGAGATACTCAAGCTCCTTGAGGCAGGGATAATTTACCCAATCTCTGACTCAAGGTGGGTATCTCCTGTTCACGTTGTGCCCAAGAAAGGTGGGATCACTGTGGTTAAAAACGAGAAGGATGAGCTGATAGCTACTAGGACTATAACAGGACACATAATGTGTATAGACTATAGAAAGCTCAATGCAGCCTCTAGGAAAGATCATTTTCCTTTGCCTTTTATTGATCAGATGCTAGAGAGGCTTGCAAACCATCCCTTCTTTTGTTTTCTCGATGGGTACTCTGGATTCTTTCAAATCCCCAGAGATCCAAGAGACAAGAGAAAAAAACATTTACTTGCCCTTATGGCACATTTGCATACAGGCACATGCCTTTCGGTCTTTGTAACGCCCCTGCCACATTCCAGCGTTGCATGATGCATATATTTTCTGATATCATTGAAGAGAAGGTGGAGGTGTTCATGGATGATTTTTCTGTCTATGGCTCCTCCTTCTCGGATTGTCTCTCTAATTTGTCACAGGTCTTGGAGAGATGTGAGCAGCATAACCTGGTGTTAAACTGGGAGAAATGCCACTTGGTGCAGGAAGGGATTGTACTTGGGCATAAGATATCTGAGAAGGGCATAGAGGTTGACAGAGCAAAGGTGGAAGTGATGGTGAATCTGCAAACTCCCACTTCAGTCAAAGGGATAAGGAGTTTCCTTGGGCATGCAGGGTTTTACAGAAGATTTATCAAAGACTTTTCAAGAATAACCAGACCTTTGACAAAGCTGTTGTGTAAAGAAGTTGACTTTGTCTTTGATGCTGAGTGTGAAGAAGCCTTCAAGATGATCAAGGATGCATTAGTCAGTGCACCCATTGTCCAGGCTCCAGACTGGTCCCTTCCTCTTGAGGCTATGACTGATGCATCAGATTATGCAGTTGGAGCTGTACTTGGCCAGAGGAAGGACAGGAAGCTTCATGTCATCTACTATGCCAGTAGAACCCTTGACTCTGCCCAAGAGAAGTATGCTACCACTGAGAAGGAAATGCTGGCAATAGTCATTGCTTTTGATAAATTTAGAAGTTACCTGGTGGGATCAAAAGTTATTGTATATAGTGATCATGCAGCCCTCAGGTATCTGATGACCAAGAAAGATGCTAAGCCTAGACTGTTGGGATAGGTTCTCTTACTTCAAGAGTTTGATATGGAAGTACAAGACAAGAAGGGTATATAGAATGGAGCTGCAGACCATCTCTCTAGGCTAAGACTAGACTCTGAAGTCCCTCTTAATGACAGTCTTCCTGAGGAATCATTGATGGTGCTCAACTCTTATTTGGAGTTTGAAGAAGTGGATAGCATCCAAGAGAAGAGAATGCCCTGGTTTGCTGATATTGTGAACTTTCTTGCTTGTGGAGTGGGACCACCTGAACTAGATGCTTACCACAGAAAGAAGTTCTTCAGAGATGTGCAAAGATACCATTGGGATGAACCCTATCTGTATGTCCTAAACAAAGATCAGCTGTATAGAAGGTGTCTTGCTGAGGAAGAGATGCAACCTGTGTTGCAAGAGTGTCATGGTTCAGCTTTTGGGGGTCACATGGGAGCGTTCAAGACTGTGGCCAAGGTTCTTCAGAGTGGGTTTTGGTGGCCCACAATGTTCAAGGATGCTCAGATGGTTGTTTCAGCATGTGATGCCTGTCAGAGGCATGGGAACATTTCAAAGAGGAGTGAGATGCCTCAAAATCCAATCCTAGAAGTTGAAATCTTTGATTGTTGGGGAGTGGACTTTATGGGGCCTTTCATCTCATCTTATGGGAATCAGTACATACTAGTTGCTGTGGAATATGTGTCCAAGTGGATTGAGGCCATTGCCTCCCCTACCAATGATTCCAAGGTAGTAGTCAAGTTGTTCAAGAACATTATCTTCCCAAGATTTGGAGTACCCAGGGTTGTTATTTCTGATGGAGGATCTCACTTTGTGAACAAAACTTTGGAGGGATTGCTGAGAAAGCATGGAGTGAAACACAAGGTAGCTACTCCTTATCATCCTCAAACTAGTGGCCAGGTTGAAGTATCTAATAGACAGATTAAGGCCATTCTTGAGAGGACTGTCAGCTCAAGCAGAAAAGATTGGAGCAAAAGGCTGGATGATGCATTGTGGGCTTATAGAACAGCCTTTAAGACTCTAATTGGGACATCTCCTTTCAATATGCTATATGGGAAGAGCTGCCACCTTCCTGTTGAGTTGGAGTACAAGGCTTTGTGGGCTGTGAAGTTGCTGAACTTTGATATCAAGACAGCTCAAGAGAAAAGGATCATTCAACTCCATGAACTTGAAGAGATCAGGCTGGGGGCTTTTGAGAGCTACAAGATTTATAAAGAAAAGACCAAGGCTCTGCATGATCAAAAGATTCTGAAAAGGGAGTTCAAGGAATGTGATTTGGTGTTGCTGTTTAACTCTAGGCTTAAGTTGTTTCCTGGAAAACTTAAGTCTAGATGGTCTGGTCCCTTTAAGATTCTTGAGGTCAGGCTATATGGAGCTGTTGTGTTAGAAGGCAAGGATGGTCAAGAGTTTGTGGTAAATGGCCAAAGGATCAAGCACTACCTAATTTCACAAGGGAAGGAGGAAGCTACATCAGTTCCCCTTCTTGATCCACCACCAGCCTGTTAAACAGGTTTTTAAAGTCAAACTTAGAGACTTTAAACAAAGTGCTCTTGGGAGACACCCCAAGCTTATCCTTTGTAAATATGCTTTTGATTTTTTCTTTTCTTTCTTTTTATATTTTAGAACCTTTCGATGGGTTTTGTGAGTTGATCTCAGGTTCCAGGGAACATTTGGAGACCATGGTTCAGGTCAAAGTAGAATGGAGCATGTGAGAAGTCTGAGAGAAGTGTTTAAGGCATGAAAACTTGAAGGACGCCTGAGTGCTACCTGGGCGTGCGGCTCATTCAGGCCATGAACCAACTCGCATGCAAGCTCGCAATTTAGTCCGACTTGGGTCTGCGGGTTATTCACCTGGCACCAAGAGATTTGAGCACGAAGAAATGCTAAGTGTTGGAGCATGCGAGTTGGTAATGCGGGTCAGATGCAAGAGATCCAAGGCCGCACTTCTATTCGCAATTTACACCGACCTGGTGCTGCGACACAGTCCTAAGGCCAACCAAGTCGCACCAGAAGAACACAGGCCGAGATGCCTAAGTGTCAAAGCCTGCGGATTGGTCAGGAGGCTTAGCACAAGAGGAGGCCAAGACGCACGAAGACTCGCAAATAAGACCGGTTGGGGAGTGCAAGAAGGTCCAAGAGCATCCAGGTCGCACACAAAAGAAGGACCATGTAGTGTCTAAGTGTAGAATCCTGCGAGAAGGTCATGCGGCCTAACTCAAGAAAGGACCAAGGCGCACGAAGACTCGCAAATCACACCGAGTCAGACCTGCTAGCTGATGCTCAAGGCTTCCAGGCCGCACACAAAACAAAAGATCCAGAAATGCCTAAGTACCAGATCATGCGAGGTGGACGTGCGGCTCGGCACAAGAGGAGATCAGGCCGCACAGCAGGAAAAAGGGCCGAGACATCTAAGTGCTAAAACGTGCAACTTAGGCGTGCGGGTTAGATGCAAGAAGGCCAAGGCGCACGACCACTCGCAAATTGCACTGAGTTGGTCATGCAAGATGGTTTGTAAAGGAACCAGGCCACACATTGAGAAGGAGCATGGATATGTCTAAGTGTCAGATCGTGCGACCTGGTCATGCGACTTGGACGCACGAAAGACCAGGCCGCACGAAGGCTCGCAATTCACACCGATTGTGACGTGCGGATGAGCTGAAGAATAGGCCAGGTCGCAGCATGGAAGAAGAGACTAAGCCGTGCAGAAGAGGTTTTAGTGCGACTTGGACGTGCGGGGTGAGAGAAAGGAGGTCCCAAGTCGCACACGTAAGGAGAGCTTAACACCGAGTTGGTCGTGCGGCTCGGTCACGGGAGTTCCAACCCGCACAAGGAGAGAAAGGAGTCCGGTCAACGAGCAAAGGACAGCTCAAAGCCTTGACTGGTCAAAGTAGATCTATTGACCACCAGTCCAAAGGCTGAACCTAGTCCCACACTCTCTCTTCCTCACCAAAACCACGAGTTTGCTCTCTTACCTTATTTCTCTCCATTGTTTTCATCATAACTCCACCAAATTCGTTGATTCAAAGTGCTCTGAGCTCGTTTTTGAGTTGTTAACATCATCCTGATTGCATTTCGAACTCGTTTGCATCATAATCCCAAGGTATTCACTATGTTAAAATTCATCTTTTTCCATGTTCATTAAATGGTGATTTTTGAACTTCAAAGTGTGAAATCAATTTTGGGATTATTTTTATAAATGCTAGGGTGCTAGATAGTCATGGAAAACAGAGCACTTTGTTGGTGATTCATTGTTCTTGAGTTTTGAAAATTGTTGCAAGTTAATTCATGAAAAAAAAATAAAAAAAAAATCGATTTTTCTTGGAAAAGAAATAAACTGGTTTCCTGCTGAGTCCTTGCTTTGCACTCTTGTTTTTGCATTGCTATGAACTTATTGGACTGATGCTTGGCTTGAGAAACTTGTTTATGTGCTTTGGAAATCGATTTTTGCAACAAATGTTTTCAAAACTTTTGAGAATTTTGTGAGGCTTGATCTTGTGCTCATCTTGTTTTTGAGAAATTTTTTGGCAGATGACTGAAAGAACCAACTCTCTAGCCAAGAAGAAGGGAAGTGCATCCAAGGACAAGGGTTTGGTCTCAGGGTCTTCACAGCCAAAAGGAAAAGGCCAAATCACCAAGAAAATCACAAAGCAAGGGAAAGGTGAACAAGCGCCGAAAAGGACAAGGCATGAAGAGAAATCATTGGTGGTTGCTTCTGGTTCCAAGAAGAAAGGGAAACAGTTGGCTGTGGTATCTGATGATGAACAGACTGAGAGTGGATCATGCAGCTCAGCTGGAGGTTCCCAAGGCACCATTGAAGAGGCATCAAAGAGGATCAAGAAAACTGAACCAAAAACACCTGATTATCTGGATAAGTTTCAGCAGATGGAGATCCAGCAAGGGAGGTTCCCTGATATGGACTTTCTGAAGAAGATTGGCATCTATGAAGATGTCAAAACTTTGCTTGGGAACATGGGCATTGAATCACTTTTGGAAATGAGAGAGATCGCATATGAAGAGGAGTCTCAAGAATTCTTGGCTTCTTTTGATGCTTTTATGTACTACCCAAGGGATTCAAGAATTCTTCAAGGGGATGGTCTTGGTTACATGGAGTTTACTGTGAAAGGAAAGGACAACACAGTGTCTTTCAGGGAATTGAATGAGATATTTGGGTTTTCTGCGGCTAAGAACGTCCCTCTATCCAACCAGATTAATCTTAGAAAGGAAGATATTAGGCTCTATGGAGATCAATAGCTTCTGGGAAGTACACAGCTGGAGCAGCTAAGTCCTCTTGGATAAGGGACCCAGTGCTGAGATATGTCCACAAGATCCTCTCTCACAGCTTCTTCTTCAAACTTGATGTTGGGAGAGTTCACAAGGGTGATCTGAATCTCCTTGGTGTGGGGCTGAAACAGTTGATGCCAACTCATGAAGATAGGAAGCCCTATGAAGGATATGCTTACACACCTTGCCTTGCCTCTCAATTAGCAAGGTCTTTGATGTTCTACAAAAAGTGCATTTGGGGTTCAACAAAGAAGGATGCAAAGCTGGCCCATGGATGGGTTGTAACAAAGATCTTGAAGGCAAAGGGGTGCAGGTTCAAGGAGAATAAGGCAAGGTTTGACCTGATTATGAAGCCCATTTGTGTAAGATCGGTTTCCTTCAAGGAAGAGTTCGAGCCAAGCTGGTTTTCAACTTCAAGTCCTTCATTGATGAGCCAGTCCAAACTCTCCTGCCCAATCCCTCCATCACCACAGTCCAAGTAAAGAGGAACATTCACTTCTTCTTGCTGAAAGAAGAGTTGTACAATGTCCAAACTGATCCCCCAATCCTCAAGTACAAGAAAGCTTGCAGAGAAGAAGCCTCCAAGGAAAGGAAAGCAACCGCTGAAGATGCTACCACAAGTGCTGCTGGTGCTGGAGATGATGGTCTGCCTCCACCTCAAAAACGTTATGGTGGAAATAGATATCACTTTGATGATTACAACTGGGAGGAGCCAGGAACTTCAGGGTTTAGAGCTCAACAAAAGATCGGTGTTCTCCAACAATGGTGCAAGTAACAGGATAAAACAATCCACAAGATGGAAAGTGCATCAAGGAGATGAAGAAGAGGATCAAGAAGCTTGAAAACCCTTGCAAAGGTGGATCTCCAACACCGGTTTCACCAAGGAACAGAGAAGAGGTTGGAGAGAGTTCCATAAACTGCACAGCCCTGGTCCCATATGGCACAACATGGGTGGATCTTGATTACGGTTCTGATGAGGCAAGCCATCAATCTTGGGAGACACCATCCGGTCACACTTCAAACCCCTCTTACTCTTTGGGGTCAGACTTCCACAACTCTTAGGTAACACTCCACACCTTGTACATATGCATGTAGATTTTCTTTTTCTCTTTGCATTTTACTTGTTTGTTTTGCATTTACTCCTTTCTCATGCTTTTATAACACAAGGGACTGTGTTATTTAAGTGTGGGGGAGGAGTTTCATCTTTTACTAATCATGTTTTCTCTGTTCTTATTTTATACTTTGAGTCTTGAGTCACATTCTTGCATGCATTCATGTAGTTTCATCTAAGTGCATATAAAAAAACCAAAAAAATCAAAAAATCAAAAAATTTTCACAAAAAAAAAAATGTTCATGTAGTTGCATTCTCATTTTTAGGATTGAGTCTATTTGCATATTCATGTAGGCTTCATCAATGCAAGGGAGTAATGATAAGTTTTTCCTTGAGAGAATATCACTTTAAGAATCCGGTTCACTATCCTAGTTTCTAGTTCTTTGCTGCATGTAAACAAGAAAGAAATCAAGACTGATCCATGCTTTGAACTTATTGAGTGAATCAAGCTTTAATTAGTCCAGCCTTATCTAAGTGAGAACCATAATTTGACAATCTAATTATCATTGCTTGTGCATGTCATTGTGAACTCATGGGTACCCTTAAAATATTTGAGCTCTCTTATCCCTTTTACCATTCTTTGCTAGCTCAAATAGTTGTTCTCTCACTTTGAGACAGTTCCCTGCCTTTAACTAAACCTTCCTTGAAGCCTTAAACACTATAGTGAGAGATGTGAGGCCTTTTTCTGAATAAACTTGACAGAAAATGTTGGGTTTAGGGCGACAAGAGTAGGGTCTCATGTAGATCTAGCTCAGCATCATGAGTCTTGTTGGGGCCGGTTTTCACCCCACGCAGATTAAACCATCTCAAAATGACTAAGTATGGAAAGTGGGAGAGCCGTGGCCACCAAATGGGAGAGCCGTTCTTACCAAGACAAGAGGGAGAGCCATTCTCACCAAGACAAGCGGGAGAGCCGCGATCACCAAGTGGGAGAGCCGTGAAGAAAGACCAGTAGGGAGAGCCGTGAAGAAAGAGAGGTGGGCCGAGCCGTATCATAATAAATGGGCCAAGCCCCTCTCTAACATACCTGGGCCGAGCCGCGCCTCGGTGAGGTGGACCGAATCATGTCTCGACTAAAGTGGCAAGTGGGCCGAGCCGTGGAGAAGTTAGATGGGTCGAGCCGTGGAGAGGTTAGATGGGCCGAGCCGTGGAAAAGTTCAGATGGGCTGAACTAAAGCCTTGAGAGACGAAGCCCATAAAAACCCTAGGCGAAATACAAAAGCAGTGAGCCGCACGAGGCGATAAGGAAATATTCCGAAAATCTCTCCCGAGATTCTCGGCTAGGCGGTTCGGAGAATTAGTATAAATAGATGATGTATACAATTCATTCTGTAACTTTTGCAACCCTAAGCAATAAGAGCTAAACACTTTTACAGCAAGAAAAACTTTCTTTCGATCTTACTGTTCTTGACGATAAACCCTAGAAATTTCCGATCCCTTAGTTTTCCTTAAACAAATTTCTGGTTGTGCGAGTTTTGGCTCACACAATTTGGCGCCGTCTGTGGGGAATCGAAACTTTCTTACTCTAAATCGACAAGACTTTAAGATCCGAAGAACATGGCGAGCAACATCCCCGACGATAACAACAACACCGGTAACGGCGCAGAGAACGACGCTCCGGCATCGGGCACAACGACGGCAACGATCGAAACCCAAGAGGAGATGCAAAACATGATGGCTGCGTTGATGAAGAAAATCGACGAACAGGATAAAAGAAACGAGGCGATTACGGAGAGGCTCGACGCGATGGCGGCCGAGCGACTACACCCAATTTGGAGAGCCGGAATTCCCGACCCGATGGATGGAATCCGGAGACGCTTCGATTTCTCGACACCTGCAGAAGCCTCAGGGAGCGGCTCAAGAAACCCCTCGGCTCCTCCAATGTCTCGTCTCCTCGACGAACAGACCCCCGCGGCAACCCGAGTCAACATGACCGAGCCGCCCCCTTTCTGCCGAAACTCAAGGCGACGAGCCGGCGAAGAAGAAAACGATGCAATCGACATAGACGCCCAGCAGAACGACGGAACCGCGAATCCGCAACAATCTGGCTCGGCTCGGCGAATAAGTCAGGAAGACCTCGCCTCGGCACTAAACGGCATCCAAACTGACGAAGTTCCCGACCCGACCCGCGGCGACAATCCAACCAAGGAGAAAGAAAATCTCCAATGGATCGAACAGGCAGAGCACGAAGACGAGCCGAGCAGAGAGGAGCGGGAGCGACTCCCCCAATCAAAGGGAATGACTCACGCACAAATTCTTGAACTCAAAGAGCTGCGAGCCTCGATGGCTCGGACGGTAGCTGAAATACGCGCCATGAAATCCCAAGTGCACAACGCGACAAGCGCCGCGCCCGAAATCGACCGAATGCTTGAAGAAACTCAGAGAACCCCATTCACTGCAAGAATCACGGAGGCCAGGATTCCCGAGCCGGGGAAGGTGAGAATCCTGTTCTACGAAGGAACAACCGACCCGAAAGCACACATCACAGCGTTTCAGATAGCAATGGGACGAGCCTTCACAAAGAACGCCGCTAAACTCACCGAGCGCGAAGTAGACGCCGGATACTGCCTGCTCTTCGTGGAGCATCTCAAGGGAGCCGCACTCGAGTGGTTTTCGAGGCAGGAACGAAATTCAATCGGCAATTTTCAACAGCTCTCCGCCTTGTTCCTTAAACAACATCTCAAGGGAGCCGCACTCGAGTGGTTTATGGACAGAGGAACATCCGATGCCGACCTGTGGACACTATCCCAAGGACTGAACGAACCGCTTCGGGATTACATGGCAAGATTCAAGGCAGTCGTATCCAAAATAGAAGGGATAAGCGATAAGGCTGCGCTCGAGGCTCTGAAACGATCTTTGTGGTACAAATCCGAGTTCCGACGGGAGATGGCTCTCAACACGATGCAAACAATTCAAGACGCTTTGCACCGATCATCAGACTTCGTCGTAAACGAGGAGGAAATGAAAAACTTGGACGAAGGGCAACCCATCAAGCAACGCAACAACGCAGAGCTCGGATGAACCTAGAAACAAAGGTGCCCATAACTACCAGGTAGGCGCCGGACGCGGAAGAGGAGAGCCGCGCAACAACACTTGGGTGAGAAAGTCCGCCAACTAAGATGAGAAGGCTTTCTGCGAGTATCACCAGACCTACGGGCACTCAACGGCTCAATGCCGAACTCTAGGAGCAAATCTCGCAGCAAAGATGGCAGCGGGAGAGCTCCAAAACGCGGTCAGCCTCAAAGACCTCGTCCCTAACGAACAACAAGAGAGAGCCGAGCCGAGCGGCGCGGCGGAACCCGCGAATCCTCCCCGACGAAGCGATAACTCCAAACGCGATAGGAGAGGCAAACCCGAAGAGCGACCCAGCCGAGGCAAAGGATCAATATGATCATGGGTGGATCTCAATACTACCAAGATACCGTGTCCTCCATCAAAGCCTATCAGCGCCGAGCCGAAGCAAAGGAAAATTGGACAGAACCAACCGACATCCCAAACACAGTGATCTCCTTCACCGAGGAAGAAACGGCAGGAATCGATCGACCTCACAACGATCCGTTGGTAATTGAGTTAACAATCAGGGATCATGACGTAGCAAGGGTGCTCATCGATACTGGAAGCTCGGTGAATGTCATCTTCAGGGAAACACTCAGAAGAATGGGAATCGACCTCTCCGACGTGGAAGCAATCCCCAAACCTCTAATCGGATTTTCAGGAGAAACGACGATGACTATGGGAACGATCAGGCTTCCTGTGGTAGCTGGCGGAGTCACTAAGATCGTCGAATTCTGCGTCACTGATCACCCAGCAATCTACAATGTGATCATGGGAACTCCATGGATCAACGGGATGAGGGCGGTACCCTCCACCTATCATCTCTGTCTCAAATTCCCAACTCGATCGGGTGTCAAAACGATATGGGGAAATCAGAAGGAGTCAAGAATGTGCTGCCTAGCCGAGCACAAGCTGAGGAAACCCGTCACTGACGCACGAGCAGATATAGACCGGAAAAAGATGAAGACAGACCGAGAGCCCACGAACGAGCTCTCAAAACTCTTATAGCAATTACAGATCGCGGAGAGCCGCGAAACACGCACTGAGCCAGTATGTGACGTGGTGGACTCGGTGTGCATAGACGAGGCGCGCCCGGAGCGATGCGTCGAAGTAGGAACAAAACTGGAAGAGCCTCTGAGACGCGAACTCCTTTCCCTCCTCAAGGAAAACATCAACACTTTCGCCTGGACAGCGGAAGATATGCCAGGCATAAGCATCGACGTGACCTGTCACCAGCTTAATGTGGACCCGACCTTTAAGCCAATCAAGCAGAAAAGAAGGAAGCTCGGCCCTGAACGAGCTAAAGCAGTTAACGACGAAGTCGAGAGGTTACTCAAAGTAGGATCAATCGCCGAGGCCAAATATCCGGACTGGCTCGCAAATCCGGTGGTCGTGAAGAAGAAGAACGGCAAGTGGCGAGTATGTGTGGATTTCACCGACCTCAACAAGGCGTGCCCAAAAGACAGCTTTCCCTTGCCACACATCGACCGGCTCGTCGAAGCCACTGCAGGGAATAGACTGTTAACATTTATGGACGCGTTCTCCGGCTACAATCAGATCCTGATGCATCCTGATGATCGGGAAAAAACGAATTCATAACTGAACGCAGGATATACGGCTACAAAGTCATGCCGTTCGGGCTCAAGAACGCAGGAGCAACATATCAACGGCTCGTCAACAAAATGTTCGCGGCTCAGCTCGGAAAAACCATGGAAGTATACATCGACGACATGTTAGTCAAGTCACTCAAGGAGGAAGACCATGTCGCGCATCTATGGGAATGCTTGGAGCAACTGAACAAGCACAACATGAAATTAAAGCCGGCGAAGTGCAGATTCGCTGTCACTTCAGGAGAATTCCTCGGCTGTCTGGTAACTCACCGAGGCATAGAAGCAAACCCCAAGCAGATCAAGGCATTGATTGAGATGCCCTCTCCAAGGACAAAGCGCGAAGTGCAAAGGCTCACAGGAAGAGTCGCCGCGCTAAACAGGTTTATTTCCCGCTCCACAGACAAGTGCCTGCCCTTCTACGACACCCTCCGAGGAAACAAGAAATTTGAGTGGGACGAGCGATGCGAAGCAGCTTTCCAGGAGTTGAAAAATTATTTGGCGAGCCCACCAATCTTAGCAAAACCAGTCGAAGGAGAGCCGCTCTTCCTCTACATCGCAGTATCTGCCACAGCTGTAAGCGGAGTTCTTATCAGAGAAGAGCGATCCGAGCAAAAGCCCATTTTCTACATCAGCCAGACATTGACCGACGCCGAGACTCGCTACCCCCAGATCGAGAAGGCCGCCCTAGCCGTCGTAGTCTCGGCTCGCAAACTGCACCCGTACTTTCAATCACATTCGATTGTTGTGCTTGCTACGCTTCCGCTACGCTCGATCCTACACAGCCCTAGCCTATCCGGTCGGCTCGCCAAGTGGGCGATAGAGCTAAGCGAATACGACATCGAGTATCGGAACAGGTCGTCTGCAAAGTCACAGGTTCTCGCAGATTTCCTCATTGAACTTCCCGCCGAAGCAACAAACGAGCCGACTCTAGATGAAGTGTGGACGCTGCACGTCGACGGCTCGCCGTCTAAACACTGCTCGGGAATAGGAATCCGCCTCACCTCTCCCACCGGAGAAATATTGGAGCAGTCTTTTCGCCTGAACTTCCACGCCTCGAACAACGAAGCGGAATATGAAGCACTGATCGCCGGCATACGACTAGTGCAGGGAATCGGAGTTCGAAAGATAAGAACCTTTTGCGATTCACAGCTCGTAGCATGTCAATTCAACGGAGAATACGAGGCGAAGGATGGACGAATGGGAGCTTACCTT
Organism: Eutrema salsugineum; assembly: GCF_000478725.1. Classification (NCBI taxonomy): domain Eukaryota; kingdom Viridiplantae; phylum Streptophyta; class Magnoliopsida; order Brassicales; family Brassicaceae; genus Eutrema; species Eutrema salsugineum. The sequence goes on along the minus strand of NW_006256756.1, from coordinate 17,576,574 downwards.
AAAGTGGTCCGAGAGTTGGTGCAAAAGTTTGATGAGTTCTAACTCATGCGCATTCCCCGAGGAGAAAACACCTCGGCCGACGCCTTGGCAGCACTCGCTTCGACCTCGGACCCAGACCTCCGACGAACGATCCCAGTCGAATTCATCGAACGTCCTAGCATCGAAGAGGTGGAAGGAGTTCGGCTGAGAAATCCTCCCGAACAAGAACCAGAGGACGACGAAGCCATTCCTATGGACGAAGATGCCTCACCGACCGAGCCGGAGTACGACTGCGACAAAGAATGGCTCGGAGCTATCCGAGTGTATATCACCGATGGAGAGTTGCCAACCGACAAATGGGAAGCCCGCAAACTAAAAGCTCAGGCCGCACGTTATGTCCTCGTCGATTTTCAGGGCCTCTCATGACATGCGTCGAAGGACCGGAAGCAAGAAAGATCATGCACGAGGTGCACAGCGGCGCGTGCGGGAACCACTCCAGCGGAAGGTCGCTCGCTATCAAGATAAAACGGCACGGCTACTTCTGGCCCACGATGGTCAAGGACTGCGAGAAATTCACGGCGAAGTGCGAGAAGTGTCAGCGGCACGCTCCAACAATTCATCAACCTACCGAGTTGCTCTCGTCAAAGCAGAAGCGTTTTCTGCTCGTCCTCACGGATTACTTCTCCAAGTGGGTCGAGGCCGATTCTTACGCAAGCATAAAGGATGTTCAAGTCGAACACTTCGTCTGGAAAAATATCATTTGCCGACACGGGGTCCCTTACGAGATAGTCACCGACAACGGATCCCAGTTCATCTCAACACAGTTCGAAGCCTTCTGCGAGAAGTGGAAAATCCTGATAACTAAAAGTTTTGATGCTCTTAGAAGGGTTATCAATCCCCTTGTCAAAGTAGTATAAGGGGTGTCAAACCAAGTTGTAAACGAGACACTAGCCTATGTCATTTGTTCACTTAAGTCAAGACAAGAGGATAAAAGTTTGGTGACGATGATTAACAGGCAAATAAGCAATAAAATTAAATAAAAGAAGAGATTTAAACTAATCAAGATGCAAACAACAAACAGGTGATTCAGATGATGATAATATGCGATAAGAGAAGAGACTCTAGACAAGATAAACGACTCGGGTGCTTCCAAGCTAAACTAATGGGTTAATGAATTATTTTGTCAAGCGATTTCATTTAACTTTGAACTCAAGGCATGTTAATCTTCTCATGAAAGTATCAAACATCTAAACTGATCCTCCTTCATACCAAAATGTCTTTTGAGAAGCACGAATCAATCAGCAATAAGATTCAGTTCAAATCTGTCATTTAAGAGAACAAACTATCACTCTCGCGATGAAAGACTCTTAAACCTTTAACCGAGTGGTTCAAACATTTCTACAAACACTTTTGATGCGAGATATGCCTCAGATCTGAACCTCAAGTGATATGCTTGGGTCCAGCCTAGAGATCTCGTCGGTTAACAAATGAAACATGCAAGAATAGACACCTAAACCCACTAATCTATCTTGAAAGCACCCTAATCTACTTATCTAAAGCCGCTTAAACGACTACTCACTGATCATAACGAGCTCACTAAGTCCTTTGCAAGACGTGTAGCTGGTCATGATTAGGAGTTTAATGCTGATAATAAAAGAAGAATAAAGAAAGAACAAGATTCAGATGCAAAAACGAGATATCGGATTAGATTAATCTGGTTTCACAAAAGAGGCAAGTTCTTAAACGTAAATGGAGATAAAAGATAGGATGATTAGGTTTTTGGTCCTAAAATGTATTTATAGTAAAGGGAAAGTGTCGCGGGTCAGCCCGGAACAAACCGGGTACTGAACCGCTTCCTTGGGTTGATGGGTGAGTGCCACGGTGTTCCGGAAAGTGAAGCCGAGGTCTTCATGCCGAGGTGTGTACGTGAGTCAGGATCCATATGAAGATCTCGTGAAGAACACGTCAAGAACATGCATGAACCCTAGTCTTTGATCCATCCTCACGTGTGCGTTCTTGAGCCATTCTGTTCATGATTCTGGTTTCGTGACAAGGGACCTCGGGATAAAAGGTCGAGGGGTCATGATGTCGAGGTGCTTGGGAGAACACAGTCCGGCATGCACGCCGAGGTCATTACACTGAGGTGTACTTTCAACACTTAGTTGTTTCCAGCTTCAGTTCTTACGTATGCATGCCTCGATCTAATCATGCCAAGGCTTTAGCACAAGGTCTAGTCCAGAATACTTCCAAGATATGAGCCTCGTCTTGAGTGATGCCAAGGTAAAGATACCGAGGCTTGTGAAAACACTTAGCGCGTATCGCAACTCATTTAGGCTTGTATCGACCATGTCACTTTCCGGAAGCAGTAACTTTCAGCACACGACTCCAATTGCTCTAGAACCAGTTCCACAGTCAAGATGACTCAATAATCTCGGACTTTGGTGAAGGGATCGTTGGAGCTTGGGAAGTGGAAGGCTTCCTGGATTTCACATCTTTGCACCGCATCGGATTCACCGGAAAATAAGCTTTTGAACCAATGTGAACTCCGGAGACCTTATCTTTTGAACCACAGCTCCGAACTTAGCGATTCCAACTGTTCTGAGAAGGTACATCATATATCTCAGACTTTGATGAAGAAAGGGCAGGCTAGTTTGATCCGGAAAGGATCATTCCGCCGTGATCTTTGGAATCCGCCGTTCGGTTCTCGGATGCGCGTAATGTTGGTGCATATTCCGGAAGCTGTATCTTTCTCCTAACTGGTCCGAATTAGATGATTCTAACTGCTCTGGAATCTTTGCTTGATTCTCTCCAACTTTGATGAAGAGTCCGCCAACTGAGTCGGACCGGAAGGTTCCCCGGATTGCTGATCTCTGAATTGCGCGGGCAAGGACAACTTTTGGTCGTAAAAACCTTCCCGCGGTAAGGAAAATGGCCGAGGGCTGTGTACCGCGGTAAGCTTTTTGGTCGTGAAAATCCTTGCCTCGGTCAAAAACTTGTCCCGTGGTATTTTTGCACTCGATACTCGATTCTGGCCGATCGGTACGGTTTTTGGCCGGTAATGAGCATCCGGTAAACATTTTGGCCGCAGCCGGTACGAGATTTGGCCGAGAAATTCCTCCAAGCGGTTTTCACCATTTTTGACCCTTTTCTTCACCGTTTTCTTTTTTGTTCCTCTTCTTAGGCTCCAATTGGTCTCCAAAGCTCCTGATAAAGACTTCAAAACATGCAAAACTCTTTGGGACCTAATGCAAGCCCTAAGTCCTATTTTGACGCCTAAAGACTCAATTCACATGAGAAAACACATGATGAGGACTCTATAATGCAATCTAAATGATGTAAAATATAGACATATCAAATCCGCCTCAGCAAATCTACGCCAAGATACCCTCAAGGAAACGGACAAGCCGAAGCAGCAAACAAGACGATCCTCGACAGTCTGAAAAAGAGGCTCGACGCCAAGAAGGGACGGTGGGCAGACAAACTCAAAGGAGTCCTTTGGTCTCATCGGAAAACTCCGCGCTGAGCCATCGGGGAAACTCCATTCGCTTTGGTCTACGGATCGGAGTGCGTAATTCACCCCGAGGTGGATTTCCCAGGTATTCGACGAAGACTTCTACCAGGACAGGAGGGCTTGAACCACTTAATGATGCTAGATGAGCTCGACCTAATCAACGAAAAGCGCGACCAAGCCTTAATTCGAATCCAGAACTACCAACAAGCGACGGCGAGATACTACAACAAAAACGTTCGTAGTCGAAGATTCAAATCGGTCTTCCAAAACACTGCCGAGAAGAACGCAGGAAAGCTCGGAGCAAATTGGGAAGGTCCTTACAAGGTCACAAAAGTGGTTCGTCCAGGAGTCTACGAACTCGCGACACTAGCTAACGAGGCGATTCCAAGATCATGGAACGCAATGCATCTGAAGAAATACTATCACTAAGGATACAGCACGACCAGCATGAACTACGGAACGGCTTGATCCCTGCAAAGGGTACGTAGGCAGCCCGTCCTCGGACGGGTTCAGCTGTCCCCCCTCCTAAAAAGGGGGGGAGTGGGTACGTATACACATACCTCCATTAACTCTACAATTTTTAGCTTTTTTAGCTCGCTCACTTAGGAACATCGCCACTTCGGCACATTCTCAGCTCGCTTTGAATCATCAACTTATTTCACGTTTACCTTGGATTTCTAGTTTGTTCATTATCGCTTCGGCTAGTTTCTCATTCTTTCTGAATCAGCAACTTATTTTAACAAGCTCGGATTTTTAAATTCTTTCACTCATCACTTCGGCGAAAAATCATACCACTTCGGCATGATATCATGACCTGATTACCTCGGATCTTCGTTGGTCCTCAGTTTCAGTTCGGCAAACTAAGCCTCCGAACGCCTTGTCTTGTTGCTGGCTACAACGGGGCAACAAATACAAAGTTCTCTAAACGGACTTTTACCACCTTTCCTAGGACGAGGGTGCAAGTTACATCCTCTACGGATAAAAATGAAGCGCGCTATACAAATATCAGACCAAAAACGTATCAGGTCGCCATGGTTTACTATCGCACACGAGATTATAAGTCGAGACTACATCGCTTTCTCTAAAACCGAAGTAAACTCTTAAAACCCGGACAAGCCTACTTATCTTCTCGGAAACGCTGGTCCATAGTCAAATTCAATGAGACTACCAAATCATCCTCGGTTAACAAAAACAAAAACAAAACCCCTTGTCGTTTACACGGCACGGCACCACGCAACGAGAAAACACCTCGTCGTTTACACGGCTTGGCACCATGCAAAACAAAAACGCCTCGTCGTTTACACGGTTCGGCACCACCCAATGCGAAAACGCCTCGTCGTGTACACGGCTCGGCACCATGCCAGCAAAAATTTGCCAGCTCGGGATTAAGAATCCAGCATCACCCGAAAGACGCGTCACAAAACTAACTCCCAGCTCGGGATTGAGAATCCAAACAGGATCCTTAAAACAACTTACCCCTTTCTGTCAATTCCAAAAATTCGGCTAAGGAAGCAATCAAAATCTTTCTCAACACAACAATTTTCATCCGTAGTCCTTTTTCTATAACCCAACGCTTTTCACATATATACGCACAGATCGTTAAAAATAAGTGCATCAAATCCTAAAACGGCTAAGGGAAAGAGAATATATCCTTAAGCAAAAATAAATGTCGGGTGGATAAAGGCACCGGTTACATAAAAAGTTCAGAAAGGCAGATAAAAATCCTAAGTACAAAAGCATGAAAGACAAAACAGGGAAAAGCAGAAGAGTATCAGGCCGTGGACTGTGTTTCACGCTCGGCAAGGAGGTTCGAGAGGACCGGCGTGCCCGCGTTTGATCCGTTAGGATCTACGATGCCAAAGTTGGCTGCTGTCTCTTCGAGCGGCTTGTTACCAAGGCTGGTGTCGACCGAGTCCGGCGATACGGGCGAGAAAACCAACTCGCCTCGGATCTCGGAGGCAATACGCTTATACGCGTCGTCGTCAGCATATTCGCTCTCCCAGCTCTTTAGCTGCGCCTCCTCATCATCGAGCGTCGGGGCGTCTGGTTTCTTCAGGACAGCAATCATCGCAAGATTGCCCTTGATTTGCCCTAGATTGTTCTCGTCATTTTTGGCCTTCTCGAGCTTGGCCAAACCCTCCTCCACCTTGGCGAGGCGTTCCTGAAATTTCGCCGTCAGCTCTCGCCTCGCCTCCTTCTTCGCGCGTTTGACCTTGGCTTCGAACAGCGCGTCCTTAGCCTCGATACGCCTTTTAAGCAACGCCACCTCGGCGCTTTTGGCACTCCTTGCTTCCTCCAGGCGAATCACCGAGGCGGAAACTTTGTTGACGTCGGCTCGGAGAACTATCTTCTCCTCTTCCAACCTCGACACTCGGGTCATCGCCTCGGTGAGTTTCCCCTTTGCCGCCGCGGCTTCGTTTTGCGCCTCTTCCAGCTTCACCTTTGACGCCGCGGTCTCATTTCGGGCCTCGTCCAAACGACGCTCGACCTTAGACAGGTCCACCTCATACTCGGTCATCAGGTCGTTAATGGCCGCGACAAACTGCAGAGAACAAACCTGCGTTAAACACTTCGTAAAATTTGCGAAAATAAAGGAAAGCAAATAGAACGTACCTTGGTACCGCGCTGCGCCATCGCGCCGTATGACCTCGGCCTCCTCAGCTTCTCCGGAAGAGGAAGACACGTGTTCGCGTTATTTACACGCGAGAACATGACGGCAGAAGCGTCGGGGTCGTCAACAACCAACTTACGCGCGGTGGGGTCCCCGGGCGTCGGTTTCTGCCTCTTCTTGGACGGCTCGTCCTTCTGAACGGCGACGCCCTTCCCCTTGTCAGTAGCCGAACGTTTTCGGCTAGAGTCATGCTTGTGAACAACCGAAGTCGGTGGCCTCGTTGACTTGGGAGGGCCAGGATGGCGGATTGCGAAGGAGTCTTATTCCGCGCCGCCGAGCCGTCCCTGGACACCTCGGGGATAATTTCGCCCGGTTCCACCTCGGGCGCTACATCTTTCTCAGCTGCCTCGGAAGTGTCGCCTTCTGCGGCTTGGACCATTACATCTCCTTCCCGGCTCGGAGGGTTGGGTTGAAGGACGGGCTCGGCTTGCGCTGAAACCACCTCGGCTTGCGCTGGAACCGCCTCGGTTTGCGCGTGAGCCGCCTCGGCAGCTCGTCTAGCGGCTTCCTCTTCCTCGCGCCTCTTCCTTTCTCTGAGGGCGATTATCACCATCTTCTCCTGGGTATCTCTTGAAGAACTTGAGGATGAAGAGCTGACGGGGACTCTGGCAAGGATGGCTCGCGCTTTTTCTACTCTTTCGAGGGTAAAGTTCTTTCTCCAATTAACCTTCCGCGCCGAAAGAAAGTCTCGAACAGTAAAGAGGTCGTCGGGAATCGGGGGAAGAAAGCACCAAACTGCAAAACAAAGCAAAAAAGAAAAATTTTGAGAAAAGGAAGAGGGTACCAAAAAGAGTTCCGAGCCGAGGCAAAGCTTCGGGTCGGCTACCAAGTGGTCCCCAAGCGGTCTTGGTTCTTTGAACGTAATTCTCGCCGACCGACGCCTCGTTCACCAAGACATAGAAGAAACGTTCAGTCCAAAACTGATCCTTGCTGGGAAAACCGCCGATGATCCGTCGTTTCGCCTTGTTGGAAATATAGAATTTATTTCCCTTCGGAGCTTTCCTGATTTCCAGCAAGTTCAGCAGGTGATTCAGCTCGACATCAACTCTGCACTCGAAGCTTCGAACTAAGATGCCAATCATATGCTGTAATCCCCTCGGCATGATTTTCCCAATCGAGATCCCATGTTTCAAGAGATATTCAAGGATCACTCCGGGGATCGGGAACCAGAGGAAGTAAAGCTCAAAGAACGCCTTGTACAGAGTGAAATGATTCTCTGGAGGCTTGTCGGCTCGGTTGCTCTTCTCTGGAACGACGAACTCCACCGCCTCGGATATCCCGAAGCGATGCCTCAACGCCTCGAGCGACTCAAGGGAGCAAAGCGTAGAGCCAGGCGGGTCAGGTTTTTGTCTCTTAACTCTTGGCCCTCGCCCAGATGTGGAAGCGCCTCGGGATGCCATGAGACGTTCCAACTCACGCTTCGCCTCGAATAGGTCAAAGGGAAATGCCTCCTCCTCGGGTTTGACTGCGGCGCGGTTGATACCTTCATCAGGAATAGGATACTGGGGACGGCTCGTCGAAACCGACAGCTCGTCATCTGTAGAGTCGACATCTGACGGATTTCCGTGATTTGACACCTCGTCAGATGAACGATTGGAAGGGCTCGGCGAAACGGATGCCTCGGAGGATTCTGTTGTACCTCTCGCCTCGGCGTCTACACAGCTCGGCTCGTAGTGAAAGAGTGAATCCAACGAATCGTCGGAGTGGCTCGACATAATTTACGACTTGTACAAGAGTTACAGCACGACTCGGCGAGCCTCTGCCGGAAAAAGATCTGGAACGGTGGAGACCTCGGAAACCCTAGCCAGAAAATAAATAAACTAGAGAGAGAAAGAAGAGAGAAGGGAGAGCTACCTTTAGTAAAAACGAGTGAGTCTGAAGATAATGAGGAAGAATGAAGGAGCTCACCCAGTTATAGGAAAAACGAAGCGCGTGAATTCCGCTTAAACCTCGGGAACCGTCCAAACAGCGAGTGGGATCCGCAGTGAAATGGCTAGACCGAACTGCATCGGTCATACGCGCCAATAGATCAGGAATTTTCTCTCGGAAGACCAACAGTCGGGGCACCCAAGTTTTCAGCCGGTATCTTACCAAAGTAAACGCCTCGTCGTTAACGAAACGGCTCGGCATTAACTCTCTCTTGAAACGCCTCGTCGTTAACGAAACGGCTCGGCATTAACTCTCTCTTGAAACGCCTCGTCGTTAACAAAACGGCTCGGCATTATCTCTCTCTTGAAACGCCTCGTCGTTAGCAAAACAGCTCGGCATTACTCTTGAAATGCCTCGTCGTTATCGAAATGGCTTGGCATTATCTCTCTCTTGAAACGCCTCGTCGTTAACGAAACGGCTCGGCATTATCTCTCTCTTGAAACGCCTCTTCGTTAACGAAACGGCTTGGCATTATCTCTCTCTTGAAACGCCTCGTCGTTAACGAAACGGCTCGCCATTAACTCTCTCTTGAAATGCCTCGTCGTTAACGAAACGGCTCGGCATCAACTCTCTCTCGAAACGTCTCGTCGTTAACAGAACGGCTCGGCACAAACTTTATCTCGAAATGCCTCGCCGTTTATTCGGCTCGGCATAACCACCATCAAATCGCCTCGTCATGGCTCATCATTACTAAACGAAATCGCCTCGTCCTTAACTTGCCTCGGCATCTTCGGTACCCTTTCGAAACACCTCGGAACCCTCGGCATTCCTTGGAAACGCCTCGGCGTCTTCACTCCCAAAACACCTCATCTGGGCTTACGTCATAACAGCTTGACTCGATGGTTTATCCTACGGTCAGGAGTAATGGACCTCGTCACTCTCGCCTCCGAAACTGACGAGCTGGGAGGTTAACTGTTGGGGTCGGTTTTCACCCCACGCAGATAAAACCATCTCAAAATGACTAAGTATGGAAAGTGGGAGAGCCGTGGCCACCAAATGGGAGAGCCGTTCTTACCAAGACAAGAGGGAGAGCCGTTCTCACCAAGACAAGCGGGAGAGCCGCGATCACCAAGTGGGAGAGCCGTGAAGAAAGACCAGTGGGGAGAGCCGTGAAGAAAGAGAGGTGGGCCGAGCCGTATCATAATAAATGGGCCGAGCTCCTCTCTAACATACCTGGGCCGAGCCGCGCCTCGGTGAGGTGGACCGAATCATGTCTCGACTAAAGTGGCAAGTGGGCCAAGCCGTGGCGAAGTTAGATGGGCGGAGCCGTGGAGAGGTTAGATGGGCCGAGCCGTGGAAAAGTTCAGATGGGCTGAACTAAAGCCTTGAGAGACGAAGGCCATAAAAACCCTAGGCAAAATACAAAGGCGGTGAGCCGCACGAAGCGATAAGGAAATATTCCGAAAATCTCTCTCGAGATTCTCGGCTAGGCGGTTGGGAGAATTAGTATAAATCGATGATGTATACAATTCATTCTGTAACTTTTGCAACCCTAAGCAATAAGAGCTAAACACTTTTACAGCAAGAAAAACTTTCTTTCGATCTTACTGTTCTTGACGATAAACCCTAGAGGTTTCCGATCCCTTAGTTTTCCTTAAACAAATTTCTGGTTGTGCGAGTTTTGGCTCACACAAGTCTAGAGTAGGCTAGGAAGAGTTCTTGAGAAACACTGAGTGGAAAAGAGGAAATTTGAGATGAAAACCAGGGGTTGGAAAAGAAAAGAAAGCGGTTTGGGGTCTGCTGTGTAAAGAAAGAAAAACTCTTGTGTGTTGAAAAGAAAAGTCTAGCCTCTAAGTAAAAAGAAAAGAAAAGAAGCCAAAAAGGCTCAAGTGTTTGAAAAGAAAAGAAAAGAGGCTAGAAAGTGTTATATGAGAAAGAGCTAAGTTGAAGGTTCAGACCCTAAAGCCTGAGTTTCAAGTTGAAAAGATGAACCCCCTGGTGAGAAAAAGAATAAGAGTGAAATGAGGAGAGGGTTGATAAGGCAATGAATGTCTTGAGAAACGAGTAGCTAGGATGTAATCTTCATGGGAGTAGAGTTAAGGTGAAAGACCAATTTGGGGCATTGGGTAGATGGGATTCTGCTCTTGTATGCACCAGTGCCTTTTACCCTTAACATTCTGTTAAAGTTTATTCCTTCTTGAGTGATCCCTTGAGCTGCATGGAAGCCATAAACATTAAATGAGATCATCTTTGTCTCATGACCCTGTCCCAAGACAAGTGAGTTCACATGATTTGCATAAGCATGATTCACATGAGCTTTAATGAATGTCAAAAGGTTGGAACAATGGCTGTTTGTGAAAACTTAAGCTTGAGCTTGATTCATTTATTGATAAGTATGGCTAAAGTTTTGTGAGTAATCTTGTTTGCAATGCATCTTAGAATTAGCAACTAGGACAGTGAGCCTTGAATTCTTTTAGTGATACACTCTCTCATTAAGGAATATGAACTCCCAATGCATCCAACATCTTTCTCTCATTTGCTCTTTTTGCTTGAGGACAAGCAAAGGACAAGTGTGGGGGAGTTGCTATATTCATAATTTGTCATGTTTAGGATTGCATTTTTGTCCAAATATTGAGTCCCATGCATACATTTATCTAGTTTTATTAGAGTTTGGCTTTGGTTCTAGAGTGACCTGGATTTTTGGAGTGTTCTCAGGTCATTTGGAGACTTTTGGGAGCAACTTGGAGCTGGGATCATGGAGGAACCCTCACCTGTGTACAGCAACTCGGACAGATGGTTTGGTGCAGACAAAACCCTCACTTTGATCGCGTGGGACGAAAGACTTGCAATGCGATTTAACCTCCGGTGTCTTCATCAAGAATCAATAGGAATTAGTCTAGTTTCCATAACACTTGAGATCGTCCCATTTGGAATTGTGAGCTGAAAGTTACGGCGATCGGAAGCAGTGCATGTCTCGGAGCTGATAAAAGACCAAAGAAAACGCGCGTCAAAGAGCCGGCGGAACGGAGCCTTTGCCGACGTCACCTGAGCTCGAGCCCTTCACAAAAGTTGAAGATGTCTGAGTGTTCTATCCACTAAAGTTGGAATCGCACCATTTGGAACAGTATCTTGGAAGCTACTCTCCCACGAATGTGAAGTGGTCCAAGGAGACTGAAGCCTGCGAGATGGTCTTGCGACTTGGTTAACTCGCAACGCCTTGAGAGTAATGCCTGGAAGTTGAGCTGCGTGTTGAGATGTGCGAGTAAGGTATCACTGGGAAAGGTTTAAAGTTCCCGAGCAAGAAAAATGCTAAGTCCACAACCGTGCGACTTGAGCATGCGAGTTGGCCAAGCATGGAACTGAACCGCATGAAGACTCGCAATCTACACCGACTTGATCATGCGACTTGGGAGTGATGGAGACCACCCCGCACATATCTCTGAAGGCCCCTGCTACATGGTCCTGCTGTGGACAGGAATGGCCTGCCTGAGATAAGAGGATCAACTGGTTCCTCATCCATTTCCAGCACAACAAAATCAGTTGGAACCTCAAAACCACCAATCTTGACAGGCAGATCTTCCAACATCCCAACAGGTAATCTAACTGATCTGTCTACAAGGATAAGAGAGATCCTTTCAGGTTTGAAGACTCTAAAGCCAAGCTTCTTTGCTATGGAGAATGGCATCAAACTGACTGATGCTCCCTGATCACAAAGACATCCAGAGAATAGTAGAGGTCCAATGGCACAAGGGAGTGTGAAACTCCCTGGATCAGTCAACTTTCTTGGTATGGACTTCTTCTGAATGATAGCACTGCATTCATGACTTAGTACCACCATGCCTTGAAGCTCTTTAGTCTTGTTCAGAATGGCATCCTTCAAAAACTTACCCATCTTTGGCATCATTAGGAATGCATCAATGAGAGGCATAGTGAGTGGTGTCTCATTGAGTGCCTTCTCAAATACAGCTCTTGCCTTGTCTACAAGCTGCTTCTTAAACCTCCCTGGAAATGGGAGCTTGGGTTGGTATGGAGGTGGTGGCACATATATCTTTTCTGGTTCAGGTTCCTTTTCTACCTCTTTACCCTTTTCTTTCTTTGATTTCTCAGCAACTTGATCATCTTCTAAAGCTGACTCCCCCTCAGTTTGATCATTGTCCTCAATGATCACATTGTTGTTCTCAATACCAGGTAGCTCCTTTCCACTCCTCAGTGTAATGGCTTTAGCATATTCCTTGGAGTTGGGTTCAGGTTTTCCAGGTAGGTGGCCTTGGTTCCTTGAGCTAGAGGCCTGGTTTTGCTTCAATTCCTTGATTTCCTGCTGCATGGCTGCATTTTGGCTTGCAAATATATGTTGACCCTGAAGCAGTTGTTGCAGAATCCCAACCATATCCGATCCCATCTGTGGCTGCTGCTGAACCGGTGGTGGCTGAAACTGGTGTTGAACCGGCGCTTGCTGCTGGAACTGTGGTGGACCAAACCCTGGTGGTGCCTTTTGCTGTTGCTGTGAAATGAAACCAGTTCCCTGAAATGGTTGTTGTTGCTGACCAAAACCCTGATTCTGAGCAAACTGATTCTTGGGTTGAAATGACCCTTGAAAGTTGTTCTTGGGAACAAAGTTCTTTGGAGCTTGAGAATTGGGATAGACCTGGTCTTGTGGGTTTAGAGCGTCAATAATAGCTTATTAGAGCATCAAGAGAGTGCATTGCTTAGTGAGACTAAGGATAAGATAAGCCCCCCTCTCCAAATATGACAAATTATGAATATATCAATAATCTGAGCTTGAAACTGTCCTCAGAAACTCCATTTATCTTTGTCAGGTCACACACTTTATCAAATTGATCCAAGTGTTCCAAGGGATCTTCCATTGCCAATCCATGGAACTTTGAGTTCTGAACCATATTCAACAAGGATGCCTACACTTCAAAGTTGTTGTTTTTCACAGGTGGTGCTTGATTTCCAGCTCCATACTGATGAGCATTTGCCCTATTATTCTCTCTAACATAGACCTGTGGCTGCTCATATCTCCTTTGCTGGTGTTGGAAGGGCTGATGTTGGTGCACCTGTTGTCTTTGGTGGACATTGGCCTGATGCCTCTACTGATGAGCTGGAGCTTGTCCTTGGTGGACATAAGCTTGCTGTTGATGCACCTGTTCCTGATGAACATTACCCTGATGTAACCCTTGACCAACTCCATTACCAGCTGCATTACCAGCTCCATTACCCTGAGCATGTTGCATCCAGAGCCGGTTGTTCCATGTCAACCACATGCTCTCTTTGATCTTCCATATCAGCCTGATCAATCTGTCTTCCACGCCTGTCCCTTCTCCTCCTTGGTACCAAAAGATTAATGTTGTCGTTTAAGGGGAAAGGTGGACCACAACTTCTTGATCTGGACCTGGTGTTCATGCACCTGAAACTCACAAACAGAACTTGAAAGAAATTAGAAAACACAAAAGAAAATGCTTGATCTCAAGAATTGACACAATCTTAATGCTATCACACTTTGGCAACGGCGCCAATTGATAACTTAGAGTTTTCAAGGCTCTAAATGAGGGGTTATCAATCCCTTTTGTAACTTTGCAGTACAAAGGGTATCAATCCATCATGTGTAGCCACTAAGATGCAGGATCAGTTCTTAATTCAAGCCAAATGAGTGAAGTTTTGATGATTAATGACAACTAAGAATGGGAAAACAAGGATTAAAGCTAATGATCAACTTAAACAAGCAGGTAAATGAGCTAAATGAGATGAGAATGTATGTATGATGATGAGAAAGGTCTTAGACAAGATAGTGGATTAAGGTGCCTTTAGTGTTAAAATAGTGAGCTAATGAATCATGTGATCAAGCAAACCATTCAACTTAAACATCATTAATTAAGTTAATCCTCTTATGAAGGTATCAACTTCTATGCTAAAACAGTTTCTAACCTAATCGTCATTAGTGAAACATGAATCACCAAGCATTGAGAACCAGTTTAATCTGTCATTCAAGCATATAGACAATCATTCCCATGATGAATAACACTTAAACCTCTAACAACCTTGGTTCAGGTATTTCATCAAACACTTTTGGTGCATGAAATGCCCAGAATCTAGACCACATATGATGTGTATGGATCTAGCATTAAGAACAGGTTGTAGAGAATGGAATATGAATGATCTAACCCCTAAGCTCACTAATCTACCACCTAAACACCCTAATCTACATATCTACGACCTTAATATGGGGATTACTCACTAATCATCATCAACACACTAAATCCTTTGCAAGATGTGTTGTTAATCATGATTAGAAGTGTGATTTGATGATGAGAAATGATAAGACAAGATGGAAAACACTCTTCAATCAATATTAAACTTAAAACAAAGGTCTTAACCAATGGTTTTTCACCTAAAAAGGAAAGGAGACTAAGGATAAGATAAAAGTTTTCAACAAATTAGGTCTAAAATGTATTTATATTGGTCTTGGACGAACCAGGTCAGCCCGGAACAAACCGGGTACTGACCCGGCTTTGATGGGTAAAGATGAGGTTTGCCACGGTCAAGCAGGTCCTGGTCAAACCGTGGGATGTGACCGTGTCAAGGCTGAATCTTCTGTTCTTTGATGAATGTTGGTGCCACGGGTTCTCTCTGGTCGTGATGCATGGCCGCGTCCAAGTTTTTTGGGTTCGGATGAAGAACTGGTTGGAGATGGGACGGTCTGGCTTGGACCGTGTTTCCTGGGCGTGGCGAAGGAGTTGAACATTCGGTGATTGCCTCGGCCAGATGAATGGCCGTGTCTACTGAGCGTGTCAAATCCCGAAGGTCTGCATGATCCTAAGGGTTGTCTTGCCACGGTCAAGTGTAGACCGTGGCGTTACCTCGTGGCAAATCCTGAATGCACACGTAATCTTGCCGCGGCCAAGTGTCGACCGTGGTAGTTCATCGTGACCTTGGACCCTTCAACTTTTAAAACGCGTCGGAGGTTGCCACGGCCATGTCCAAAGCCGTGGTGTGGAGACTGTATCAAATCCCGAAGGATTGCATCAAGTGCCACGGTCGGATGTGGACCGTGGTATTCCACCGTGCCAACCTTACACTTAGCATAATTTTCATGCTCTTGATGCTCGAATGATATGTGTGTCTCTATTCTTCCGGAACTCACGCCTCACAACTCCAAATGGAATGATCTCAAACGTTCTGGAAAAAGGACTCAATTATCTCAAATCTTGATGAAGGCCCTGTAGACTGAATCGGTCTGGAAATGCATCGTCCTTCGCAATCTTTGGAACTCATCGGGTCGGTCTAAAATGGCAGCGAGACAGGCGTGCCTTCCGACAAGCTTAACTCTCTGCTCATGTCTCCAAATCCTATGATTCCACCTGCTCTGGAACCATATTCTACAACTTTGATGAAGCACTTGACAACTGAATCGGCCGGTAAGACCTTCTGGTAGCGCGATTTCTGAGATGTATCTGTACCCGGAAATTTTGGTCGAGAAATCTTAGCAGCGGTACGCGTTTTAGCCGAGAGGCTCACTCGCAGTACACGGAAATCGCCGAGAAAAGTTGCCTGTGGTATGTGAGAATTGCCGAGAACCTCCAAAAACCCGTTTCACTATCTTTCAAGTCCTGATCGCCATTTCTCTTCCTAGATCCAGCTTTATAACTTCAAATAGCTCCAAATACACCTGATAAACACTCCAAACATGCAAAGACTCATTGGGACCTAATGCAACTCCTAATTCCTAAAACAAACCCTAAAAGACCTAAAATGCATGAAATAAGATATGATTTGAAATAAAATATACAACCTAAATGATACAAATTATGAACATATCAGGGTCGCCCTTCAGGTTCACATCTCCTGTCGTGCTTGGTGTTATCGCCTTGTCGTGGAGGATTTGCAGGTTCTGTCGCATCGTTCGGCTCGGTTCCCGCTTTTGGCTCAGTAGGGACGAGGTCTTTAAGATTCACCGCACTTTGGAGCTCTCCCGCTACCATTTTAGCCGTGAGTTTGGCCCCTAGGGTTCGGGGCATTGCACCGTCGAATGCCTGTAGGTTTGATGATACTCACAGAACGCCTTTTTGTCGTAATTAGTGGGTCTCCTTACCCAAGTGTTGCTGCGCGGCTCTCCTCTTCCGCGTCCAGCGCCTACTTGATAGTTGTGGGCGCCTCCGCTTCTTGGTTCCTCCGAGCTCTGTGTTGTTGTGTTGTTTGATGGGTTACCTTTCTTCGGGGGGCGAGTCAAGATTGAGCTCCAGATTGCTGCTTTCGTCGCTTCATACTACTCGTCCAGATTTTCCATCTCTTCCTCGTTTACGACGAAGTCTGATGATCGATGTGGGGCATCTTGAATCGTTTGTGGCGTCCTGAGGGCCATTTCCCGTCGGAATTCAGATTTGTACCATAGAGACCGCTTCAGAGCCTCGAGTGCAGCCTTGTCGCTTATTCCTTCTACTTTAGACACGACCGCCTTGAACCTCGCCATGTAGTCCCAAAGCGGTTCGTTCGGTCTTTGGGATAGTGTCCATAGGTCGGCATCGGAGGTTCCTCGATCCATGAACATCGAGTACTGCTTGAGGAACGGAGCGGAGAGCTGTTGGAAACTGCCGATTGAATTGCGCTCCTGTCTTGAAAACCATTCGAGCGCGGCTCCCTTGAGATGCTCTACGAAGAGCAGGCAATATCCGGCATCGGCACTTGTCGCGTTATGCACTTGAGATTTCATGGCGCGTATCTTGGTCACTGTCCGAGCCATTGAGGCTCGCAGCTCTTCGATTTCGAGGGTTTGTGCGCGAGTCATTCCCTTCGATTGGCGAAGTTGCCCCCGCTCTTCTCTCCTCGGCTTGTCTTCGCGCTCTGCCTGCTCGACCCATTGGAGGTTTTCCTCTTCTTCAGTCGGATTGTCGCCGCGAGCCGGGTCAGTCACTTCATCAGTCCGAATGCCGTTTAGTGCCGAGGCGAGCTTTTCTTGGCTTATTCGCCGAGCCGAGCCGTTTTGTTGTGAATTTGTGGTTCCGTCTTTTTGTTGGGCGTCCACATCGATCGCGTCATTCTCCTCTTCGTCGGCTCGTCGCCTTGAGTTCTGACGGAGTGGAGGCGGCTCGGTCATATTGATTTGGGTTGTTGCGGGAGTCTGTTCACCGAGGGGACGAAACATTGGTGGAGCCAAGGGGTTTCTTGCGCCGCTACCCGAGGTTTCTGCAGGCGTTGAGAAATCGAAACGTCTCCGGACTCCATCCATCAGATCAGAGATTCTGGCTCTCCAAGACGGGTGTCGTCGCTCGGCTGTCATCGCGTCGAGCCTTTCCGTAATCGCCTCGTTCCTTTTGTCCTGCTCGTCGATCTTCTTCATCAACGTAGCCATCATGTTATGCATCTCCTCTTGGGTTTCAGTTGTCGCCGTTGTCGTGCCTGATGGTGGAGCGTTCTTCTCCGCGCCGTTGTTGTTGTTGTTATCGTCGGGGGTGTTGCTCGCCATGTTCTTCAGATCTTAAAGTCTTGTGGATTTAGAGTAAGAAAATTTCGATGTCCCCTCAGACGGCGCCAAATTGTGTGAGCCAAAACTCGCACAACCAAAAATATGTTAACGAAAACTTCAGGGATCCGAAATATCTAGGATTTATCCCAAGAATAGTAAGATCAAAAGAAGGTTTTTGCTGAAAAGTGTTTTTGTCTTATTGCTGTCGAGTTGTCAAAAGTTACATAATGAATCGTATAAATCGCCTATTTATACTAATTCTCCAAATCGCCTAGCCGAGAATCTCGGGAGAGATTTTCGGAAACTTTCCTTATCTTGTCGTGCGGCCACCGTCATAATGCTTTTGCCTAGGTTTTCAGTGGGCTGGCATCCTTCGGCTCGGCCCATCTTCTCTTTCACACGGCTCGGCCCATTTACTTCCTTCTCACAGCTCGGCATATTCCTCTTATGCGGGGCTTCGGCCCATATCTGATGAATCACTGTTTCCCCTTTGCCAAATCGGCTCTCCCCGATGTTCTTGAGATGCCTTAAACCGATGGGGTGAAACCGACCCCAACAATATATGAAAAAGGCAGAAGCTTTAGACAGGATCAAAGACTCGGGTGGTTCCAAGCTAAACTAGCAAGTTAATGAATCAATATTATCAAGCGGTTTCATTTAACATGAACTCAAAATACGATAATCTTCTCATGAAAGTATTAAACATCTAAACTGATCCTCTTTCATACCAAAATCCCTTTTAAGAAGCAAGAATCAGTCAGCTTTAAGATCCAGTTCAATAAGTCGTTTAGGAAGGTCAAACTATCACTCTCGCGATGAAGGACTCTTAAACCTCTAACCGATTGGTTCAGACATTTCTATAAACACTTTTGATGCGAGATATGTCTCAGATCTGAACCACAAGTGATGTGCTTGGACCCAGCTTAGAGATCTCGTCGGTTCAAGAATGAAACATGCAAGACTAGACCCCTAAACTCACTAATCTATCATGAAAGCACCCTAATCTACCTATCTAAAGCCTCTTAAATGGACTACTCACTGATCATAACGAGCTCACTAAGTCCTTTGCAAGACGTGTATCTAGTCATGATAAGGAGTTTAATGCTGGTGAATAAAAGAAATGAACAAGAACAAGATTCTTACGTGAAAACGAGATATCGGATTAGATTAATCAAGTTTCACAAAAGAGGCAAGTTCTTAAAGCTAAAACAGGCAGGAAATTAGATAAGATAAAAGATGATTAGGTTTCTGGTCATAAAATCTATTTATAGTGAAGGGTAAGTGTCGCGGGTCAGGCCGGAACAAACCGGGTACTGAACGCTCTTCTTGGGTCGTCGGCTAAGCACCACGGTGTGTGAGAGAGTGTAGTCGAGGTCTTGATTCCGAGGGGTGCACGTGAGCAAAGATCAAGATGAAGATCTCATGAAGAATACGTCAAGAACATGCATAAACCCTAGTCTTCAATCCATCTTCACGTGCATCCTCCGAGTCAACTTGTTCTTAAATCTGGGTTCGTGACAAGGGACCTCGGCATGTAGTGCCAAGGGGTTCAGGAAGATGTTGTCCGGCATGCAATGCTGAGGTCTTTAAAGCCGAGGTTCACGTTCGACACTTAGTCATTTTCAGCTTCACTTCTCTTGCATGCATGCCTCGATCTTGATATATCGAGGAGTTAATACAAGGTCTAGTCCAAAGAGCTTTCAGGGGATGAGCCTCGTACTAAGCAATGTAGAGGTGACGATGCCGAGGTCCGTAGAAACACTTAGCGCATATCGCAACTCCTTTGGGCTCGTATCGACCAACTCGTCTTCCGGAAGCAATAACTTTCAGCACACGACTCCAAATGCTTTGAAACCAGTTTTATAGTCAAGATGACTCATTCAGATCAAACTTTGGTGAAGAAACCATCGGAGCTTGGAAAGTGGAAGGCTTCCCCGATTGCTCATCTTTGCACCGCATTGGAATGACCAGAAAAATCAGCTTTTAGACCGATTTCTATTCCGGAGACAATATCTCCTAAACCACCGCTCCAAATTGAGCGGCTCTAGGTGTTCGAGAAAGAGCATTCACAGAACTTGAATATTTATGAAGGCCCTGTAAACTGGTTCGAGCTGGAAGGGCTTCGTCCCACGTAATCTTTGAAACCCATCTGATCGGCTTTTGGATGCATGCGAGATAGGTGTGTCTCCCGGAGGCGATATCTCTCTACTCACAGGTCCGAATTACATGATTCTAACTGTTCTGGGATCTTGGCTTGATTATCTCCAACTTTGATGAAGACCCCGTCAACTGATTCGGACTGGAAGTTTCCCCGGATTTGAGATCTTTGAGGCGCGCAGGTGAAAATGGAATTTAGCTGATAAATGCTTCTCGCGGTAAGGAAAATATCTGAGAATCATGTACCGCGGTAAGGTTTTTAGCCGATAAAAACTTCTTGCCTTGGCATTAAATTTCACCCGATGGAATTTTCACCCGGTAATGATTTTTAGCCGGTAAAGGCCACCCGATAGCGATTTTAATCGATGTTCTGATCCAGCCGGTACGAGTTTTCGCCGAGAATTTCCTCCAAGCGGTTTTCACCATTTTTGACCCTTTTCTTCACCGTTTCCACTTCTGATCCTCCACTTGAGCTCCAAATGTCCTCCAAAGCGCGTGATAAAGACTTCAAACCATGCAAAACTGTTTGGGACCTAATGCAAAATCCTAAAGCTTATATTGATGCCTAAAGACCTAATATGGATGAGAAAACACATGATTTGGACTAAAATGCAGCCTAAATGATGTAAAATATAGACATATCAACTCCCCCACACTTGTCCTTTGCTTGTCCTCAAGCAAAAAGAACAAATGAGAGGAAGAGGTTGGAATGCAACGGGAGTTCATATTTCCTTTTAGAGAGAAGTGATCACAAAGAGAACTCAAGTTCATACTCAAATATGCAATGCAAAGCCATACTCAGATATATATCAACTCAACAAGGAATCTCCACAAGTTCTCCTCTCTCTCAACTCTTTCACATTCATTAAGCTTAATCAGGTGACTCGAATAATGCAATGTTTAAACAAGCTGGCTTGGCTAGGGAGAGGTTATGAGATAAAAATGATCTCATCAGTGTTCAAGCAGGTTCAATGCAGCAAAGGGATCTCTCTATGAATGATCAAACTTCGGCAGAATGCTAAAGGTAAAAGGCAACCGATGCATACAAAGGCAGAAACTCATCCCACCCCACTCTCTTCTTGAAGTTTCCTCACATGCTCACTGATATGTCTATATTTTACATCATTTGAAGTGCATTTTAGAGTCCTCATCATGTGTTTTCCCATGTAAATTGAGTCTTTAGGCATGAAAATAGGATTTAGGGCTTGCATTAGGTCCCAAAGAGTTTTGCATGTTTTGAAGTCTTTATCAGGTGCTTTGGGAATCATTTAGAGCTTAAGAAGAGGAGCAGAGAAGAAGACGGTGAAGAAAAGGGTCAAAAATGGTGAAAACCGCTTGGAGGAATTTCTCGGCCAAATCGCGTACCGGACGGACAGAAACCTCGGTCAAAATCCTTACCGATCGCTCATTACCGGCCAAAATCCTTACCGATCGACCATTACCGGCCAAAGTCCTTACCGATCGACCAAAATCAGCCTGGGTCGAAGATCGGGTGCAAAATACCACGGGTTGAGTTTTTGGCCGAGGCGAGGGAATTTTTACGACCAAAAAGCTTACCGCGGTACACAGCCCTCGGTCATTTTCCTTACCGCGGGAAGCTTTTCTCGACCAAAATTTGTCCTTGTCCGCGCATTTCAAAGATCTGCAATCCGGGGAACCTTCCGGTCCAAACCAGTTGGCGGGGTCTTCAGCAAAGTTGGAGATAATCAAGCAAAGATCCCAGAACAGTTGGAATCATCCAATTCGGACCAGTGGGGAGAAAGATACAGCCTCCGGAAGATGCACCAACATTACGCGCATCCGAGAACCGAACAGCGGAGTCCAAAGGTCACGGCGGACGGAGCCTTTCCGGACCGAATCAGCTTGCCCGGTCTTCATCAAAGTTTGATATCTGTGAAGGACCTTTTCAGAACAGTTGGGATCGCTCAGTTCGGAGCAGTGGTTCGAAAGATAAAGTCTCCGGAGTTCACATCGGTCCAAAAAGCTTATTTTCCGGTGATTCCAATGCGGTTCAAAGATGTGAAATCCAGGAAGCCTTCCACTTCCCAAGCCCTGACGGTTTCTTCACCAAAGTTCGAGCTTATTGAGTCATCTTGACTATGGAACTGGTCCCAGAGGTTTAGGAGTCTTGGATTGAAAGTTACTGTCTCCGGAAGGCAACATGGTCGCTACGAGCCCAAATTAGTTGCGATACGCGCTAAGTATTTTCTCAGGGCTCGGTATCATTACCTCGACATCGGCCAAGTCAAGGCTCATATTTTGGGAGTATTCTGAACTAGGCCTCGTGCTGACGCCTCAGCACGTTGGAATCAAGGCATGCACACGTAAGAAATGAAGCTGGAAACGACTAAGTGTTGAACATGTACCTCGGTGTAATGACCTCGGCGTGCATGCCGGACCCTGTTCTCCCGAACCCCTCGACTACCAAGCGCCTCGGCATTTTATGCCGAGGTCCATCGTCACAAACCCAGAATCAAGAACAAGGCGACTCAAGAACACACACGTGAAGATGGATCAAAGACTAGGGTTCATGCATGTTCTTGACGTGTTCTTCACGAGATCTTCATTTGGATCTGGACTCACGTGCATTCCTCGACATGAAGACCTCGGCTTCACTCTCCGACACGCCGTGGCGCTCCCCCATCAACCCAAGAACGCGGTTCAGTACCCGGTTTGTTCCGGGCTGACCCGCGACACTTTCCCTTTGCTATAAATACATTTTGAGAATAAAAACCTAGGAGGATTCTGATATATCTGTTTTAGCTCTAAGAACTTACCTCTTTTGTGAAACTTGATTAATCTAATCCGATATCTCGTTTTGCATCAGAAATCTTGTTCTTTCTTTATTTCCTTTATCATCAAACATCAAACTCCTCATCATGACAAGCTACACGTCTTGCAAAGGACTTAGTGAGCTCGTTATGATTAGTGAGTAGTCGTTTAAGCGGCTTTAGATGAGTAGATTAGGGTGCTTTCAAGGGAGATTAGTGGGTTTAGGTGTCTAGTCTTGCATGTTTCATTCTTTAACCGACGAGATCTCTAGGCTGGATCCAAGCACATCACTTGAGGTTCAGATCTGAGACATATCTCGCATCAAAAGTGTTTGTAGAAATGTCTGAACCATTCGGTTAAGGGTTTAAGAGTCTTTCATCGCGAGAGTGATAGTTTGTTCTTTTAAATGACATTTTTGAACTGATTCTTATTGCTGATTGATTCGTGCTTCTCAAAAGACATTTTTGGTAGGAAGGAGGATCAGTTTAGATGCTTAATACTTTCATGAGAAGATTAACATGCCTTGAGTTCAAAGTTAAATGAAACCCCTTGATAAAATGATTCATTAACCCACTAGTTAAACTTGGAAGCACCAGAGTCGATTACCTCGTCTAAAGTCTCTTCTTTTATTGCATATTGTCATCATCTGAATCGTTTAGTTGTCATTTGGATCTTAGCTTTGTTTAAATCTCGTTGATTGCCTTATTTTTATGCTTATTTGCTTGCCACTTAGTTAGTAAAAACCTTCACCTTTCTGTCTTGACTTAAGTGAACAATTAACATGGACTAGTGTCTCGTTGACAAGCCTGGATTGACACCTCTTTATGCTACTTTGACAAGGGGATTGATAGCCCTGAGACCCTAAAAAGTCTTGTCTATCAATTGGCGCCGTTGCCAACTTGTCGGATCATTAGTCTCTTGTTTGTTCTTGAGTTCAAGATTTTTCTTTTCTTTGTTTTACTAACTTCTTTGCAAGTTCTTGTTTTGATCTCGGTGCATGAAAACCAGGTCTCGGAGCACAGAACCGCCTTTACCGTACGACAATAACATCAACCGGATTGAGAGGCGAGCTCGCGAGAGGGAACGGCACTTTGAACGACTTGGAATGGCAGAACAGCAAAGGATCGAGCAACAGGCTCAAGAAGCCGAGCACCAGGCTCAGGCTAATCAGGCGCAGGC
This sequence comes from Eutrema salsugineum, assembly GCF_000478725.1. Classification (NCBI taxonomy): domain Eukaryota; kingdom Viridiplantae; phylum Streptophyta; class Magnoliopsida; order Brassicales; family Brassicaceae; genus Eutrema; species Eutrema salsugineum. The sequence continues at coordinate 17,552,973 of NW_006256756.1, read as the reverse complement.
AGGCAGGAATGAACAACAAGCCTATGTTAACCAACAACAGGCTCAAAGGAACGAGAGGCTTGCTCAGCAAAACCAACAACAAGCTAATAGGAACGAGCACCAAGCCCACCATGTTCATCCGCCACCGCCACAAGCTCAGAGACAACCTCCTCCGGTCTTTGTTGGAGAGAACGACCGAGCTAATGCGCACCAATACCGAGCTGGGATTCAAGCTCCACCGGTTCAGAATAACAACTTTAAAGTTAAAGCTTCCCTGCTCAATATGGTGCAGAACTCAAAGTTCCACGGTCTAGCCGGAGAAGACCCTCTTGAGCATCTAGATCAGTTTGATCGGGTTTGCGACTTAACCAAGATCAATGGTGTCTCGGAAGATAGCTTCAAGCTACGCTTGTTCCCATTCAGCCTTGGTGATAAAGCTCACCAGTGGGAAAAGAACCTCCCGAGGGGTTCTATACAAACCTGGGAGCAGTGTAAACTGGCGTTCTTATCAAAGTTCTTTTCCACATCACGCACGGCTAAGCTCAGAAACCAGATCTCAAGCTTCACGCAGCACAACAACGAGAGCTTTAGCGAGGCTTGGGAACGGTTTAGAAGCTACACTAACCAATGCCCACACCACGGCTTCTCAGAGGCATCCCTCTTGAGTACTTTATACCGAGGTGCACTCCCCAAGATCAGAAACCAACTCGATACAGCTTCAAATGGAAATTTTCTTGGGAAAGAGATCAATGCGGCAATGGAACTAGTCGAGAACCTAGCCATGTCCAATGATACGTATGGCGAGGACTTTGATAGAGTGAACCGTACAGAGGGCTCCAGTGATGAACAACGTATGAAAAAGGATATAAGAGAGCTTCAGAGCAAGCTTGACAAGGTTTTGATGGCGACTCAAAAGCCAATACACTTTGTAGGCGAGTTTGATGAGCAAGGGCCAAGTTTTGACAATGTTAATGAAGATGGTCTAACTCAAGAAGAGCTGAACTAAATAGGGAATCAGCAGAGGTATCAGAGGTTTAACAACTGCAACAGTAACCCAAACCTCTCATACAGAAACCCGAATGTAGCTAACCCTCAAGACCAAGTGTACCCTGCTCAGCAACAACAACAAAGCTATGCTCAAAAGGCTCCTTTTCAGAATACCTTCCAGCCCATGCAACAGTTCAGTGGGCAACAGCACAGCTACACTCAGCAGAATCAAGTGGCTCAGGGTAACAACTTCACCAGCCAACCGCAGCATCACAAGTTTCCACCAGGGTTCAATCCGCAGCCGATGGGTAATTAGCAACAGAATCAGGGAACGGGTCAGAATCAGATGGGGAACGATGTCTGTGGAATCTTACAGCAACTGTTACAGGGTCAGCAGAGAGTGGAGAGCCAGCACGCGACAATGCAGCAAGATATCAGAGAGCTTAAGCAGAATCAAGCCTCTACATCATCCCGAGGCCCGGCTTTACCAGGTAAACCGGAGCCAAACCCCAAGGAGTATGTGAACGCCATTACATTGAGGAGTGGTAAAGCACTACAAGCTCCAACGCCTAAGACAAAGCTCACTGAGGCCAATGAGCAATTAGAGGGGGAGGCAGCCTCAGGTGATGCGTGTAAAGAAGCGGATTTTGAAAAGGAACCGATCAAGGACAAAGGAAAAGAGGTGGAAACGACAACTGAGCTTGAAAAGCCATACGTTCCACCACCACCTTACCAACCCAAGATACCGTTCCCAGGGCGTTTCAAAAAGAAAATCTTAGACAAAGCCAAAGTGGTCTTTGAGAAACACTTGGAGAACACGCAACTCACCCTACCCATCATAGATGCTTTCTTAGCTATACCTCAGCTTGGGAAGTTTCTAAAGGATGCGATCCTCAACAAGACAAAGGAACTCCAGGGCATGGTGATACTGAGCCATGAATGCAGCGCCATAATACAAAGAAGATCTATACCAAGGAAGCTATCCGATCCGGGCAGCTTTACCTTGCCGTGTGCCTTAGGTCATTTGAAGTTCTCAAACTGCTTGTGTGATCTAGGAGCTTCTGTGTGCCTAATGCCTTACACGGTGGCCAAGAGATTGGGATACAAAAGTTACAAGCCGGCCAAGATCTCTCTTATATTAGCTGATAGATCAGTTCGCTTACCGGTGGGTTTGCTTGAGGATTTGCCTTTGAGGATCGGTGAGATAGAAATCCCCACGGACTTCATAGTTCTTGAGATGGACGAGGAACCATTAGACTCTATCATCTTGGGCCGACCGTTCCTAGCGACCGCAGGAGCCATTATAGATGTGAGAGGAGGAATGATTGAACTACACATCGGTTCCGAGACTATGAAGTTTAATGTGAAAGAGATGATGAAGAAACCGACCATTGGAGGTCAGGTTTTCTATGTGGAAGTAATGGAGGAGCTAGCTGATGAGCTACTGGAAGAGTTGAACGCAGAGGATCCGTTACAAGTGGTCCTGACACGTGTACAAAGCAAGCACGGGTACTTGAACGAGGAAAGCGAGGTGTACAAGCATCTTTTGGACCAACCGAAGGAACTTGAGGCTGAGGCGAGGTTTCTGGAGCTCAAGAAGAGCGGCCTCGACATCTTAGACAGCGAGGGATCCGCGGGAACAGAAGAGACACCTCGGGGTATCATGGCCGTGACAACTCATACCGAGGCCGATGGTAAACCGCGCGAGAACAAGGAAAAGGCCGAGGAAGCTGTTCCGGGCCAATGCAGCTTTGATGCCGATTGGAATGAGGCAGACGCACCCCCTGTTGAGCTTAAGCCTCTACCAACAGGGCTCAGGTATGCGTTCTTAGGCTTGAACTCTACTTTTCCTGTGATCATAAACGATAGCTTGCTTGAACATGAAGAACGTGCATTGCTTAATGAAATCAAGAAATTCAGGAGAGCTATAGGGTATTCCTTGGCCGACATTAGAGGAATTTCTCCTGAAATATGCACCCACAGGATCCACCTGGAGGACCAAGCCATGTCCTCTGTTGAGCACCAACGTCGCCTTAACCCGAACCTCAAAGAGGTGGTAAAAAAGGAGATACTAAATCTCCTTGAGGCAGGGATCATATATCCAATCTCTGACTCTCGGTGGGTATCTCCTGTACACGTTGTGCCCAAGAAAGGTGGGATCACGGTGGTGAAAAACGATAAGGATGAACTCATAGCCCAAAGAACCATAACCGGCCATCGCATGTGCATTGACTATAGGAAATTGAATTCTGCATCAAGAAAAGATCATTTCCCTTTACCATTCATTGATCAAATGCTTGAACGGTTAGCCAATCATCCTTATTTCTGTTTTCTCGATGGATACTCTGGATTCTTCCAAATACCAATAGATCCAAGAGACCAAGAGAAAACGACATTCACTTGCCCTTACGGCACTTATACCTATAGGAGAATGCCTTTCGGTTTGTGTAATGCACCGGCCACTTTTTAAAGATGTATGATGCACATTTTCTCTGATCTAATTGAAGAGAAAGTTGAGGTGTTTATGGATGATTTCTCCGTGTACGGCTCCTCTTTCTCCGAATGTCTTGCTAATCTTTCTCAGGTTCTGAAGAGATGTGAGGAGCATAGGCTTGTCTTGAACTGGGAGAAGTGTCATTTCATGGTACAAGAAGGCATTGTCTTGGGGCACAAGGTATCAGAGAAGGGTATTGAGGTGGACAAGGCCAAGATCGAGGTGATGGTGAACCTACAAGCTCCGAATTCTGTAAAAGGGATAAGAAGCTTTCTTGGGCACGCGGGGTTCTATAGGCGGTTCATTAAGGATTTCTCCAAGATAGCTAGGCCTTTAACTAGGCTATTGTGCAAAGAGGTGGAGTTTATCTTTGATGAAGAGTGTGAGGAAGCGTTTAAGAGGATCAAGGAGGCTTTGATCAGTGCACCGATTGTACAAGCTCCCGATTGGTCTTTACCATTCGAAGTGATGACTGATGCATCTGACTATGCCGTGGGAGCTGTCTTGGGGCAGAAGAAAGATAAGAAGCTCCATGTGATTTACTATGCCAGCCGCACCTTGGACTCGGCTCAAGAGAAGTATGCCACCACCGAGAAGGAAAGGCTTGCCATTGTGTTTGCATTTGACAAATTCAGGAGTTATTTAGTGGGATCAAAGGTCACGGTTTACACAGATCACGCGGCCTTGAGGTACTTGATGTCTAAGAAGGACGCTAAGCCGAGGCTTTTGAGATGGGTCCTATTGCTCCAAGAATTCGACATGGAGATACTTGACAAGAAAGGTATTGAAAACGGGGCCGCAGATCACCTCTCAAGGCTGAGGATTGAAGAAAAGGTTCCTATAGACGATGCTTTACCCGAGGAACATCTCATGCTGGTCCGGTCTTACTTAGAGGTGGAGAAAGCCAACACGATCAAGGAAAGAAGCCTCCCCTGGTTCGCTGATCTTGTGAACTACTTGTCTTGCGGTTTAGAGCCACCGGATCTTGATACTTATCAGAGGAAAAAGTTCTTTAGAGATGTGATGAGATATCATTGGGATGAGCCGTATCTTTACGTGCTTAACAAGGACCATCTCTATAGGCGATGCTTGGCCGAAGAAGAGATCCATCCGGTGCTACAAGAATGCCACGGTTCAGCGTATGGTGGTCACTTAGGTGCATTCAAGACGGTTGCCAAGGTTTTGCAAAGCGGGTTCTGGTGGCCGAATATGTTCAAAGACGCTCAAGATGTGGTATCAAGGTGCGAGGCTTGTCAAAGGCACGGTAACATATCCAAGAGAAATGAGATGCCCCAAAACCCAATCTTTGAGGTCGAGGTCTTCGACTGTTGGGGCATTGACTTCATGGGTCCCTTTATAAGCTCGTATGGAAACCAGTATATCCTAGTCGCGGTGGACTATGTGAGTAAATGGGTCGAAGCTGTTGCATCCCCAACCAACGATTCAAAAGTGGTGGTAAAACTTTTCAAGAGTACCATTTTCCCACGGTTCGGAGTTCCAAGAGTAGTGATCAGTGATGGGGGAAGCCACTTTATCAATAAGACTCTTGAGAGTCTTTTGAAGAAGCATGGGGTAAAGCACAAAGTGGCTACACCTTATCATCCGCAGACTAGTGGCCAAGTGGAGGTCTCTAACCGACAGATAAAGGCCATTTTGGAGAGAACCGTGAGCTCATCTAGGAAGGATTGGAGCAAGAAACTTGATGATGCCTTGTGGGCTTACAGAACTGCGTACAAGACCCCCATTGGAACCTCACCGTTTAACTTGCTCTATGGGAAAAGCTGTCATCTACCGGTTGAGTTGGAATACAAAGCCTTGTGGGCGGTGAAACTTCTGAACTTTGACATCAAGACCGCACAAGAGAAAAGGGTTTTACAGCTTCATGAGCTTGAGGAAATCCGGTTAGATGCTTTTGAGAGCTCCAAGGTCTACAAAGAAAGAACTAAGGCGCTTCATGATAAGAAGATTCACAAGAGAGAGTTCAAAGAAGGGGACCAAGTTCTGTTGTTTAACTCGAGACTCAAGCTGTTCCCTGGGAAGCTGAGGTCTAGATGGTCTGGTCCTTTTAAAATTCTCGAAGTGAGGCCTTACGGAGTGGTCGTTCTAAAAGGAAAAGATGGACAAGGCTTTGTGGTAAACGGTCAGAGGGTAAAGCACTACTTGGCATCGGAAACAAGAGAGGGGGCTACCTCAGTTCCTCTTCTTGAACCGGAATCAGCCTGAAAAGGTATGAAAAGTCAAACTTAGTGACGTTAAACAAAGTGCTCTTGGGAGACACCCCAAGCTTATCCTTGTACATATTTCGTTTTTTTTCATCTTCTTTCTCTTTTTATTTGAAGCTTTTTGAAGGGTTTGTTAAGTGTTTCAGGAGTTAGACAGTGAATCATGAGGACGAGAGTAAGAAAAAGGCTTGAAAAAAAGGCACGGCCTGATGAGTTAAGTCGTAGAGCACACCTAGCCTCGGTATCGACCCTCGGTATATACATACCGTGGTCACCTTTTACCGAGTAAAAGCTTGAGAACCTCAGCTAAACTCCTCGACTTAATCTTATCATGGCCATGCCTAAGAAGTTATGTGGTGAAATGACTAAGTGTGGGGGAGCCCCACGGTGTAAACACCTCAGTATAATTATACCGAGGGGCGATGTTCACTTAAAACCGTCTAAAACCTCGATCCGAGGCCGCGACCAGTTTACACCAGGCCAGCCCGTTTAAACCCCCAGCACCAAGTGTTCTTTGTTAAAACTAGTGGCCTCGGCATGATACCCTCGTGGTGGAGCGTGCCGAGGTGCCCGGTTTTAAGAAGAATCAAAAACAAGAACACTTGGGACACTTAGATCAAAGAAGAAGGTTTGCGCGATCTAAGGAAAAGACGTGAAGGCCACGGAGATTTACTCGTTAGTATGAGCTCAAATCACTCGGCTTGGTGCCCTCGGGGTGGAACAAGTCGAGGCCGCTCAAGCTAACACAAGAAAAACCGGTTTAGTCCGTACGGCCCACGTGATTCCTAAAGTCGCGCCCATTTGGAGGCTTTGCGCAGTAATTCGAATTTGAACGCCGGGTCAAAGCTGGTTTTGGCGCGGTCAACGGTCGCAGCTGGAGGAGAAGGGGGGACCAATCCCACTACAGTCCAAACGCCAGCTGGAAAGCGCGACACCACCCATACCAGCCTCCATCCCGAGCCATAAACCGAGAGTTTGCCTTCTTCTCTCTTTTCTCTGCATTTCACGAACACAACTCTCTCATTTCTCATCCATTTCGTGTGATTCCAAGCGTTCTAGACTTGTTATGGTGTTGTCTATTCAGCATAAGCATTTCACTAAACTTGAATCTTGGATTCCCAAAGGTATATGCATCTTAAAGAACTCATCTTTTTTCTTCATTCTTTGCGAGCTTTATTGTTTGTAAAATGTGGCATCGATTCTTTTAGAACATATCGGCCTTTGGGAACAATTTTAAAAATTCCATCAGGATAGACAACACAAGAAAAACAGGTCTTTGCTCTGAAAATCACTTGTTCTTGAGTTTCTAAAATTCTTGAGAAGATGCGCTTGGAAACGGTCTTAATGATGCTTTGAGTCGTTGAGCTGAACTGTCTAGATATCGTGTCTCTCTCTGTTTGTTCTGGCTTGTTATTACTTCCTTTGATGTTTGAAAAAGCTATAACCCTGGTCTTGTTAGAGAAAGAGCTATGTTCTTGCTATCTTCAGAAACATGTGTTTATCGATATACTTGATTCTAATGGTTTCTTTGAGGATCTGCCTTGCAGATGACCGGCGACCGAGCTGTTCCCACTCATGAGACGAACAAAAACGAGATCCAGAAGAGAGGTACGAAAGGAAAAGCCGTGGCCGTGGCACGCAATGGTGGAACGAGCAAGAACTCATCAGCAAGACCCGATGGTGAGCCAGCCGCTAAGAGAGCAAAGAACGCCGAGCTCACTCCGATGCCGGCCCTTGAATCAAGAAGAAATGGGAAGCAGGCAGCCACTGAGAACGATGGAGATGAGCTGAGAGCCATAGTCCCTCATGAACCCGATTATGGAAAGAAAGCCAAGAAGGAACCGAAGCCCGAGCCTGAGGAAGAACATTTCCCAACTACTGAGGAGTACTTGGACCACTTTAACTCTATAAGAGTAGCTCAAGGTCGGTTCCCTGATATGGAGTTGTTGAGGAAGCTGGAGATACTCGATGATGTTACCCTCATCTTTCAAAACATGGGCCTGGCCGAGTTCTTCATGATGAGCGATGTTGCTTATGAGGGAATTACACAACAGTTTCTTGCCACTTTGGAGGTTGTCATCTACCCCAAGAGGGATCCTAAGCGTTTACATGGCAAAGGGTTCGGCCACATTGAGTTTGACATGGAAGGCGTGCACTACAAGGTCAGTTTCAAGGAGCTTGACGAGATATTTGGGTTTGAAAGGAATGGCAGCTCACTTGACAAGTTCGTGTACCCAAGAGAAGAGTTGGCTGCTTTGTGGGAAACAATCGCTTTTGGACCTTACTTGGGAGGCAAGAGCAAGACGAGTTGCATCAGGAACCCTGCGATCAGATACACCAACCGGGTCCTGGCCTCTACATTCTTCTCTACCTACAACCCTGGTGTCATTCACACGGCAGAGCTTGAACTGTTGGGACTTGGACTGAAGCCGCTCATCACTCAAATGAAGAACAAGAAGGAGTTCCAAGGGCCAATGCATGTACCCTCTTTAGGCGCGTTCTTTGCGATCCAAATGCTTACTTACAGACACAATGTGTGGTGTGACCGAAAGAAGAAGGGAGCAAGGAGGCTTCAGAATGGTTGGATTGTCACTAAGATCTTGAGAGCTCAAGGGTTCATATTCCCTGATTCACCATCAAGGCCGAGTCTCATTGATGAGCAGTACTTAAGTAAAAGTGGTTTCTTTGGAGGCAAGTCAGGAAATAGATGGGTTTACAACTTCACACTGATGCACAGAGACGGCACTCAAGTTCTTCTGCCTAACCGAGGCCTCACCATGCTTGATAAGCAGTGTAACGTCTCCTTCTACGTCCTCAAAGATCAGTTATACAACCCATCTCTCGACCCACCAATGCACAAGTGCACCAAAGCCGTACCTAACAAGCCTCAGAACGAGAACGGCCCGGCCGGATGTGAGAATAAAGAAGAACGGCACGCTGAGCGAAGGATAGGAGCAGGCCGATATCATTTTGATTCATATGTGTGGGGTGAGCCTGAATACCACACCAAGAAGCTGTACTCGCGAGTGAACACTCTCCAAAAGTGGTGTAAGTGGCAAGACAAAACCATTCATGCGTTGGTGGACTGTGTAAGGCAACTGAAAAAGAAGGTCAAGCAACTCGCCAGGCCATCTTCTCCGGACAAGAACTCAGCGACCTCAACCGCACCGGTTACACTAGAAGAGGTTGGAGAAAGCTCTAACGCAAGGAACCCGGAATTCCCACCAGGCAAAGAAGATTGGATCGACCCTGCCTCAGCATTCTTACCGGAGCCCTCGGAAAGCAGCCCACCACGCCAGTCCACTCCCTCCTGCTCAACATCCAATCCCTCGTACTACTTGGGATCAGACCTCTCCGACTACGGTATCGACTTCAAACTCTTGTACATATGCATCTTGTGTATATCATACTGCATTCGTTTAGTTTGTCTTTTTACTTCTCTCACACGCTTTTATAACACACGGGACTGTGTTATTTAAGTGTGGGGGAGGAGCTTTGTGTTTTCTGATCTTGTTTTCTTTGTTCTTATTTGACTTTTGCATTCTTGAGTCTCATTTAGCTTTGTACATATGGTAAAACCGCATCATTCTAGTTGCATCTCGCATTCTAAGATCGAGTCTAGGCTGCATCATGTAGGATTGCATCAGTGCAAGGAGCAATGATAGATTTTTTCCTAGAGAGTAAATCACTTGAGAACTTGAACTAAATATGCTTGTGAAACTCATTATGTGCTTGTAAAGCTTGAAACGATTTGAATCTGAGAAGCAAATCTGAATTACACTCAACTCTAGCTAAGTGATAACCCTGAACTTGAAATGTAAATATCTTTTGATGCATTGCTTGAATTGGCTTGTGGATACCGATACACATACTTGAGCTAGAATCATTGTTTTTACCACCCTCTTTCCTTAGCTCAAGAGAGAGTGGAAATAGCTAGGGGAATGAAAGAAAAAGAATTGAGTCTTGAATTTGAAAAGATGAGCTCTGTTGTTCTAAAAAGGAAAGTTTAGTCTCTGAAATGAAAAGAAGCCAAAAAGGGCTCAAGTGTTCTAAAAAAAAAAAAAAAAAAGAAAAGAGGCTAATCGCTGAAAAGAGCTGTTTGAATAAGTAAACACCAAGACTTGAAAATCAAAACAAAAGTGAGTCCCTAGTGAAAAGAAAGCAAATGAGAGAGTAAGGATCTTGAGAGGGTGAACAAGTGAGAAAAGCTTTGAGTGGAGTGTGGGGGGGTGATGAGTCTTGCCCTTGTATGCGTCAGTTGCTTTTTACCTTTACCATTCTGCCAAAGTTTGGTCGTTCATTGAGTGATCCCATTGTTGCATTGCACCCGCTTGAATATTGATGAGATCATTTTTATCTCATGACCTTACCCTAGCCAAGCCAGCCTATTTGAACATTGCATCATTTGATCCACCGGTTACTAGCTTAATGAATGTGAAAGAGTTGAATGTGATAATGACTTGTGGAGATTCCGTACTTTAGTTGGAAAATGTCTGAGTATAGCTTTACATTGCATATTTGAGCATGAATCCGAGTTCTCTTTGTGATCACTTCTCTCTAAAAAGGAAATATGAGCTCCATATGCATTACAACCTCTCTCTCTCATTTATTCTCTTCGCTTGAGGACAAGCAAAAGACAAGTGTGGGGGAGTTGATATGTCCATATTTTACATCATTTGAAGTGCATTTTAGAGTCCTCATCATGTGTTTTCCCATGTAAATTGAGTCTTTAGGCATGAAAATAGGATTTAGGGCTTGCATTAGGTCCCAAAGAGTTTTGCATGTTTTGAAGTCTTTATCAGGTGCTTTGGGAATCATTTGGAGCTTAAGAAGAGGAGCAGAGAAGAAGACGGTGAAGAAAAGGGTCAAAAATGGTGAAAACCGCTTGGAGGAATTTCTCGGCCAAATCGCGTACCGGACGGACAGAAACCTCTGTCAAAATCCTTACCGATCGCTCATTACCGGCCAAAATCCTTACCGATCGACCATTACCGGCCAAAGTCCTTACCGATCGACCAAAATCAGCCTGGGTCGAAGATCGGGTGCAAAATACCACGGGTTGAGTTTTTGGCCGAGGCGAGGGAATTTTTACGACCAAAAAGCTTACCGCGGTACACAGCCCTCGGTCATTTTCCTTACCGCGGGAAGCTTTTCTCGACCAAAATTTGTCCTTGTCCACGCATTTCAAAGATCTGTAATGCGGGGAACCTTCCGGTCCAAACCAGTTGGCGGGGTCTTCAGAAAAGTTGGAGATAATCAAGCAAAGATCCCAGAACAGTTGGAATCATCCAATTCGGACCAGTGGGGAGAAAGATATAGTCTCCGGAAGATGCACCAACATTACACGCATCCAAGAACCGAACAGCGGAGTCCAAAGGTCACGGCGGACGGAGCCTTTCCGGACCGAATCAGCTTGCCCGGTCTTCATCAAAGTTTGAGATCTGTGAAGGACCTTTTCAGAACAGTTGGGATCGCTCAGTTCGGAGCAGTGGTTCGAAAGATAAAGTCTCCGGAGTTCACATCGGTCCAAAAAGCTTATTTTCCGGTGATTCCAATGTGGTTCAAAGATGTGAAATCCAGGAAGCCTTCCACTTCCCAAGCTCTGACGGTTTCTTCACCAAAGTTCGAGCTTATTGAGTCATCTTGCCTATGGAACTGGTCCCAGAGCTTTAGGAGTCTTGGATTGAAAGTTACTGTCTCCGGAAGGCAACAAGGTCGATCCGAGCCCAAATTAGTTGCGATACGCGCTAAGTATTTTCTCAGGGCTCGGTATCATTACCTCGACATCGGCCAAGTCAAGGCTCATATTTTGGGAGTATTCTGAACTAGGCCTCGTGCTGACGCCTCAGCACGTTGGAATCAAGGCATGCACACGTAAGAAATGAAGCTGGAAACGACTAAGTGTTGAACATGTACCTCGGTGTAATGACCTCGGCGTGCATGCCGGACCTTGTTCTCCCGAACCCCTCGACTACCAAGCGCCTCGGCATTTTATGCCGAGGTCCATCGTCACAAACCCAGAATCAAGAACAAGGCGGCTCAAGAGCATACACGTGAAGATGGATCAAAGACTAGGGTTCATGCATGTTCTTGACGTGTTCTTCACGAGATCTTCATTTGGATCTGGACTCACGTGCATTCCTCGACATGAAGACCTCGGCTTCACTCTCCGACACGCCGTGACGCTCCCCCATCAACCCAAGAACGCGGTTCAGTACCCGGTTTGTTCCGGGCTGACCCGCGACACTTTCCCTTTGCTATAAATACATTTTGAGACTAAAAAACTAGGAGGATTCTGATATATCTGTTTTAGCCCGATTCCCAGAAATTATCCTTTAAGCGCTTCGAGTTATCCAAGTCGCAAAACCATCTCGCAGCCTTCAAATCTCCTTGGACGACTTCGCATTCGGGGGAGTGTAACTTCCAGGATATGTATTCAAATGGCTTGATTCCAGAGGCAGTGGAAAGGGCACTCAAACATATCGAGCTTTGTTAAAGAAACCTTTGGCGCTTGGGAAGTGAAAGGTTCCGTGGACAGCTCATCTCTGAAGTGCATTGAAACGATCAAAAGGAAGCTCTTGGACTAGTGTTCACTCCGGAGACGGTATCTTTCACGACATAGCTCCACACCGGATGATCTCAGATGTTCTCAAATCTTGATGAAGACGCCGGCAACTGAATCAGACTGGAAAGGCATCGTCCCACGCAATCTTTGTGATTCATCGGATCGGTCTTGAAACTGTAGCGAGACAGGTGTGCCTTCCGCTGATCTTAACTCTCTGCTCACGAATTCAAATCCAATGATTCCACCTGTTCTTGATCCGTGACCTGATCATCTACAGCTTTGATGAAGACCTTGTAATCTGAATCGGACGTTAAGACTCCCTGGATATGCGATCTTTCCAGACGTATGGGATTGCTCCGGAACGGATGCGAGAGAGGTCTGTCTTCCGGTGGCCGTATCTTTCAGCTCGGTCCTCCAAACTCATCCATTCTAACTGTTCTGAGATCTAGACTCCATTATATTGATTTTTTCTGAAGACCCCGGAGACTGAATCGGCCGGTAAGACCTTCCGGTAACGTGATCTCGGAGATGTATCTGCACCCGGGAATTTTGGCCGAGAAACTTGAACAGCCGGTACGCGTTTTGGCCGAGAAATCAACTTGAGGTACATGAAAATAGCCGAGAAAAGCTTCCCGCGGTAAAGGCTAGTGCCGAGAATCTCCAAAAGGTTTCACCATTTTTAAACCCCCATTCACGATTTCTCCTCCTAGCTTCATCTTTTTAGGCCCAAACTGCTTGCAAATCATCTGTAAACACTCCACAACATGCAAGACTCACTTGGACCTAATGCAAACCCCTAAATCCTAAAACAACACCTAAATACCTAAAATGCATGAAAGAAGACATGATTTGAAATGAAATATACAACCTAAATGATGCAAATTATGAACGTATCAATGATTAGTGAGTAGTCTTCTATTAAGGTCTTGGATAGGTAGATTAGGGTGCAAAGATGTTAGATTTGGGAGTTAGATCATGCATCTTCCATTCTCTAATTAGCTGTTTTTAAAGCTAGATCTCTGATAATCACTTTGTCTAGATCTTAGGCATTTCACCACCCAAAAGGTGTTTGATGAAATGCCTGAACTAAGCTAATTAGAGGTTTATGCTTTGTTCATCATGTGAATGATTTTCTAATGCATAAATGACATTGAAGCAACCTAATCAATTATCCTATCTAAGGCCTTTGTTTCATCACCTTACATTCATCATCATCTTGTTATTTACTTGTTTATTGCTTAGTCTTTAATCTTGTTTCAGCTTTGTTTAGTTTGCTATTGCTACTTGTTACAACCAAAAATCTTTGTTTTGCTTGAATTAAGTTTGAATTCACATGAACTACTGTCTATCTTCACTCATATGGTTTGACACCCTTTATACTACACTGATTAAGGGATTGATAACCCAAAGGAAAAACTTCAAGCTTTGTGGGAGACTATTGCAATTCGGAAGTATAGAGCAGATGTAGCTAAAGCTTCTTGGATCATAAACCCTGTGCTGAGATATGTTCACAAGATTCTTGCTCACAGCCTTTTCTTCAAGCTTGATGTTGAAAGGGTTCACAAGGGTGACTTGAATCTTCTTGCTGTGGGTTTTAAAACCTTTGATGCCAACCTATGCCAATGGGAAACCTTTTGAAGGATATGCCTACACACCTTGCCTTGCTTCTCAATTAGCAAGAAGCCTGATGACCTACAAGGAGACCATTTGGGATTCAAAGAAGAAGGATATGAAGCTGAGCCATAGATGGGTTGTGACTATGATCTTGAAGGCAAAGAGGTACAGGTTTAATTAGAGTGAGGCAAAGTTTGATCTGATAAATGAAGCACATCTTTGTAGGATTGGGTTCTTTCAAGGAAAAGTTAGGAACAAACTTGCGTACAACTTCAAGATCTTCCAAGATGATGCAATTCAAGTCCTCCTTCCCAACCCATCTCTCACCTCAATCCAAGAGAAGCGAAATCTTTTCTTCTTTGTGCTCAAAAAGCAGCTCCACAATGCTCAAACTGACCCACCTGTCCTGAAGTACAAGAAAGCGGCCAAGGAAAGAGTCTCCAAGAGAAAGGTGCCAGCTGAATGATGTGTGTCTGCGTGAGGGTGTCAAGTTTTACCCTAAATGAAATCAATAGCCGCAAGTGCACAGCTGATCGATTGTAGTACTTAGGGACCGAATCCACAGGGAAGGAGGATCTTTCCTGCAAAAGTCTTCGAAAGAAATCTAAAGGATGTCTAGAACCAGGTGATTTTTGTAAGGATTTTGGTGGTGTCTTTAAAACGTAAAAACTAATCTTAATTAGAAAATACGGGAATTAAAAGAGAATAAAAATGATGAACTAAAGCTTGAAATAAAATCGATGTAAATCTATAGAAAAGAAGGCGCTGGGTTTCAGGGAAGTTTTCTCTAGGGTATGAACGATTCAAAACATTGATAAAGAGTAAATTTGATAAGATCTTAGCTAAAAATTTTCGAACTAGAGTCACGGACGTATGAATACACCACTGTCGTGATCATAGACAACTATCTCTCTCAAACCTGACCAGTAGGTTTCTACTCTAGCCCTGGAAGAGAAAAGATGCATTATGTTTAAGACTCATTAGCATTCACAAATCGCCCATAGGTAGGTTTCCACTCATATGTTTGTTTTGCTCTCCCAAACTAGATCTGACACCGGATGAACACTTTCGTTTCACCAAGCATCTGGATCAGATTGTAGTTCATGACGCTACTCTCATGCATTAAAAGTAAATTTAGAAGAAAAAGTTATAAGATTCGGCTCCAATAGCTCTTGGAATCTTCATCGAACCTATATATCCCCATCGAAAATCCCTTTGACCCAACAATAAAACTACTCAGACATGATGAGCGAAATCAAAAACATAGTATTAAAAAGTAGAGCAATAATCGAAATTGAAAAAGAAAGAGCAAGGGTTCAAGAGATATATATCTCTCCTCTAAACCTAAAAACAAAAGCTTAAAGTAAAATTTCTTCTAAAGCGGTCGGATAGCTTCTGACCGTGGTGAAATGACTGTTGGCTGCAGGTGAAAATGCTTGCCGATTGGTTTACGGGACATCTTGCTCTTTGCGTAACTTTTGATCAAACCGTTGGATTGCCAAGCTGTAAGGTGTGCTGGAAAGCTGATAGTCCCATGTTTGAGATCTCCAAATTTGAGCTGGAACAGACGATGAGAAGGCTTTCAATCGGGGATGCACTTCTGTTGGTTTGACTCTAAGCTGAAAATCTGGTCTTCTATCCATTTTGATAAGTTTTTCCCTAAATTTCCTGAAAAGAGCCTTGGGACTACAAATACTAGAAAAACATAATAAAAGTACTTGAAAGCAATAAAAACATAGAAAAGTATTTTAAAACGATCCATAAAAGTGGTCAAAATACGGTGTTATCAACTCCCCCAGACTTAAACCTTTGTTTGTTCCCAAACTAAGCAAAAGTCTAAACTGGTTAGGTGAAAACAAAAATAGGGAATGCACAAATCTCAGAGACATGAACTCCCAAACTAGGACCATAGATCGTGCATCAATCCACAACTTAGTCTAGAAAATTCTCACCAAGGCACAAAAGATACTAGTCCACTTTTTCCGTCATGCAAAACTTAAATAATCTGAATCTTGATTCCAGTCAACTAGCTCTCTACATTTATTAAGTGCAAAAGTGAATTCTCATCAAAGACATCATCCAGGGTAGACGGCATTTGGCATTAAAGGGTTGTTTAAGTGGTGGAGTTAAAATGTTTCGGGTTATCTGATGAATCTGGAGGATGCAAGATAATATGCAAAACCGCAAGAGAGATAAGGACCTGTTGATGACCGCAATTTTCAGTCACTTCTTCTTGCCAAATTTTGTTGCATAATCCTTCCTCCTTTGTTGTGAACAGCTATTCCCCCCAGACTTAGATTCCTTCCGGGAATCAGAAAATGATCTCCAAAACTCCATTAAATCGAACTCTAGTTGCCTTGGGACTTAAAAATTCGACCTCTCTAGACTCTTTAAGGCTTTTCTTTTCTTTCCTTTCCTATATTTCGATTTTTTTTTTAAAGAGAGATAGAGATTACTGGACGAGATTGTACCAAAATTTAAGATTTTTCTAAGGCAAACTAAGCTTCCTCATGTGTTGAATCCTTCCGGAAAGTTTTTCGGCAAAATCGCAGGTCTCTGTCCTTGGTGAGTCAAAACTGCGTCGTTCCTCTTTCTCTACAATGTTTTTGCACATATCTGCATATAAGACAATAGAAAACAAGAGTCCATGTGGTTTGAAAGAGGCTTCGTTAAGGTGGGGAACTAGCTAAAAATGAACTAGCCATTCATGATCAACAGAGAGTGGTAAAAAGGGTAGAGGAGTCCTGAATGTATGATTCATTTCCCTGGTCTAATGCTTTAATGAGAGAATTAAATCCAAGTTAAGTCCAAATAAAACAGAGCTAGTGTATTCCTTCATCTAAATCGAAATCATTCAAATTCCTCTAGGGTACTTCGTTTCAAATGTGCTTAGCTACCACCTAGTCTAGTCCTAAATCATGAATGAGCATGTCACTAGGAACAGTCTAAAAGCACAGAGTCAACTATCATTGATTCATGTTCACCATTTCCTTTAAAATGTATTTTGTTTTGAAAATCGATTTTGAAAAACTTTAAGGAAAATGCAAAAAGTGTAGAAAATGCAAGACTCATGAAAGAAAACTGGTTAGAAAAGGATGAAAATCTCCCCTAGACTTAAATCGTGTCCTCAGTATGAAACAAGTCGAGATTGGATGAGAATGATGCATAGATAATCGAATTTTGATATGAACTCCCAAAGATTGTCACATGCTTGGTCTGATTGAGGTTGATAGATCATTGACTTTAGGTCGTTCCGATAAGAAAGATGCTAAGGCGTGATATAAGTTTCGAAAATCCTTAGTCCCAATCACAAAGAAAAGAGAAAAACAAGGGGGTGGAACAAAAGATAAGCGTACACGCGGGAATTAGATGTTAAGGCGTGAGAAAGAGTATTTCCCGAAAGTCCCTAAGCCCCAATAACGACTACAAAATTCCCTTAATCTATTGTGAACGAAGGCTGCATCAAACTTGATGAAGAGATCTTCATAAACCGAAAGATCTATTGGCTAACCACCAAGAAATCGATAAAGTTCTGAAAGAACAAAAGAGAGAAACTCAAAATTTTATTAAAAAGATGATGTCCTCAAAATGACATGTACAACACGTTTATATAGAAGCAAAGGCAGACCATCGGTAATGCTTAGGAAATGATAAAAACAATAAATAAAGTCATAGAAACAATAAAACAGTTGGAAAAACGATTCGGCTGCTTTGACTGAATCTTCGCTTGCTCGGCTGAATCGGAATTTTGAACTCCCGTCCCACAAACCAAGCACAGACTGAACCACAGTCATGAGAATGGTGCGGTCCATAACCTCGTTAAAACCCCACCCGATAAACCCATTGGGACAAACAGGGGTGCAAGGAAAAAGAGTATTAAGGAACACACCTGACCGAGTTAGGAAGTAGCTTGGTACGTAAGAACGGTCTTGGGACAAGCACCTGATTCCATGTCTTAGCCCGTTCCTTGGTCTCTTAGCTTGATGAGCAGAATCTGGACGGCGTCCGTGAGCTTTCTGGTGCGGGACAGGGTCATCGGGCCGTCTGGTACGACGAGGGCTGTCTCGGGAACCTCCTCTTCTGCCTGTGGTTCATCCTCATGGTCCATGAGCATATCATCCCCCCCCCCCTTCTTGAAAAGGACTTGTCCTCAAGTCTGGTCCATCTGGGAGAAAAGGAATAATATCAGAAACATTAAAACTAGAACTGACCGAGTACTTACCTTGGAGGTCGATCTTGTAGGCATTGTTATTGATCCGTTCTAATACGGTAAATGGTCCATCCACCCTCGGCAATAGTTTAGTCTTTCTATCTTCAGGAAACCGCTCCTTTCTGAGATAGATCCAAACTTGATCGCCTGGCTCATACACCTTTTTGCTATGGATTTTGTTGGCTTGTTTCCGAAACTGCTCCGTCTTTTTCTCAATGTTTTTCTTAGCCTTTCATGCATTTGTTTCACCATTTCTGCTTTCTTTTTCCCATCCATACTCAAGCGCTCATTCAAAGGCAAGGGAGTTAGATCCAAAGGGGTAAGAGGATTAAAGCCATAAACAAGTTGAAAAGGTGAAAACAAAATGGTAGAATGCACGACATGATTATATTCACAATCTTCCCAAATTCGAATGTTCTTTTTAATGACCGATCTCAAAAAGGCCGACACAGTTCTATTCACAACCTCGGTCTGACCGTCGGTTTGGGGGTGACATGTGGTGGCAAAACACAACTTAGTTCCTAACTTAGCCCACAAAGTTTTCCAAAAATAGCTAAGGAACTTGGTGTCTCTATCCGAAACAATAGTCCTAAGAACCCTTTGCAAACAAACTACCTCTCTAAAGAACAGGTCGGCCATGTTAGAAGCATCGTCGGTTTGTGGCACAGAATAAAATGAGCCATCTTAGAAAATCTATCAACGACGACAAAAACCAAATCTCGACCTCGTTTAATCTCACTAGGTCTCACCAAAAAAGATTCTCTCATAGGTGTACTCACTAAGGCCATTTATGTGGGTTTTCTCAGACTCTCACTTTCGTTTTTGGTTGGTTAAGTGTTTAGGGGGTCGCTCAAGATGGTTTTACTGTTGCTGTTCTTTTCAAGTTGAATCTGGTCAAGGTAGACCTCGTGAGGTGACAAAAGGGCCAGGACCACCTTTCGGCCATTATGATCGGACGTCTATTTGTTGGTGAAGCCGTCATGTAACACCTTTCGGTCGTATTGCCAAGGTCTACCCAACAAGATGTGCCCAGCTTCCATTGGTAAAATGTCACATAACACTTTGTCCTCATACCGACCAATGGTGAATGGCACCGTTACTTGTCTGGTCACCTTCAACTGCCGCTGGTTGTTAAGCCATCTCAAACTATAAGGTTGCAGATGCTTCTTGGTCTCCAAACCAAGCTTCTCCACCAGTGTTTGACTCGCCACGTTGGTACAACTCCCACCGTCTATCACAAGGCTACAAATCTTTCCAAACACCTTACATCTCGTGTGGAAAAGATTCTCCCGTTGGTCCTTGATACGATCCTAGGTGATCAACTCCAAAGAAAAGGCTGCAGATGCTGCCAGATTATGGACGGAGGGCAACGATGATGCGATTGAACGATAGTGGTGGTGTTGGATCGATTCGATGGTGATGATGGCTTGATATCGATGGAAGGGAGAGATAGAAGAATCTCTTGTAAACAGATTAGTTTTTAAGAGATTCGAATTTCAGAGTTTTTAGTTCTCAGAAATCAAAGAGAAAAGAACACGTTAAAAGTTTGATCAAAATTCTTCACTGAATAACACTTAGCCGAAAGCTCCATGGTACCTGAAAAAAATTTAAAAAAAACTCGCAGTAACTTGTTCTAAACGAAATCACAAAAACAGCAGCATGATCGAACTAAAACTCAACATAAAAAAAAAAAAAATTAAACGAACCCCACGAAATCTAAAAACAAACTTAACGAAATTAAAGAATTTTAACTTTTTTTTTTTTTTGTGTACTCTTTTTTTTTTTTTTAGTTCAAACTTAACGAAATCACAAAAAAAAGATCTCCCTAACAAGCCTAAACAAAAAAAAACGAAAATTACGAAGACTCTTGACAACCTAAACGAGAACGCAACACGAAAAACCTTGGAGAAGAACCTAAAATTACGAAGACTCTTGACAACCTAAACGAGAACGCAACACAAAAATTACTAGACGCGAAATGATATAAGATTGGAATCATACCAAGTCTTATAATTCACAAGGTTTTCAAAGACAACAAGCTTTGTTGGCGGAAGGTGGAATAGATGGTAGAGATGGAGCGATGATGGGATTGACTCACTCAATCTGTTGATGATAGACTCTCTTTATCAAGTGATCGAACAAACTACTTGAATCGCACAAATAGTTTAATCCGAGAATTCTAATGAACACTGTGAATCACACACAATATTCAAAAGAAACAACTCTTGCAAAGAACTCTCTTTGAAGAAAAAACGAAAATGCTTTATTACTTTAAGATTGTGATAACACCGTATTTTGACCACTTTTATGGATCGTTTTGAAATACCTTTTATATGTTTTTAATTGCTTTTAAGTACATTTATCACGTTTTTCTAGTATTTGTAGTTCCAAGACTCTTTTCAGGTAACTTAGGGAAAAGATTAAAAAAATGGATAGAAAACCAGATTTCAGCTCAGAGTCAAACCGTCAGAAGTTCACCCATGATTGAAGGCCTTCTCACCGTCTGATCCAGCTCAAATTTGGAGACCTTAAAGATGGAACGAGTGATCCTGCCAGCTACCTCTGGTTCCTCCTCCTCTGAGCTGGTCACGATCATATCATCCTCTCCCTCTTGAAAAGGATTTGTCCTCAAATCTGAATCTGCAACATAAGGAAGCAAGTCAGAAACATTGAAAGCATCAGAAACATCATACTTACCTTGAAGATCAATCTGATAGGCGTTGTTGTTGATTCTTTTGATGACTGCGAATGGTCCATCAACTCTGGGCATTAGCTTGTTCTTTCGCTCAGCTGGAAATTGCTCCTTCCTCAGATGGATCCACACCAGATCTCCTTCTTCGAAAATCAGCTCCTTCCGTCCTTTGTTGGCATGATTCTCATACTGCTTTGTTTTCTTCTCGATGTTCTCCTTAGCCTTAGCTTGTATTCTTCGGACCTGTTCAGCTTTCTCCTTGCCATTCAAACTGCATTTTCCACTTAAAGGCAAAAGGATCAAGTCTAGAGGTGATTGTGGATTAAACCCATATACAATTTCAAAAGGAGAAAAGAGAGTAGCGGAATGCTTTGCGTGATTGTAAGCAAACTCGACATGAGGCAGACACTCTTCCCAAGTCTTGAGGTTACTTTTCACCAAAGTCCTTAGAAGTGTGGACAACGTTCTATTCACCACCTCGGTCTGTCCATCGGTCTGAGGATGACACGTAGTTGGGAATGAGAGCTTTGTTCCCAGCTTAGCCCAAAGCGTTCGCCAAAAATGTCCTAAGAACTTCGTGTCTCGATCTGAAACGATGACCTGTGGCATTCCATGCAATCTTACTACTTCCCTGAAAAACAAGTTAGCTACATGCACAGCATCATCTGTCTTGTGGCTAGCGATGGAGTGAGCCATCTTGCTAAACCTGTCAACAACTACAAAAATAGAATCTCTACCATTTCTGGTGCGAGGTAAGCCAACTACAAAATCCATAGAGATATTAGTCCAAGGTTGAGAAGGAATAGGCAAAGGAGTATACAAACCATGAGGTTGAACTTTACTCTTAGCCATCTTACATACGACACATCTAGAGCAGATTTTCTCAACGTCTTTCTTCATGTTCGGCCAGTAGAAGTGCTCTTGTAGCACAAGAAGTGTCTTTGTGACACCGAAATGTCCAGCTAATCCACCTCCATGAGCTTCTCGTACCAGTAACTTTCGAATGGATCCTCGTGGTATGCACAATCGGTTATTGAAGAACAAGTATCCATTCTATAAAATTTCTCACAGGCAAACTTATGACATTTGGCATAGCTCTCAGAAAAGTCAGTATCAGATTCATAAAGATCTATAATATGCTCAAATCCAATCAACTTTGACGTTAAGGTAGAAATAAGAGTGTACCTCCGGGATAATGCGTCTGCGACCACATTATCTTTACCTTTTTTGTACTTAACAATGTAGGGAAATGTCTCAATGAACTCCATCCATCGCCCATGTCTTTTGTTAAGTTTCTGCTGACCCTTAAGGTGCTTTAGAGACTCGTGATCGGTATGAATGACGAATTCCTTAGGCCATAGGTAGTGTTGCCACGTCTGGAGATCTCGAACCAATGCGTATAACTCCTTGTCATATGTGGGATAATTCAGCGTTGATCCTCCTAACTTTTCGCTGAAGTAAGCGACGGGCTTCTTATCCTGCATAAGAACTGCTCCAATACCTACACCAGAAGCATCGCATTCAATCTCAAAAGTCTTAGTAAAGTCAGGAAGTACTAGTAAGGGCGAATTGATAAGCTTCTCTTTAAGGGCTGTAAAAGCCTGTTCTTGCGCCTCTCCCCACTTGAACCCCACGTCTTTCTTGATTACTTCGGTTAAGGGCGCTGCTATGGTACTGAAATCACGAACAAAGCGCCTGTAGAATCCTGCTAAACCATGGAAACTCCGAACTTCTCCAATATTCTTAGGGGTTGGCCATTCCTTGATAGCTTTTATCTTCTCTTCATCTATTTTAACTCCTCCTGCACTTACTACAAAGCCTAAGAAAACAATTTCGTTAGTGCAGAATGAACATTTAGATAACTTAGCAAAGAGAGATTGAGAGCGAAGAACATCAAGAACCGATCTGATGTGATCTAGATGTTCTTCCAAACCTTTACTGTAGATGAGGATATCGTCGAAATAAACCACTACGAACACGCCAATGAATGGTCTAAGGGCATGGTTCATTAATCTCATGAAGGTGCTGGGGGCATTGGTGAGACCAAAAGGCATAACTAGCCACTCGTAGAGTCCTTGCTTTGTCTTGAATGCCGTCTTCCATTCGTCCCCTTCCTTCATTCTGATCTGATGATACCCACTCTTCAAGTCTATCTTAGAGAAGATTGTCGATCCACAGAGCTCATCCAGCATATCATCTAGCCTTGGAATCGGATGCCGATACTTCATAGTGATGTTGTTGATAGCTCGGAAATCTACACACATCCTCCAGGAACCATCTTTCTTTGGCACCAACAGAACTGGAACCGCACATGGACTCAAGATTTCTCGGATATGTCCCTTGCTCATCAGCTCTTCCACTTGCTTCTGCAGCTCCTTAGTCTCTACAGGATTGGTTCGGTATGCTGGCCTGTTAGGTAAGGCTGATCCTGGTACCAAGTCAATCTGATGCTCTATCCCGCGAATTGGAGGTAGCCCTGGTAGAATTTCTACTGGAAAAACGTCCTTGTATTCCTGCAAAATCTGAAACATAGCACTAGGAAGCTCCTCTGAAGGGTTAGTACTAACAAGGGATTCCTTGTACACAAACATAAAAGTAGTCATTTCAGGATCAAAGAGTTTAGAAAATTCACTGTGGTCTATGTAGAGGCTGTTGGCGACTTTCTCCTTCTCCTTGAGCTTCATCTGAATCTGATCCTGGTAAATCTCGGTAGGCGTGAGAGGTAGAAGGGTAATTTTGCGACCTTTGAACTCGAATGAGTGCTTGTTGGTATAACCGTCGTGTATCTCCCTACGATCTGATTGCCACGGTCTGCCTAATAACACATGACTCGAACCCATGGGAACAACATCACATAGAATCTCATCTTCATACTTCCCAATAGATAGAGAAACCATAACTTGTTGAGATATGGTCAAGGCTCCACTGTCATTCAACCACTGAAGCTTATACGGTCTTGGATGAGGAATAGTCTTGAGCTGGAGTTTCTTAACCATCTCTTCGCTTGCAGCATTAGTACAACTTCCTCCATCTATGATCAGGCTACAAACTTTTTCTTTAATGAAGCATCTCGTATGAAACAGGTTCTCTCGCTGACAAGTCTCTTCAGGTTGACTCTGAACACTCAAAGTCCTTCTGGCAACCAGCATCTCGCCCACGGCAGCAGCTTCTTCCTCTTCCTCTATTTCATATTCGGCCTCTGAATCCTCTTGAGGAACTATCTCTCCTCCCTCTTGTAACAAGAAAACCTTCTTGTTCGGACAATCTCGAGAGTAATGTCCCATTCCTTGACATTTGAAACACCTCACATTTCTGATAGAGGTACCACTCCTAGGTTTGATGTCCAGTAGAGGGTGGTTTGATGTCTCTGGAGTAAGCTGGCTTGCCGATCTCCTTAGGCTTAGGTACACTGCTCGGTTCAGAGCTTCCATCGCCTCAGCCGAAAGCTCCATGGTACCTGAAAAAAATTTAAAAAAAACTCGCAGTAACTTGTTCTAAACGAAATCACAAAAACAGCAGCATGATCGAACTAAAACTCAACATAAAAAAAAAAAATTAAACGAACCCCACGAAATCTAAAAACAAACTTAACGAAATTAAAGAATTTTAACTTTTTTTTTTTGTGTACTCTTTTTTTTCTTTTTTAGTTCAAACTTAACGAAATCACAAAAAAAAGATCTCCCTAACAAGCCTAAACAAAAAAAAACGAAAATTACGAAGACTCTTGACAACCTAAACGAGAACGCAACACGAAAAACCTTGGAGAAGAACCTAAAATTACGAAGACTCTTGACAACCTAAACGAGAACGCAACACGAAAATTACTAGACGCGAAATGATATAAGATTGGAATCATACCAAGTCTTATAATTCACAAGGTTTTCAAAGACAACAAGCTTTGTTGGCGGAAGGTGGAATAGATGGTAGAGATGGAGCGATGATGGGATTGACTCACTCAATCTGTTGATGATAGACTCTCTTTATCAAGTGATCGAACAAACTACTTGAATCGCACAAATAGTTTAATCCGAGAATTCTAATGAACACTGTGAATCACACACAATATTCAAAAGAAACAACTCTTGCAAAGAACTCTCTTTGAAGAAAAAACGAAAATGCTTTATTACTTTAAGATTGTGATAACACCGTATTTTGACCACTTTTATGGATCGTTTTGAAATACCTTTTATATGTTTTTAATTGCTTTTAAGTACTTTTATCACGTTTTTCTAGTATTTGTAGTTCCAAGACTCTTTTCAGGTAACTTAGGGAAAAGCTTAACAAAATGGATAGAAAACCAGATTTCAGCTCAGAGTCAAACCGTCAGAAGTTCACCCATGATTGAAGGCCTTCTCACCCTCTGATCCAGCTCAATTTTGGAGACCTTAAAGATGGAAGTATCAGCTTTCCAGTGCACTTTACAGCTTGGCAATCCAACGGTTCAATCAAAAGATACGCGAAGAGCAAGATGTCCCGTAAACCAGCTGGCCAGCACTTCCACCCGCGGCCAACAAGCATTTTCCCACGGTCAGGAGCATCCCGACCGCGGCAAACCATACATTCCCCGCGGTCAGAGCACTCCCGACCGCGGCCTTCAACCTCCAAGCCCAAAAAGCCCATTTCTGAAGCCCACATTTGGAGAAACCCTAAGTGATGTCCAGAGAGGTCTTGAGCACTATAAATACATGTCTTAGGAGCCCTAGAAATCGTGTGTAACCTTAGAGAACCAAATTATTTACTTCAAACTTTTATTGTTTTTGCTTTAGCTTTTAGGGAGAGAGAGATTTGTTCTCTTGAACCCTTGTTCTTTCTTTTTCAATTTCGGTTTCTATTCTACTTCTTAATACTGTGTCTTTGATTTCGTTCATTATGTCTGAGTAGTTTTATTGTTGGGATTAAGGGATTTTCGATGGGGATTTATATGTTCGATGAGGATTCCATTGGCTATTGAGCTGAATCTTAGAACTTTTTCTTCTGAATTCGTTTTTACTGCATGAGGGTAGCGTCATGAACTACAATCTGATCCATATGCTTGGTGACACGAAAGTGTTCATCAGGTATCAGATCTAGTTTGGGAGAGCAAAACAAACATAGGAGTGGAAACCTACCTATGGCGATTTGTGAATTAGGAGGAGTTTTAAACATAATGCATCTCTTCTCTTCCAGGGCCAGAGTGGAAACCTACTGGTCAGGGTTGAGAGAGATAGTTGTCTATGATCACGACAGTGGCGTATTCATACGTCCGTGACTCTAGTTTGAAAAGTTTAAGCTAAGATCTTACAAAATTTCCTCTCTAGCGATGTTTTGAATCGTTCGTACCCCTGAGAAAACTTCCCTGAAGCCCAACGCCTTTTCTCCATTGATTTACACCGATTTTCTTTAAGCTTTAGTTCAATATTGTCTTTCCTTTTATGTTCATTTTCATTTAAGCATTAGAATATCCGTTTTTATCGTTTTTAGTCATTTTCATTAAGTTTAGTTATTACGCCATTTAATTCCCGTATTCTCTTTTAATATTTCGTTTTTACATTTTAAACACACTACCAAACCCCCACAAAACCGTTTTTGTTCTAGACTTCCTTACTTTAACTTATTCAAAGGCTTTTTGCAGGAAAAAATCCTCCTTCCCTGTGGATTCGATCCCTAAGTACTACAATTGATCAGCTGTGCACTTGCGGCTATTGATTTCAATTAGGGTAAACTTTGACAACCCTCACATCAAGTCACCATCAAGTTTTTGGCGCCGTCGCCGGGGAAGGCACGCGTTTTCTTTTCTGCAAAATCCCGAGAACGGTTAGTAAATCGACTCTAGAACCCCCTTTTCTGCAACTTTCCATTTTTCGGTTATTTTTTTTCCATTTCAGAAGATATGGATCCTATATATCGAAATAAACAAAATGAGGAAGGTTTCTATAACACTCTTCAAGCCACCAGACGCAGAGAGAAGCATCTACGCGATCTCTACGAAAAAACTCAAAGCGAAGACAACAGAACGTCCCAGAAGGAACCCTGCGCACCTCAAATGGCCAACCCTGAACACCCTGCTCGTCGGTTGCCTCACAAGAATGAAAACGTCAAACCCATTCACCGATTGGAGCTACTAGAATTGGCGGTCTCGCACTTACTCGACGTTCAAGCCAGATCCACAATTGACGAGAGAATTGACGACTTGTCAATACGCTTTAACAGAAAGCTTGAAGATCGTTCAGCTCAAGTCAAAACCGTGAAAGCCAGCTAAACGAAGGTGCTGAAACCGTCCAGGAGAGGATGAAAGCAATCGAAGAATGAGTTGGAGCACACAAAGTTCGCATTCGCAAAGCCGGTTGGAGCATCCGCACCTTAGAGATCAAACTTGGTGAAGCAGAAGAGACTATTAACTACCACAACAACCAAACCTATTCCTGTGTGGAAGAGATTTGGGATGGAGTACACAAGGTTCAAGAGAAAGCAGAGACAATAGACTCAACTGTGGACGAAGTAGTCTGTAACCTCGACGAAATCGAAAAGAAGGTCGAAAAGCTTATGCAAGGATGTGAAACGAATGGTTCGACGCTTCTCACCGAAGATCTTAGCCTAAAAGAGGAGGAGACGGAGTTAGAAGGTGCAGAAATCAGTTCAGATGGCAAAGGAGCAGACGAAACTGAGGAAACAACTCGGAGCCCCATTCCCGCGGTCGGAACTCACGGTCGTGGAGCTTCTACCCGCGGCCAGCACTCCTTCAGATGCCCTTCAGCCCTTTTCCACTTCTACAGGTCAATGCTCATTTGATACATCTGCTGGGATGGTCAAAACCCCTCTTCAGGAACAAACGGTGTATGTTATCAGCTCCAAGACATCTCAAGAAGAAAATGAGGTACTCCCTTGCAACATAGTCTTAGCATATGAAGATGAATATGAAGGGCACTACCTCGAAGATGAAGACTATCGTCTGTTCATAGAAGTAGGGAATCCAGACAAAATGGTGGAATTAAGAGCACCAATCTCCAGAGAAAGGCTCGTTGAATTCAACAAGTTTGTGAAATCGATCCCTCTTTACATAGGTTTTGATGATATATGGCATCTTGGTTGTTTGCAAGTTTTCTTTAGGTACAGCAAGGAGACAAAGGAGGATATCAGAACCTATTTTGGGAGAGCCAGACGTCTGACTTTCCCCAGAACATCCCCTGATGCTGCTGTTTATTCAATCCATCTCCAAAGACCGGAAGAGTGCAGCCACTACACCAACAAAATCAGCAAAGAAAAGCTCGATGAATTCAATGATGTGGTTCGAAATCTACCTGAAGGAATCACGTTTGCCAGAGCTTGCAAGGACTTTATGGTACGCCACTACTTCTGTGAGAGCAAATAATCAATCGCTGAGATAGAAGACTTGTTCAATCATGCCAGAAGAGGTAAACCTGTTCGAACACTTCATAAAATAGAAGGTATAGGTCAGTTTCTTATCTCTGGTTCTATTAGAGGAGAGATGTTTAAAACGTGCTATGTAATTCTGGAGCTTGTCTTAACATGATGTCCAAGGCAATTGCTTTGAGACTTGGTATTAGACACCTGCGCAGGACTAGAGCAAAGATCAGCTTAGCTGATGATTCCAATGCAACACCTCAAGGAATAGCTCATGAAATTCCTTTGAGAATAGGAGATTGCATAGTGCCTGTCGACTTCTACATTGTCGAAACGAGAGATGCAACATATCCAGTGATTCTGGGATGGTCTTTTTCTAGAAATTTCCGGAGCTATAATGGACTGGCCAAACCGGAGGATTTCATTTGCTAATATCGACAAAGATGTCTTCACAGAAGCTGTCCCATACAACAGCAAAGCAGGAAAAAGTTCTGCAACTGAAGAGTTTGAAGAAGAACTTTGGAGTGACGAAGAACCTGCTAAGCAAAGCAAGGAGATGTTGAAAAAGACTTGTCTCAGGACAAGGTCTTCTTCATTGGAATAAGTCACATCCAACACCAAAAGTCGAGCTAAAAGACTTAAAACATAAGCGCTTAATGGGAGGCAACCCATTTAGGTATTGTTTTCTTTAGAATTTTTCTTTCTTTTTCTTTTGATCTTTTTCTTTTTCTTAGTTTCAGGTGTTTCTTATAAAATAAAAAGCCAAAAAAAAAATCAAAAAACCAGAAAAAACCAAAAAGAAGGATGGTACCTGACTGCTCGGCCCAGCAGGCACCAAGGAGAAGCAGGAAGAGGCCGCGATATAAGCCCCCGCTGTCGCAGGTGTTCGGACCGCGGGAAACTACTCATCGACCGTGGTCGCGTAGTCCTGACCGCGGCCAAGCTCCTGTTTGCCGTGGTCGTGCAGCCCCTGACCGCGGCACTTGGTTGTTGACATCAAACCCGACCCAAATCACCCCTTTCACCCCATTTCACCTCACCAATCACCCTCCATCTCATTCATCACCCTCCACCACCTTCATCACCACCTAATCACCTTCCCAAACCCCTTCGAATGAATCCGGTTCATCTCCACCAGCATCCCGGATCCAGGTAAGTTCTCTTTGTCCTTACCAATTCGATTATTTATGCATTTTTCTCATCCAATCTCGACTTGTTTCACACTGAGGACAGTGTGATTTAAGTCTGGGGGAGGATTTCATCCCTTTCTAACCACCTTCCTTTCATGAGTCTTGCATTATCTACACTTTTTGCATTTTCCTGAAAGTTTTTCAAAACCGGTTTTCAAAACAAAATACGTTTTAAAAGGGAATGGTGAACATGAATCAATGATAGTTGACTGTGTGCTTTAGACTGTTCCTAGTGACATGCTCATTCATGATTTAGGACTAGACTAGGCGGTAGCTAAGCACATTTGAAACGAAGTACCCCAGAGGAATTTGAATGATTTCGATTTAGATGAAGGGATACACAAGCTCTGTTTTATTTGGACTTAATTTGGACTTAATTTTCTCATTAAAGCATTAGACCAGGGAAACGAATCATACATTCAGGACTCCTTTATCCTTTTACCACTCTCAGTTGATCCTGAATGGCTAGTTCATCTTTAGCTAGTTCCCCACCTTAACCAATCCTCTTTCAAACCACATGCACTCTTGTTTTCTACTGTCTTATATGCAGATAAGTGCAAAAACGTTGGAGAGAAAGAGGAACGACGCAGTTTTCAGTCACAAAGGACAGAGACCTGCGATTTGCCGGAAAAGTTCCCGGAAGGATTCAACACAAGAGAAACTAAATTTGCCTTAGAAAAATTTCAAACTTTGGTACAATCTCGTCCTAGTCTCTCTCTTTTTAAAAGGCATTTTTGTTCAAAAAAAAAAAAAAAAAAATCCGAAAATAAAAAAAAAGAAAGGAAATAAAAGCCTTAGAGAGTCTAGAGAGGTCGAATTTTATGTCCCAAGGCAACTGGAGTTCAATTTTATGGAGTTTTGGAGATTGTTTTCTCATTCCCGGAAAGAATCTAAGTCTGGGGGAACAGCTGTTTACAACAAAGGAGGAAGGCTTATGCAACAACATTTGGCAAGAAGAACTGACTGAAAACTGTGGTCATCAACAAGTCCTTATCTCTCTTGCAGTTTTGCATATTATCTTGCATCCTCCAGATCTTCAGGTAACCCGAAACACTTTAACTCCACCACTTAAATAGCCCTTTAATGCCAAACGCCGTCTACCCTGGATGATGTCTTTAATGAGAACTCACTATTGAACTTAATGAATGTAGAGAGCTAGTTGACTGAAATCAAGATTTAAATTGTTTAAGTTTTGCATGACGGAAAAAGTGGAGTAGTATCTCTTGTGCTTTGGTGAGAATTTTCTAGACTAAGTTGTGGATTGATGCACTATCTTTAGTGAGAATTTTCTAGACTAGTATCTCTTGTGCTTTGGTGAGAATTTTCCAAACTAGATCTGACACCGGATGAACACTTTCGTGTCACCAAGCATCTGGATCAGATTGTAGTTCATGACGCTACTCTCATGCAGTAAAAACGAATTCAGAAGAAAAAGTTCTAAGATTCGACTCAAAAGCTCATGGAATCCTCATCGAACATATAAATCCCCATCGAAAATCCCTTAGTCCCAACAATAAAACTACTCAGGCATAATAAACGAAATCAAAAACATAGTATTAAAAAGTAGAATAGAAACCGAAATTGAAAAAGACAGAACAAGGGTTCAAGAGACAAATCTCTCTCTCCCTAAAACCTAAAAACAAAGCTTAAAGTAAAATTTCTGTAAAGTATTTCGTCTCTCTTCTTCTCTTCTTAAGAACGACCTAAATGACATGTATTTATAGTCTCCAATACTCTCTGGTGTCTAGGGTTCCGAAATTGAGGCTGGGAAAATGAAACGGGCTTCGGAAATGGGCCTTCAAAGTCGGAGTTAGCTGGTCGCAGTCGGGATGAGAGCGACCACGGGAAATGGGTGGCTGGCCGCGGTCGCGGTGCTTGTGACCGTGGGGATTGGTCTGTTGGCCGCGGATGGAAATGCTTGCCGGCTGGTTTACGGGACATCTTGCTCTTCGCGTATCTTTTGATTAAACCGTTGGATTGCCAAGCTGTAAAGTGTGCTGGAAAGCTGATACTTCCATCTTTAAGATCTCCAAATTTGAGCTGGATCAGACGGTGAGAATGCGTTCAATCAAGGGTGAACTTCTGACGGTTTGACTCTGAGCTGAAATCTTGTTTTCTATCCATTTTGTTAAACTTTTCCCTAAGTTACCTGAAAAGAGTCTTGGAACTACAAATACTAGAAAAATGTAATAAAAGTACTTAAAAGCAATTAAAAACATAGAAAAAGTATTTCAAAACGATCCATAAAAGTGGTCAAAATACGGTGTTATCAACTCCCCAGACTTAAACCTTTGTTTGTCCTCATACAAAGCAAAAGCCTAAACTGGTTAAGTGAAAACAAAAATAGGGAATGCACAAATCTCAGAGACATGAACTCCTAAACTAGGACCAAAGATCGTGCAATAATCCACAACTTAGTCTAGAAAATTCTCACCAATGCACAAAAGATACTAGTCCACTTTTTCCGTCATGCAAAACTTAAACAATCTAAATCTTGATTCCTGTCAACTAGCTTTCTACATTCATTAAGTTCAATAGTGAGTTCTCATTAAAGACATTATCCAGGGTAGATGGCGTTTCGCATTAAAGGGCTGTTTAAATGGTGGAGTTAAAGTGTTTCGGGTTACCTGAAGATCTGGAGGATGCAAGATAATATGCAAAACCGCAAGAGAGATAAGGACCTGTTGATGACCGCAATTTTCAGTCACTTCTTCTTGCCAAATGTTGTTGCATAATCCTTCCTCCTTTGTTGTAAACAGCTATTCCCCCAAACTTAGATTCTTTCCGGGAATCAGAAAATGATCTCCAAAACTCCATAAAATCAGACTCCAGTTGCCTTGGGACGTAAAATTCGACCTCTCTAGACTCTCTAAGGCTTTTATTTCCTTCTTTTCTTATTTTCGGATTTTTTTTTTTTTTGAAAAGGAAATACCTTTTAAAGAGAGAGAGACTAGAGGACGAGATTGTACCAAAATTTGAGATTTTTCTAAGGCAAACTGAGCTTCCTCTTGTGTTGAATCCTTCCGGGAAATTTTCCAGCAAATCGCAGGTCTTTGTCCTTGGTGACTGAAAACTGCGTCGTTCCTCTTTCTATCCAACGTTTTTGCACTTATCTGCATATAAGACAATAGAAAACAAGAGTGCATGTGGTTTAAAAGAGGATTGGTTAAGATGGGGAACTAGCTAAAGATGAACTAGCCATTCAGGATCAACTGAGAGTGGTAAAAGGATAAAGGAGTCCTGAATGTATGATTCGTTTCCCCGATCTAATGCTTCAATGAGAAAGTTAAGTCCAAATTAAGTCCAAATAAAACAGAGCTAGTGTATTCCTTCATCTAAATCGAAATCATTCAAATTCCTCTAGGGTACTTCGTTTCAAATGTGCTTAGCTACCGCCTAGTCTAGTCCTAAATCATGAATGTGCATGTCACTAGGAATAGTCTAAAAGCACACAGTCAACTATCATTGGTTCATGTTCACCATTCCCTTTTAAAACGTATTTTGTTTTGAAAACCGATTTTGAAAAAACTTTAAGGCAAAAAGTGTAGATAATGCAAGACTCATGAAAGAAAAGTGGTTAGAAAAGGATGAAATCCTCCCCCAGACTTAAATCACACGGTCCTCAGTGTGAAACAAGTCGAGATTGGATAAGAAAAATGCATAGATAATCGAATTGGTAAGTGCAAAGAGAACTTACCTGGATCCGGGATTCTGGTCGAGATGAACCGGATTCATTCGAAGAGGTTTAGGAAGGTGATAGGTGGTGATGAAGGTGGTGGAAAATGATGAATGAGGTGGAGTGGGGATTGGTCAGGTGGAATGAGGTGAAGTGGGTGGTTTGGGGTCGGGTTTGATCTCAACGACCATTTGCCGCGGTCAAGAGCCACGCGACCGCGGCAAACCTGTGCTTGGCCGTGGTCAGGAATATGTGGCCGCGGTCGAAGAGGCGTTTCCCGCGGTCAGAGCATCTGCGACCGCGGGGGCTTATTTCGCGGCCTCTTCCTGCTTCTCCTTGGTTCCTGCTGGGCCGAGCAGTCAGGGACCATCCTTCTTTTTGGTTTTTTCGGGTTTTTTTTTTATTTTTTTGGCTTTTTTATTTTATAAGAAACACCTGAAACTAAGAAAAAGAAAAAGATCAATAGAAAAAGAAGAAAAATCCTAAATAAAACAATACCTAAATGGGTTGCCTCCCATTAAGCGCTTCTGTTTTAAGTCGTTTAGCTCGACTTTTGGTGTTGGACGTGGCTTAGTCCAATGAAGAAGACCTTGTTCTGAGACAAGTCTTTTTCGACATCTCCTTGCTTTGCCTCGCAGGTTCTTCGTCACTCCAAAGTTCTTCTATAAACTCTTCTGTTGCAGAACGTTTTCCTGCTTTACTGTTGCAGACATCTTTGTCGTTATTAGCAAATGAAATCCTCCGGTTTGGCCAGTCCATTATAGCTCCGGAAGTTGCTAGAAAAGACCATCCAAGAATCACTGGATATGTTGCATCTCTCGTCTCGACAATGTAGAAGTCGACAGGCACTATGCAATCTCCTATTCTCAAAAGGAATTTCATGAGTTATTCCTTGAGGTGTTGCATTGGAATCATCAGCTAGACTAATCTTTGCTCTAGTCATGCGCAGGTGTTTAATACCAAGTCTCAAAGCAATTGCCTTGGACATCATGTTAAGATAAGCTCCAGAATCACATAGCACGTTTTTAAACATTTCTCCTCTAATAGAACAAGAGAAAAGAAACTGACCTACACCTTCGATTTTGTGAAGTGTTCGAACAGGTTTACCTCTGCTTGCATGGTTGAAAAAGTCTTCTATCTCAAGGATTGATTCCTTGCTCTCACAGAAGTAATGACCTATCATGAAGTCTTTGCAAGCTCTTGCAAAGGTGATTCCTTTAGGCAAATTTCGAACTACATCATTGAATTTTTCGAGCTTTTCCTTGCTGATTTTGTTGGTGTAGTGGCTGCAGTCTTCAAGCTTTTTGAGGTGAATCGCATAGACAGCTGCTTCTGGTGTTGTCATGTATCGAGCTCGCATAAAATATCTATGGATATCCTCTTTAGACTCCTTGCAGTACCTGAAAAAGACTTGCAAACGACCAAGCTTCCAGATTTCATCAAAACTTAGGTGAGCAGGGAATGACCTGACTACGTTTTTGAATTCCATTAGCTTCTCTCTACTGATGTTGTTTGTGATCCATTGAATTTCTCCTGAACTGTCCTCTAAGGAATATCCTGCGTTTGGATCTTCTACAAACAACCCATACTCTTCATCTTCAGAGTATTGCTCTTCATACTCATCTTCACAAGACAAAGCCATGTTGCAGGGCCATGACTTGTTCTTGTCTTCAGATCTTTGGGTGCTGATGGAGCAAACCAATTGTTGATGGAGTGGTTTAGTCATCCCAGGAGGTGTATCAGACGCACAGATGCTTGTATGAGTCGAACGGGACTGTTTTGGAACGTTTTTCCATTTGACCTTGACTGCAGGTGACGCGACCGCGTGAAAATGACCATGGGCCGCGGGCAGACCTAACACGACCGCGGGAAGATGCTTCTTGGCCGCGGTTAGAAGCGACGCGACCGCGGGAAGATGTCTCCGAGTTGAATTGCTGCTGTTGCTTGCTCCTTTGCTCCCTGGATGATCTCCTGGGTCTTCTGGCTTGATGTACTTCCTCTCTGGACTCAAAGCTTTAGTTTTGGTTGCTGGAATCTGCTCTCCAAGTCCTTGTATGATCTCCTCAACCTTTTCTTCAACTTCATCAAGAGCATAGACAACTTTGTCCACGGTTGAGTTGATTTCCTCAGCTTTGTCTTGAACCTTGTGTACTCCATCCGAAATCTCTTCCACGTAGGAGTAGGTTTGGTTGTTATGGTTGTTAATAGTTTCTTCTGCTTCATCGAGCTTGACCTCTAAGGTGCGGGTGTTTCCACTAGCTTTGCGAATGCTAACTTCGTTCTCTCCAACTCGTCCTTCAACTGCTTCCATCCTCTCTTTGATAGTTTCAGCATCCTTGTTTGCTTGAGTTTCGATGGTTTTAACTTGAGCAGAAAGATCTTCAAGCTTTTTGTTAAAGTGAGTTGACATGTTGTCAATTTTCTCGCGAAGGGCGGCTCTTGATGTTGCTTGAGCGTCGATTAAGTGCATGACCACCATCTCTAGTCGACTCAATCGGTGAATGAGTTGGACGTTTTCATCTTGGTGAGGCAGACGACGAGCAGGATGTCTAGGGTTAGCCATTGGAGGTACGTAGGGCTCGTTCTGGAACGTTCTGTAGTCTTCGTTTCGAATTTCTTCGTAGAGATCGCGTAAGTATTGCTTCTCTCTGCGTCTGGTGCCTTGAGGAGTGTTATAGAAACCTTCCTCATAGTGTGTATTTCGATTTATAGGATCCATATCTTCTGAAATGGAAACAAAATAACCGAAAAATGGAAATATGCAGAAAAAGGGGTTCTAGAGTCGATTTACCAACCTTTCTCAAGGTTTTGCGGAAAAGAAAACGCGTGCCTTCCCCGGCAACGGCGCCAAAAACTTGATGTGCTGTCGTGTCGAGGGTTGTCAAGTTTTACCCTAAATGAAATCAATAGCCGCAAGTGCACAGATGATCGATTGTAGTACTTAGGGATCGAATCCACAGGGAATGAGGATCTTTCCTGCAAAAGCCTTCGAAAGAAATATAAAGTAAGGAAGTCTAGAACCAAACGGTTTTGTGGGGTTTTTGGTGGTGTGTTTAAAATGTAAAAACGAATCTTAAAGAGAAAATACGGGAATTAAAATGACCTAATAACTAAACTTAGCGAAAACGAGTAAAAATGAGAAAAACGGATAAACCTAATTGCTTTAATAAAAATTGATTGAAAGGGAATGAAAATAGTGAACTAAAGCTTGAAATAAAACGGTGTGAATCTATAAGAAAAAAGGCGCTGGGGTTCAGGGAAGTTTTCTTAGGGGTACGAACGATTCAAAACATTGCTAGAGAGTAAATTTGATAAGATCTTAGCTTATACTTTTCGAACTGGAGTTACGGACGTATGAATTCGCTACTGTCGTGATCATAGACAACTATCTCTCTCAATTCTGACCAGTAGGTTTCCACTCTGGCCCTTGAAAAGAAGAGATGCATTATGTTTAAAACTCGTCAGCATTCACAAATCGCCCATAGATAGGTTTTCACTCCTATGTTTGTTTTGCTCTCCCAAATTAGATCTGACACCGGTGAACACTTTCGTGTCACCAAGCATCTGGATCAGATTATAGTTCATGACGCTACTCTCATGCAGTAAAAACGAATTCAGAAGAAAATGTTCTAAGATTCGGCTCAAAAGCTCATGGAATCCTCATCGAACATATAAATCCCCATCGAAAATCCCTTAATCCCAACAATAAAACTACTCAGACATGATGAACGAAATCAAAAACATAGTATTAAAAAGTAGAATAGAAACCGAAATTGAAAAAGAAAGAACAAGGATACAAGAGTCAAATCTCTCTCTCTCTAAAACCTAAAACTTAAAAAGTATTCTAAAACAATAAGAACATATGAGGGCATGATACGAATTAGGGTTCCTAAGACATGTATTTATACTGCTCAAGACATCTCTAGGCGTCACTTAGGGTTTCTCCAAATAAGGGAATCATTTTGGGCTTCAGAAATGGGCCTTCGGGCTCGGAGTTAGCTGGCCGCGGTCGGGATGAGTGTGACCGCGGGAAATGGGTGGCTGGCCGCGGTCGCGGTGCTTCTGACCATGGGAAATGCTCTGTTGGCCGCAGGTGGAAACGCTTGCCAGCTGGTTTACGGGACATCTTGCTCTTCCCGTATCTTTTGATTGAACCGTTGGATTGCAAAGCTGTAAAGTGTGCTGGAAAGCTGATACGTCCATCTTTAAGATCTCCAAATTTGAGCTGGATCAGACGGTGAGAAGGCCTTCAATCGGGGGTGAACTTCTAACGGTTTGACTCTAAGCTGAAATCTGGTTTTCTATCCATTTTGTTAAGCTTTTCCCTAAGTTACCTGAAAAGGTTCTTGGAACTACAAATACTAGAAAAACGTAATAAAAGTACTTGAAATCAATTAAAAACATAGAAAAAGTATTTCAAAACGATCCATAAAAGTGGTCAAAATACGGTGTTATCAGATAGCCCAAGCGGTTTACCACTAATCCGAGGAATCGAGCACCAGATAGACTTTGTTCCCGGAGCCACTCTACCAAACCGACCAGCTTATCGGACCAACCCTATGGAAACCAAAGAACTTCAAAGGCAGGTCGGCGAACTCATAGATAAGGGACATATCCGAGAGAGCATGAGTCCGTGTGCGGTTCCAGTCCTACTTGTGCCGAAAATGGATGGGACTTGGCGCATGTGGGTGGACTGCCACGCCATAAACAATATCACGGTAAAGTATCGCCATCCTATCCCTAGTTTAGATGATATGTTGGATGAACTTCATGGATCTTGTGTGTTTTCTAAGATAGATCTGAAAAGCGGATACCACCAAATTCGTATGAAAGAAGGTGATGAATGGAAAACCGCCTTTAAAACGAAACATGGTCTTTACGAGTGGTTAGTCATGCCCTTTGGCTTGACGAACGCACCTAGCACATTTATGAGACTGATGAACCATGTCTTGAGAGCATTCATAGGCGTTTTTGTTGTAGTATATTTTGATGATCTCATGGTTTACAGCAGAAGCTTGAATGAACACTTAGAACATTTTTGGTCAGTTTTAGAAATTCTTAGGAAAGAAAAACTCTTTGGCAACCTGAAGAAATGCACGTTTTGCACAGATAACGTTGTTTTTCTAGTCTTTGTTGTAAGTGCCCAGGGTATCAGGGTCGATGAGGAAAAGATCAAAGCGATCTGAGATTGGCCAAGCCCAAAGACGGTGGGAGAAGTACGAAGCTTCCATGGCCTTGCTGGATTTTATTGACGGTTCGTGCGGAACTTCAGCACATAGCCGCTCCCTTGACTGAAGTAATCAAGAAGGATGTTGGGTTCAGATTGGAGCAAGCTCAGGAAGAGGCGTTCTAGCTCTTATAACAGAAACTTACTCATGCCCCTCTTCTTTCTTTACCAGATTTTATGAAAACCTTTGAGATTGAATGCGATGCTTCTGGTGTAGGTATTGGAGCGGCTTTATGGGACATTTTGGCGTGGCCAAAACCTTACACATCATGCAGGAAAAGAAGCCAATCGCTTACTTCAGTGAGAAGCTGGGAGGTGCCACCCTGAACTACCCAACTTACGACAAGGAGCTCTATGCCTTAGTCCGCACACTTCAGACCTGGCAGCACTATCTTTGGCCGAAAAAGTTTGTGATCCACACCGATCATCAGTCACTTAAGCATTTGAAGGGACAGCAGAAGTTGAATAAAAGGCATGCTCAGTGGGTTGAATTTATCGAGACCTTTCCCTACGTGATTCAATACAAACAGGGCAAAGACAATGTTGGCTTTATGCCACCGACATGGACTTTCAGGAAGTATTTCTATCTTGTGAAAAGTTTTCTTCTGGAAAATAATTCTGACATGATGGCTTCTTGTTTTATGAAAACCGCTTGTGCATTCCTAACTCTTCTATATGAGACTTGCTTGTCAGGGAAGCACACGGAGGGGGCTTGATGGGACACTTTGGCGTGGCCAAAACCTTACACATCTTGCAGGACCATTTCTTTTGGCCGCACATGAAACAAGATGTGGAGAGGATATGCGGACGGTGCACCACTTGTAAACAAGCTAAGTCCAAAGCTCAAGCCCAAGGTCTGTATTCCCCTTTACCCATTCCTACCGAACCATGGACAGACATTTCAATGGATTTCGTGTTAGGTCTGCCTAGGACTAGAAAGGGAAGTGATTCGATTTTTGTTGTGGTAGATAGATTTTCAAAAATGGCACATTTTATACCATGCCACAAAACCGATGATGCATCTAATGTTGCAGACTTGTTCTTTAGGGAGATAGTCCGATTGCATGGAATGCCTAGGACAATAGTTTTGGATAGAAATGCTAAGTTTTTGAGTTATTTTTGGAAGACCTTATGGTCTAAGCTAGGAACCAAACTTTGTTTCTCTACAACTTGTCATCCGCAATCCGATGGTCAGACCAAGGTGGTCAATAGGACCTTGTCCACACTTTTGCGAGCTCTTATTAAAAAGGGCATTAGGAACACAAATTGAAACTGCCTTCTGTCGATCACCCGACCCGAGATTATGCCTTGCAAACCCCAATTGCGAGGGAGAGTCGCAACAATTGCTCTTAGATTATGCCGGAATGGAACAACTGGTCTGCCCATGAGCGAGAACAGATTTTCCCTTGCCGCTGCAACTCATATCTCCGTTGGGAAAGCCTCTGGTTCGTCATTAACCCCAAGATTTATGTCTTGGATTGCCCTGCGTAAATTTTTAGCCATGGTAAGAAGTTTGAGGAAGAAACGAAATCTGTAAAGGATTGAATATGAATTTGAGAAAAGATGATAAATCTGTTAAATTGGATCCCCATTCTATTATATAAAGAGTGAGTGAGTCTCACAAGAGTTTGACACCTAAGCACCCATCATTTTGACACATCAGCTTCTAAAAAAATTATTGAATTTTCATTATAATAATTTTTCATTATAATAATTCCTAAAATTTTAAAGAATTAAGGCGGAGAAGATAAAGAAAATATGACAACAAGAAAGAATCTTCCTAAACAAGCAACAATTTATCACTTAAATCATTAAATTCCGTGATAAACATATACTTGTTCAGATAATTCTCCTAAAAAAGTGTGATTCATCTCCCTTAAACTAACTAATGTATCTTTCCTTTTTTTTTTTTTGTCAACAGCGTTAACTACCTATAACGGGTCAGCAAACCAACTCGGAGGAATAGAGTTTACATAAATGTATCCTTCCTTATATACAAGTTATCTTAGTTAGATTACTGAACCACAAAAAAAAAAACAGAAGAGAAAAGAATGGGATAAGTCATAAGAGGCTGCGAGAGAGAAGAGGAGAAATAAGAAAGAAAAAAAATAGAGTGGAGAAAAAAAAAGAGAAGAGAGGACAAGCCGTGAGTAGAAAGAAAAGGAAGAAAGGAAAATGAGAGAAAGTGCAGATTAATAACAAAGAAAAAAAGAGGAAGCAGAGATAGCATGTAAACAAGAGGAATTCCTCACATATTCCTACCACATATATCATCAAAAAATCGTAGGAAACAAGTGCTTTCTACCGATTTCTGACTAAATATTACCGTAGGTTCTATGCCGTCGGAAATTTTAAATGGTAAAAAAATGGTAGAAAATTTCCTACGAAATTTTTTGGTAGGAAAATTTTGTTAGAAAATTTGGTCAGAATATCGTAGGACGATTGCTAGTGTTTTCCTTCCATTTTCCAATGAAAATTTCATACCGTTTTCCTAGGAATATTTTCATACCATATTCTTTCCATTTTCCTACAAACTATATAAAAATAATTTTAATTAAATAAATTTCAAAATTAAATAATTTCAATTATTAAATAAATTCAAAAAATTAAATCTAAAATTAATCAGCCTAATCAACAACTAATTAAAAATCAATTTTAACTAATTATGGCTTTCAAAGCCAGAATTATATTAATTCACTTAGTATTTTTTTTTCAGAGTATGTCACTATTTATAGAGCATGTTGGGGGTGATTTTTACTCCGATTTGTCGATGTGGGACTTTTCCCATTTCCTTTTTTTACTGATTTTGGTAGGAAATTGGTAGGATATTTAAATAATAAAATATTTTTTTTTTGGATGAATGTTAAATTGTATTCACACCGAAAAAAAACAAACGTTTCTACATCAAAGATGCGAGCTGTTTAAAAAATTTGCAACAATCTAAAATCAAAGCATATAAAGCAAATGGAGCTGGTGTCGGGTAGTTCCATTAAGGTCTGGAAGCCAACCACATTTGGAAGCCCTGCTCGTATTTGTTGTCCCCGAGAAGACGAATAGAGCTGAACCGGTTTTTGATTCCCTTATCAATGAAGTTGATCAAGGTCAGAAGATGGAATAGATCCATGCCGTCTCATGTTCCTTTCTCTCCATAAGAAGTGAATGGTCATTTGAAATAAGTACCGAAGTATGAAGCTGTGAATTCTGTCTCGACGAGGGTTGGATATAAGGGCGATCAATTCAGACCAGTCCGTGGAGTACTCATGACTCAGAACTCCCCTTGCCAAATTCTCCCAGACCTGAGACGAAAATGAGCACGAGAAGAACAAATGAGATCGAGATTCATAAGGGTCTTGGCAAAGTACACACGCCGTGGAGACATTTGGAGCCCAACACTGCATTTTGTCCCCTGTTGTAAGACGATTCATAATAAAATATTTATTTCGTAGGAAAATGATAGGTGATTTCTTACATATTCTGTTTGTAGAAAAACGGTCAGAAATTTCTGATGAATTTCCTACCATAATAACAGTAAAATTTTTTTAACCGATTTCCTACCATTTTCTAATAAAATTTCCTACGGATATCATTTTGGTTGAATATGTTTGACCATTTTCGAGGACTTTGATCGTAGAAAATTTCTTTCCAATTTCCTACCACTTTTATTTTTTGTCATAAATTCGTAGGAAAATGGTAAAAACAATTTCCTACCAAAATTTTCGTAGGAAAATTCATAAGAATTCAACATGTTTTCTTGTAGTGGAAGGAGAACAAGTCTCGGGAAATCAGAATGGAGGCCGAAACATCACGGAGAAAGAATGGACA
This sequence comes from Eutrema salsugineum, assembly GCF_000478725.1. Lineage (NCBI taxonomy): Eukaryota > Viridiplantae > Streptophyta > Magnoliopsida > Brassicales > Brassicaceae > Eutrema > Eutrema salsugineum. The sequence continues at coordinate 17,510,954 of NW_006256756.1, read as the reverse complement.
ATCACCACCGCAAAGGAAAAGAGTTGAGAAAGGTAGATCTGTTTGTTGAAGTAGGAAAAGAGGATCCAAAGCAGATTGGAGTGACTCTAAGATACTATGTCAATTACTAACTTAACAGAGAATCAGAGATGACCTATAAAAGCTTTCGACTTCTTTATTTCAGTGAACATCAAAATATCCATGCAAAATGCTAAACAGCCACTATACAATTTTCCTTGCCACGAAGACCGCCAATGGGAGTCTATATAAGGCTTCTCATGACCTTCTTTCCAGATGATCACCTGATTTTGTATTGAGCTTGCTTGATCTGGTAGTTCATGTTCACCTGGCGAGTGGTAGAGCAACTGGATGCTTTATGACACCAAAGCGAAAATTATTCTATTAGTCTAATTGTGATTATGTGTACTATATACTAGCTGATTAATAAGTAGATGTGTTATCGCATAGCTTAAGAGCTCTTTTGATTATAATTTACCAAAAGTTCATTTGTTTATTTATAACATAAAGTTTATGTTTGCGGATACGTATGACAGTTTGTTCAGCTGATTGATGGTTAATAAATATAAACACTGCTAATCATTTTAATATATTCCATCTAAATGCTTAATTATGACCTACTAAATAGAGGTAAATGTATTTTACCATGTTAATTCTTGAAAGTTTGGAACCATTCATGTAGGAATTAAGAGGAACAAAGGATGAAGGAGTGAGTACTAAATTAAATATTGTCACTTAAAGAGTCTATTTGAATGTGTGTATGTGTTGTGTTTATAGGGATTGGATTAGGATTGTGTTTTGGTGATTTCATTGACAAATGTTATCGTCTAATTAGGTTTCTGAGAAAATTCCAAATCCAAAATTTAAAAAGAGTTTTCAAAGTAGATTTAGATCGAGTTTAACAAATTTTCTAATGTTGAAACAATAATTACTAACGATGGAAAACAAAGAACATCTATATCATGTGGTTAAGAGAGAACTAAGAAGTTTTCATAGGAGATAAGAGAAGTGAGCATAACATGATGTAGTCTAAAATACATCGGTTTGTTCGGATTAAACTATAGATTTTTTAGATAAATTAATATTTAAAAAGAAAACATAGAATTTTTTATTTTTAACTTTGTATAACAGGAATAATAGTTTTTTGTACAATATTAAGAAGATCACCAATTTGTTGTGAGATTAAAAAAAAAGCATTACAAAAAACCTGTGTGTATATACGGGTATTCTTCTAGTATTTATAGAAATATGGATAACTGCAGTTATGCGACACAGATTCATCATAGTGGAGCAAGATGTTCACTATGAAGATGGACGATTTCGTGAAAAAATCGTCGATAAATTGCTGCTCTACGACATTGGAATTGATAGAAATCGTTTTTATTAGGAAAAATCGTAAAATCATCCTAAAAATCGCTCTTTTTCTCTTATTTTATTTTATTTTTGTATTTAATTCTGGTTTATTAATTCATTAATCTATTTATAATTTTAGAATTAAACTTTAATTAAATAATTAAATTTTTTAATATATTAATATTTATTTGTTTAGAACCGCAAGAAGAATTCTAAAACCATTGGAAAGAGATAGATTTTAGAAACAGTTCCAATCGATAACTTTTTTAGTTTCATATAAAGGTAAGACCTAACTATTGTCGCTTGTCTAATAATCGTCTTCCGTCATCTTGTTCCTTCCTGATAATTGAAACCGCGAATCCATTGGTTGACCAGATGACAGCAAAGCCAAAACAGGTGATGCTGCTATGGGCCGAGGGTTTCCGAGAAGCTTGTTCTCTTCACCGTGTTGTAATTCTCTGTCACAGGTTTCCTCCGAAACTTAAATTTCCATTTAATCTCACTTCTCGTCGATTTAAGACAGAAGTCTAACGATGCTTCTGGTGTCCCTTTTTGTTTTGATTGGTGTTAGGTCGAGAAAGCTCCTTTTAAGGTCGGGGCAGTGTTTTCTTTTAAATGGTTTGATTTTCTTAGGAAGGTATATTTAAACGACTTAGCCTTTATTTTGCTTAATTGCATACAAATAATCAATCTGGCTTGACATCCGAATACTTTCTAATAACATAGGACTCAGAACATAAGATTGGAGTTTAGGTCAGGCTGGAAATTCTGAGAGTCTGAGACTTAATTAAATCAGAGAGCTTTTTCTCTTTGCCGAAATTCTTAAGATGTTGACTTCAGAATTTCAGACCGAGATTCAATACTTTTAGCTTATCTTTCATATTTCTTTTTGAATTGTTTTAGTTTAGGTGTCTTTAAGTGGTTTATTGATCCAGCCCTTCAGTGGATATTACCTGATCCGTGCTCTCCTGTTGCGTCTCAAGAATTTTGTTCGTATGGTGATTCCTATGCCTTTCTACGCGTTGGAATTTTGCAGCTCTTTTATGTAAGTTTGCTTCTAAACATAGAGATTTAGGTATACTATTGTGTGTTTTAAGGTTTGAAGAGCCTTCTTGTCGGAGTTTTGCATCATCTTACTTGGAAAGTCTTATTATGGATACAGGTGTTTTGGTTCTATCCTCTGTACATGCTCAGCTTCATCTTGAGTAACATCTGGTAGCCTTCTTGCATCTTTGCTTTTGTTTAATCTTGCTTCTCAGAATTGTTATTTCGTGAGCATTGAGGTTATGTTATTTCGTGAGCATTGAGGTTTATTATGAGTATCGGTTAACGTTGTTGGTTTATATGGCTTAGCTGGTTTGATTAGGCTATTAATGTTCAGTTAGTTTGTTACACTCCTCATGTATGTATTTCTCTATTCCGTCTCCTTTATTCTTCGTATAACATTGAGTTTACGGGGACCATCTAATTTTCAGGTATAACGATATTGCAAAATATGGATTCGAGGCAATCGAGAAATTTGAATTAAGCTCAGCAGAAGCAGTTAGAAAAGGTGAAGTTCCTGCGTCAGTGAACATGGCAAATGCTGAAAGGCCTTCTGGGCTTGGAGGGTACTGATCTACTGAGTCACTTTTTAACAAAAAATTAAAAGAGTAAAAATTGGTGTTAAAGTCACTTTTATTTTCAGGGTGATGATTGGCATAGGAGAGCAGGTGTATTCGATACTACTCCTGACATTTTTCTTTCTGGAGGTAAATATTTTCCCTTTGTGAATGGTTTCTTTCATTCGATATGGTAACAGATCTGATAACCTAATGGGCTGTACAAAGCAGGTTTATGTTGTTGGCGTTTTACCGTACATTGGGAAAATACTAAATTTCTTACTTCTTTCATGGATGTATGCCTACTATTGTTACGAGTATGTTTATCTCTTACCTTATACTTGAGCCTATGCAATGGTGCCAAGAAACGGAGTTAGTTGGAGTCTAACAACTTACCAAACACAGTTTCTCAATGTAGATATAAGTGGAACTTCTCGGGGATTCCTTTGGAGAGAAGGCTGGAGTTCTTTGAATCTAACTGGGCATTCTTTGCTGGTTTTGGTAACCTTCTGTACTTGATTAGTTCCATTGGCGACATTAATAAAAAGGAAAAACTGAATGCTGGCTCTTATTTGGTTTTCAGGAAGCCCATGTGTGTTGGCCATTTTCTTTCTCTCTCCTCTTGTGAGCGGAGCGCTTATGGCCATCCTGTTTCCATTGGTAAACGGATTTTGCGTTAATATAAGTCAATAACTCAGCATGAAATCTTATATTCTTGTAAACCAGTGTTAACAGAATGTTTGCAGTTTGTTTTAACTGCTACAGGATCAGGACCTGAAACAATTATTGTGGCCCAAAGAAGAACGTGGAAATGTGCAGGTTTAGGGAGGCTTCCAATATTCTATGTAGCTGACACTCTCTCGTAAGCCAATATTTCTCTCTTATCTCTGATGCTAAAGCTTCAAATTCTAAACCCTCTACTGAACAAGTAAAAGTATGTAGTAGTTGTCCGAATCTGAATGCCTGAAAAAAAAATCCTCATCAGAAAAGTGTGTAATTTTTCCGTGATGATGTACGCAGTACTTGGCATAATGATTTTATCAGGGTGTTTGCTTTATTAATTGGCTGAAGCATTAAGCTCTATGTTGCATATACTTGCCTTTGGTAATCAAGGATGCTGGTGTTGTCCATCTTTCGGTTGGAGTCCCTGCAACATGAGAAGACAGGCTGAAGCAGAAACATTATCTCTACATCTCTCAACCTTTGAGGTTAGTCAGAAGACAGTTACACAGATATGGTTAGATATTCTTTGTGATTGTGTCAAATCCGTCTTCTTCGTGATTTGAAGTACAGACTCGTATACTTTAGCAATTTCCGTGCAGCTTTGAGGTATGCTCATCCGACACCAATGCTCATGATCGATATTCCGCTGCAAACTGCAGAATTTTCTGAAGAAAGCAAGTTCCATGTTAGAAGTAGTATCTGATTGTAAATTAATTGAATCCAGAAATTTAAATAAGTCTCAAGTATTTCATTCATTTACTTGTTCATATCTGCGACTAAGTGTTCTCCTTTATGGCAAACGCACCGGTTAAAGGGGTAGTGTTGTGTTTATAAATATTTTGTTTCTGCAATTACTAGGGATTTTCTCATATCTGCGACTAAGCTTCTGCAATTACTAGGGATTCTCCGCACGGGTTGTGTTTATAAATATTTTGTTAATTTAAATGATGTCATTATTTTTACAAATGCAATATTTGACTCAGCACATATTAATGTATTTATAAATTAAGAAGTTTTAAAACTGTTAGCTGACCAAAGAATTTTAATTTTTTTTTTTCAGTTGATAACCCACCTTTCAAAACAGCATTTTAATTCTTTTGTTGGTCTTAATTAAATTGCATTTTAATTCTTTTATTCACTAAATTTTTTTAATTCAAATTTCATATGACATAGATACTTTAATAATATTTATGATTAGCTCTATAAAATTAATATCTTGGACTTTCTATAAAGACAGGGAAATATAAAATATTTGGATGGTAGTCAAATTTCATTCAGTAAAATATCTGGCTTTGAGTTTTGGTGAGTTTCAAGTTTGCCAGGATCGAAAACGTTGAAGTAACAATCAACAATATAGATATAGCTGATCTATATGTATTTGAAAATGAAATATGGAAAAAGAAATGGTGAGTAGGAGGCCGACAACACCATCATAACAGACAGGAATATTTATAAAAAGTCTAATCCTAAAACAAGTCCAAACTATAAACTCTAAATAATAGAGATAGTAACAGCTATCCTAAGAAGCAATCCACAGAACAAAGAATTCCCTACACTCAACTACCAAGTACCCGAAGGTAATCTATGTCCTGAAGACACTTCATACTCCATACCCGAAGGTAATCTATGTCCCGAAGACACTTCATATTCCATACCCAAAAGTAATCTATGTCCCCAAGACACTTCACATTCCATATCCGAAGATAATCTATATCGCGAAGACACCTCACATTCCATACCCGAAGGTAATCTATGTCCTGAAAACACTTCACGAGGGCTTGATGGGCCTCAGGGTCGCAGGTCTTTTGCAAGCATGTTGGTCCAGAGTTTTAAATTAATAAAATTCTAATGTCTGAAAGTGCACAGATGTACGTTGTAGGACTTAGGGTGTCAATCCACAAGGAAGATGTCTAATCTGCAAAGAAACACCAAACTAGGATAATAAGCCAAGTCAAAAACTCATGGGGGTTTTGGGGTTTTTGGTTACGGGAACTAAAACTAATCCTAACCTAATATTTACAAAGGACAACAAAGAGTGGTAACAATAAGGTAAGATATCTTAGATGTATATCATGATGCCTTCCTAAAACCATTGATGAGAAAATTAGATGTCAAGATTAAGTCCAAATAAAATGAGCCAGTATATCCTGTCATAAAAGATCTCCATGAATAGAAGTCCTCTGGTGGGATTTCGTAGTGTAGATACTCTAGCTACCGCCTAATCTAGTACTAAACCTTGAAAGAGATTTTTATGAACGAATGGTGTAGAACCAAACAGATTGGTTATCACCATCGATTTTGTCATCATTCCCTCAAAACTTATTTGACTTTTGAAAACACGTTTTGAAACTCAAAAGACTTTTGAAAAGTATTAAGAAAACCGAAAAATTGGAAAATTTTAAAGAAAAACGCATAATGCAAGGGCTCATGCAAGAAAGAGTAGTCAGTAATGAATGGAATCCTCCCCCAGATTTAAATCACATTGTCCCTAATGTGAAATAAATCATGTAAGGATGAAAAATAGAGAATGTAAGAATTGAAAAGACAAAGGAAAAGAAAACTTACCTGGTGTTGGTGATGAGTTGTGATGTGGTTGTGGAGGTGATAGGATAGTGAATGATGGATGGTGGTGGATGTAGAGTGGTGCTTGATCAAATGGGGGCTGATTTGGATCAAGGTGGAGGTGGAAATGGCCAATCCATGATGGCTCCAGCAGTTGCTAAGAAGGGCCATCCAAGGATAACTGGATATGAGTCATCTTTGGTCTTCACTATGTAGAGATCGACATGTGCTAGGCAATCTCCAATCTTTAGAAGAATGTCTAGGGCTATCCCTCTTGGAGTTGCATTTAGAGTCATCTGCTAAGCTAATCTTTGTCCTGGTACTTGAAATGTGCTTTATGCCAAGCCTCAAAGTAGTAGCTTTGGACATCATGTTAATAGAAGCTCTAGAATGACAAAGAACATTAAGAAATAGCTTTGAGGTTCTGATATACTCATATTTTGTCATGTTTAGGATTGCATTTTTGTCCAAATATTGAGTCTCATGCATAGATTTAGGTAGTTTTACATATATTTGTCTTTTCTTTTGTCTTTAGTTAGGAATTGCATTAGTTCCTAGAGTGTCCTGCATTTTTGGAGTCTTCTCAGGTCATTTGGAGACTTTTGGGAGCAACTTGGAGCTGGGATCATGGAGGAACCCTCACCTGTGTACAGCAACTCGGACAGATGGTTTGGTGCAGACAAAACCCTCACTTTGATCGCGTAGGACGAAGGACTTGAAATGCGATTCAACCTCCGGTGTCTTCATCAAGAATCAATAGGAATGAGTCTAGTTTCCGGAACACTTGGAATCAGACGATTTGGAGCCATGAACTGGGAGATATCGCCATCGGAAGGAACACATGTCTCACGGCCCGATCAGGTCTTATGCGATGCGCCTCAAAGAACCGGTGGAATTGAGCCCTTTCAGACGTCACCTGAACCCAAACCCTTTACCAAAGTTCGAGATATTTGAGTTGTATTTCCAATGCAGTTGAAATCATGCCATTTGGAGCCATATCCTGGAAGTTACTCTCCCCTCAATGCAAAGTGGTCCGAGAAGGCTTAGGTTGTGCGATACGGTACTACGACTTGATTAACTCGCAAACATGAATGTTCAACGCTCTGGAAACAAGTTGAGACTTTATAGATGAGTGTAAGGAGACTCTGAGCAAGGTAGAGACTTCCAGACTCAAATTTTAGTAAGTCCACAATGCTGTGCGAGATAGTGATGTAGCATCATATCATTTTGGGCTGAAGCCTTTATTTCTTTTCATGTTTTTAAGTTTGTCGTTGGGCTTTTACTTATTTACGTATTTCCTTTTATCGTTTAATTCACCGTCAGAGCTTTAGGGTTTATTTCATAAGTATAAGTACTCTAGCTTGGACTCTTTTGTTCGGTGGTTTTTGATTTAATAATAAAGAGAAGTTCTTCTCAACCTCTTGAAGTAAAACAGAGCTTTGCTTTCTAATTTACTACAAGAGTCTTCGATAAGAAACCTAGAGCTCCAGAACTCTTGTTTCTTGTCTTCTACGCTTCTAGCTGCTGCAACAGTTGGTATCAGAGACAGCAACTTTCCGAGATGCCGTCGAAAAAGAATTTTCAACAACAATTGGATGAGCAAACCAATGCTCTTCGTGAAGTGATGATCGATTTTCAACAGGACTTGCGTCAAGCACTCCAGGAATTGATCACAACTGCCGTACGTGCAGTACTTCAGGCTCCGCCGCCGGGAATACATCCTCCTCGGCAGGCTCAAGAGTTGGATGATGATTCAGAGGGCGACGAAGGTAATCCGTTTGGCGTCAGACACCAACCTCGTCAACAACAGCAACAAGCTGTAGGTGATGTTCTCCATGAGGATAATCACCGATGGGAGTCGGGTTTTCGACTCGATCTTCCTGAATTCTCGGGAGGCTTACAGGCAGAAGATTTTCTGGATTGGCTCAATTCAACAGAAGAGCTTTTGACGTTTAAAGCTGTCCCCGACCATAAAGCGACACGTTTCAGAGGAAGAGCTTCGGCGTGGTGGCAACAGCTCAAGGTTCAACGTGCTAATTCAGGAAAAACCCGCATTGGGTCTTGGGAGACTCGTACGATCACCTTTAAGTGTTTTAATTGTGGCAAAACAGGGCATCGTCAATCCGCATGTCCCAAGCGTTCTCTTTTTGGTGACAACGAGCTGGTGTTTGATCCAGTAGTGGAGGAGCCACTACAAACGGAAACAGAAGAATGTGTCACGGGGGATACAGGTGATTTGCTTGTTATTAGACACAACTTTCTCACTCCACAGATAGAAGAATCGTGGCTTCGAAGCAATATTTTTCGGTCGACTTGTACGATTCGGGGTAAGGTTTGTCGACTTATTGTGGATTCAGGAAGTTGTACGAATGTGATTTCAAAAGAAGCTATGGGTAAATTGGCTCTTTTCACTGAGCCTCATCCCACCCCGTATCGTCTTGCCTGGCTGAATAGCAAGACCGACATCCAGATTTCCAGACGTTGCCGTGTTCCGTTCTCGATTGGCTCTAGTTACAAGGACTTGATTTGTTGCGATGTGGTTCCCATGGACGCGGGTCACTTGCTTTTGGGTCGTCCATGGCAATATGACAGGAAGACAAGTCACGATGGTTTCACTAACACCTACACTTTCAGTTTCGAAGGGAAGCGTATCACTCTTCTTCCCACACAGGAAACGATGGTCCCTACAACGCGTGATCAACACATTGTGACTTCTCCTGATACAAAGCAGCTGCCACCACTGGTGTTGTTTGTTAACCGCTCTCAGTTCCTCGAATATTGTGCTGCATCTGCTGGTGGGATGGTTCTTATTCTTAAACCTTTGTCTCCTCCAACGTCGAGTACTATTCCCAAGGAGTTTCAAGCTCTTGTGACGGAGTTTCAGGATGTTTTTCCCGACGAGCTTCCTTCTGGTCTCCATTCTTTGCGAGACATTCAGCATTGCATCGATTTGGCTCCGAATTCTGCGCTGCCTAACCGGCGTCATTATCAGATGTCTCCGCAAGAACACGATGAACTCAGACGTCAAGTGGAAGAGCTATTGTCCAAAGGCTATTTACGCGAGAGCCTCAGTCCATGCGCAGTTCCCGCTCTCCTCATTCCTAAGAAGGATGGCTCTTGGCGAATGTGCGTCGACAGTCGCGCGATCAACAAAATAACTGTTCGATATCGGTTTCCAATACCTCGTTTGGACGATCTTCTTGACCAAATAGGCGCCACAACCATCTTTACCAAACTTGACCTTAACAGTGGTTATCACCAAATTCGCATTCGACCGGGAGATGAATGGAAAACTGTGTTCAAAACGCGTGAAGGCTTGTTTGAATGGCTAGTTATGCCCTTTGGTTTGTCGAATGCGCCAAGCACGTTTATGAGGGTTATGAACCAAGCTTTGAAGCCATTTATAGGTCGTTGTGTTGTAGTATATTTTGATGATATACTGATTTTTAGTTCCTCTCTGTCAGATCATTTGGAGCACTTACGGGATGTCTTGTTGGTGCTACGGCGAGAAAAGCTGTTCGGTGCTATTCAAAAGTGTGCTTTCGGCGTGTCTCAAGTCTTGTTCCTTGGCTACATTGTCTCAGCGCAAGGTCTTGCCGTTGATCCAGCCAAAGTCGAAGCTATTCGTTCCTGGCCTACTCCTCGCACAGTGACAGAAGTCCGTAGTTTTCATGGCTTGGCTTCCTTTTATCGGTGTTTTGTTCATCACTTCAGCAGTATCATGGCTCCGATCACTGACTGTATTAAGTCTGCTCAGTTTGTGTGGACCCCCGAAGTAGAGAGCTTTCCAATACATCAAAGCAAAGCTCACGACGGCTCCGGTATTGATGCTGCCTAACTTCGATCTCGCTTTTGAATTGCACAGTGATGCATCTAAGTCTGGTATCGGTGCTGTCCTAAGCCAGGAAGGTAAATCGATCGCATTTTTTAGTGAGAAGATAGGTGGTTCACGTGCTCGCTATAGTACTTACGATGTGGAGTTATATGCGGTGGTTCAGGCCATCAAACACTGGAGGCATTATCTCTTTCATCGAGAGTTTGTCTTATACACGGATCATGATGCTCTTAAGCATATGAGCTCTCAGGATAAGGTCTCCTCGCGACATGCCGCATGGTTTGCATATCTCCAACAGTTCACGTTCGTTGTCAAGCACAAAGCCGGCTCTCTTAATCGTGTTGCTGATGCCCTCAACCATCATCACGCGTTATTGTCGTCTATGCACGTTTCAGTAGTGGGTTTTTCTGTGCTCCCAGACCTGTATCCTGTTGATCCTTTTTTTGGTAAGATTTGGGACGACGTCAAACTTGGCCGCAGCCCAGAATATGTGATCGTGGATGGCTATTTGTTTCGCGGCAATCGCCTGTGCATTCCGGATTGTAGTCTTCGCCTCCAAGTGATTCGTGAGCTGCATAGCGAAAGACACATTGGACGTGACCGTACTTTGCATTTGGTTGCTACATCTTCATTCTGGCCATCTTTACGTTGTGACGTTGAACGTTTCATTGTGCGCTGTGGTATTTGTCAGACGTCTAAGGGTCACGCATCCAACGGTGGTTTATATCTTCCTCTTCTGGTGCCATCTCAGCCTTGGACGGATATCAGCATGGATTTTGTTTTGGGTCTCCCTCGTACTCAATATGGGCATGATACTATATTTGTGGTTGTGGATCGCTTTTTGAAGATGGTCCATTTTGTGCCTTGTAAGAAGACAACTGATGCAGTGGAGGTCGCTACATTATTCTTCCGAGAGATTTACAAACTTCATGGTCTTCCATTGTGTAATGTCTCTGATAGGGATTCGCGATTTTTGAGCCATTTTTGGCGTTCTTTGTGGCGTTAACTCCGGACTAGTCTTGATATGAGTTCGGCATATCATCCGCAAACTGATGGACAGACCGAAGTTACTAATCGGGCGCTTGGTGATCTCCTGCGTTGTCTCGTCGGGGATAATATTCGCTCGTGGGATTCTGTGCTGTGTCAGGCCGAATTTGCTCATAACCATGCCATCAACAGAAGCACTGGTTTTGGTCCTTTTCACGTGATTTATGGTCTCGTCCCTCGTGGTCCGATTGATTTGAGTATTGCACCTGATAGGACGCGATTTCACGGCAGAGCTTGTGATGTCGTTGATGAGTTTGCTTCTGTTCACCAACAGGTCAAAGCTAATTTGAAGGCTTCGAATGCAAAGTATAAGGCGGCGGTTGACACTCGCCGGCGTGATGTTCAGTTTCAGGTTGGAAACAAAGTGTGGGCAGTTCTCACTAAAGACCGTTTTCCTGCCAACTCTTACAACAATTTAAAGGCTCGCAAGATTGGTCCCCTTGAAGTCCTTGAGAAGATAAACAACAATGCGTACAAGCTGCGACTTCCTCCTCACATGAACTCCGCAGATGTCTTCAACGTCAAGCACCTGTTCCCTTATGTCCCTGATGGTGAAGCTGAAAATTCGGGGACGAATTTTCTCTTACACGGGGCGACCTGATGTAGCTCATATCATTTTGGGCTGAAGCCTTTATTTCTTTTCATGTTTTAAGTTTGTCGTTGGGATTTTACTTATTTACGTATTTCCTTTTATCGTTTGATTCACCGTCATAGCTTTAGGGTTTATTTCACAAGTATAAGTACTCTAGCTTGGACTCTTTTGTTCGGTGGTTTTTGATTTAATAATAAAGAGAAGTTCTTCTCAACCTCTTGAAGTAAAACAGAGCTTTGCTTTCTAATTTACTACAAGAGTCTTCGATAAGAAACCTAGACCTCCAGAACTCTTGTTTCTTGTCTTCTACGCTTCTAGCTGCTTCAACAGATAGACCTGCGAGTTGGACATGAAGTGGAACCATGTAGCACATGTGTTCGCAAATTACACCGACTTGGGCATGCGACTTGGGCAAGGAAGTGACCATCTCGCACACATATTATCTCTATAATGCGTCCTGGTTGTGCGAGTTGAAGAGAAGGAAGCCTGAGCAGCACAAACATTCGCTGTTTACACCTAGATAGGCATGCGGCTGGGGCTGAGGGATTTATGGCGCACAAGGCTGCTTCTATAGCTGTGCGACTTGGGAAGCACCTGACCATGTCGCACACCAGCCACCAGACCCAACTGAGCCGGGTCAGTACCCAGTTTGTCCTGGGTACTTAGCATATATAGCTTTTTGGAGAAAACCCTAAACATCTTACCTTCTACTTAGTTTTCTCTCTAGTTTTCTTTCCTTTTTAGTGTAAAAAACGTTTTTAATTAAGAGATATCTGAAGGGATTTGATCATTCCAAAGCTGTTTCTTATGATCTCATCATCTCATTTCTGCTTCTAATCATGGTTAACATCATCTCTTGCAAAAGATTAGATATGTTCTTCATGATTAGTGAGTAGTCATCTTTTAAGCTTCTAGGTGTGTAGATTAGGGTGCTTAGATGTTTGATTTATGATGTTTAGGGACTAGATTTTCATTTCATTTTTTTAGTTAGCTGTTCCTAATGTTAGATCTTTGCACATCACTCTGGTCTAGAGCTTAGGCAAATCTCCACCCACAAGGTGTTTGATGAAATGCCTGAATGAAAGCTAACTAAGGGTTATGCATTAAAGCCATGGGAATGTTTGTTAATTGCATAAATGACATATTAGAACTGTTTCTTAATGCTCATTAGTTCATAATTCACAAATGAGAATTTGGTTTGAAAGTGGATTAGTGTAGAGATTAATGCCTTCATGAGAGGATTAGTCTAGATTAGAGTTCTAAGTTGAAATGTTTGAGATCATGTGATTGCTTGCTATGTCTTTCTGTGTAAGATTCAGTCTTCTTGGTTGAGAGATTGTTTGGTCACTTATTAGGCTTGATGCATTATGCTTGTTGATTGCTTGATTATATCTAATGGTTGTTAGACTTGATTAAGTGATTAGCAAAGGGATTATTGTTATGGGAATGAATTAATCTGCTTTTGAAGTCTAGACTAAAGAGTAACTTGCATTGCATTATTGTTCTTAGCATCATGAATTTATATCTACAGCACCCTAATCAATGATCACATCTAGAGGTTTATCTTTTATCATTGGCTTAATCATCATCACTTTGTTTTGTTTGCTTGCTTTGTTTAGTTCATTCATCATAGCTTGCTTGTTTCTTGCTTTATGCTTTCTTGTTACTTTGTTCACAACAAAACTCATCTTTGATCACTTGACTTAAGAGCTTATCACATAAACTAGTGCCTAACTACCACACATATGGATTGACACCCCTTATACTACTTTGACAAGGGGATTGATAACCCTTATTAAGGCCTTGAAAACCTTAGTTATCAGGTTCCCTATGAAATGAGGCATGGAACAGAGCCACTACGAAGAAGTTCCGGGGGTTACGAAGGAAACTTCGAGTTCATATTGGTCATGGGTTGAGAATGGGAATTGAACTCTATGAGATCTAATCTCCCGTTGTTCCTCAGTAGCTCAGTGTTAGAGCGGTCGGCTGTTAACTGATTGGTCGTAGGTTCGAATCCGACATGGGGAGATTTGATTCTTCAACAAAGGATTGGTGCATTGTTCACGGCAACATACCAACATTCTTTTGAAAAAAAAAAACAAAGAATTTATCATTTTCTATTCTATTAGATTAGTATTAGTTAGTGATCTTGGCGCAGTGAGTCCTTTCTTCCGTGAGTTCCAATTGGCTGTTTTTGCATTAATTATTACTTCATCAATCTTACTGATCTTTCACCTCTAATGTCACAAGAGATAAGAAATTGACCTTTGTCTTGAACCTTGTGCAGGGTTCGAACTGGTCTACCTTCTTGGGCGTGTGTGAAAAAGTCTTTCATCACTTGGATAGATTCTTTGCTATCACAGAAGAAGTGGCCGATCATGTAGTCACTACATGCTTTAGCAAACAAAATTCTTTTGGGCAGATTCTGAACTACTTGATTGAACTCTTCAAGTTTCTCTTTGCTGATCTTGTTTGTGTAATCACTGGCTTGTGGGTATTTGAGATGGATCTTGTAGATAGCTGCATTAGGTGATGATCTAGGAAAAGATTGGTACCTGGCTCTCTTGAAATATGTGTTGATGTATCCTTAGTTTCCTTGTTGTATCTAAAGAAAACTTGTAGGCATCCCTTCTTCCAAATATCATCGAATCCAAGGTAGAGAGGTGTTGAGTTCACAAAGTTGTTGAACTCGATCAGTCTCTCTCTGGATATGCTCTTGGTTATTGGTTCTGAGTTACTACTAAATGAATTATCTCCAGCGTTTGCATTTTTAACAAACAAACCATACTCTTCATCTTCTAAGAATTGCTCTTGTAGCTCATTGTCACAAATGTAAACCATGTTGCAAGGTGCATAAGTGTTGGATTCCTCCTTTTCTTTTGATGCTTGTGAAGTGATTGAGAAGACAACTTGATCAAACAACCTAGATCTGGTCACAAGAGGTTGGTCTTCAGTCAAACATGTTTAGGGATAGGTCGAAAGGACTCCAGGTCTGAAAAATCAGGCTCCGCCGCAGGTGAAGTGTTCGGAGCCTCATTGGGAGTGGGCCTGGCCGCGTGTGAAGTGCTCGCATCCGCGGTCAGCTCTCCTCGGCTCACCATGCTTGCTTCTCCACTCTTCTCTTTTCCATTGTTGTTCTCTTGCTTCCAGTGGTTGTCAGGAACGTCTTGGGTATCCAAATCATTGGTTCCAGTGTACAGATCATTCTCCTTATGATCTTTAGAAAGTGTCTCAACTTTCTCTTCTACTTCATCTAGAGCATAGACACTCTATCCAGAGTAGCATCAAGCTCTTCAGTCTTGTCAGTAACCTTTCCTACTCTTTGCCACAACTCCAATGTGTAGTCGTCAGTTTGGTTTTTGCTTTCCTTCAGCTCCTTATCCACATCATCGATCTTCAAAGTTAGGGTTTGCATCTCCCTTTCACTTTGTCTAATGTCGAATTTGTTCTTCCCTTGCTCATCTTCGACATACTTCATTCTCTGATTCAGCACTTCATTGTCTTTTGTTCTCTGTCCCTCCAGTGTCTTCACGTGCTCAGAGAGGTCATCAAACCTTTTGTTAAGGTCGATGGAGATGGCATCTATCCTTGTACGCAGGGCAGCTTCAACGAAGGCTTGGGAATCAAGGAACTGATTCAGCGTGGCTTCTAATCAATTAGGTTGGACACTGATTCGATTGTTCTCATAGTTCTGGTGCAGAATCTGATGAGACAAAGGATGAGATGGTCTTCTATTCGCCAGAGATGGCAAATAGGGTTCATCTGGGTACACAGGAAACAGTTTCAGGAACCGTAAGTTTCCTGGGACCTGGTTCGGCTGAGGGTTCCGATCCAGGTGGTTAGAATCACGCCTAAATGGTGATTCACATGCGCATGGAGCATCACATGGGTTGCAAAACATTCACTCGGGATTAGGGTTTCTTCTTGGATGATTCATGCTTCAAGTAATCTGAAAGTAGGGCTAACAGAAGAAAGAATAAGCAGAAAAAGAAAAGGTTAGAGTGTTTATGAGTTCGGTTTACTTCCTATGGCGTTTTGGCAGAAACTCGACATATATATAGCCTTCTGCGGCTAAAAACTTCCCCGGCGCGCCAAAAACTTTGATGGGCCTCAGGGTCGCAGGTCTTTTGCAAGCCCATTGGTCCAGAGTTTTAATTTTATAAAATCCTAATGTCTGAAAGTGCACATATGTACGTTGTAGGACTTAGGGTGTCGATCAACAGGGAAGATGTCTAATCTGCAAGGAAACACCAAATTGGGATAGTAAGCGAAGTATTATATTCATGGGGGGTTTTGACGTATTTGGTTACGGGAACTAAAACTAATCCTAACCTAATATTTACGGGAAACTAAATGCAATGAAAATGAGTTGCTAGAGAATATCTAAAGGGTGTTAGACTCAAACTAATGATTTTGAACTCATAGTGGGCGATTTAAAATTCTCCGATTTACTCTAAATGATGAGCTAAGCATCTTCCGATTAGCTTCTGGGAAATGTATCCTTATCTATTTCTGGGATCTACATGGAACTGGAAAAGTCAAATGTATGGTTAACCAACTCTCGTCATCTTAACCAACAAATCATTTAATTCTGAAAATTAACTCTCACTCTCATGCCAGAAATAAGATCATGCATTCACAACTGAATTTGTTTGGTCACATCTTCTCTATAGGTAGCTTTCGACTCCTGTAGCGACCATGTTCTTTCGAAGCTAGGTACGGATAACCTGATACAATACTCTCGTGGCTCTGATGGATCCTAGGCTCAGAGAATATGTCATGAATCTATCTTCATGAAGTATAAACAACTTAGAAGATATGAGATCTAGAATATGGTTTAGAAACTTAGAAATCCTAATCGAACATAGACTCCTATTGATGACTCTTTCGAAACTTGACTCTCTGGGAAAAATCTACATGATGCAGGAAATGATAAAAGACATGAAAAAATGCATAAGATGAAATATAAAAGCTAATTAGATAAACAAGAAATAGAAAATTGGATCCAGGGAAGAATCCCCTTCTCTATCGCCTAACCCTAAGAAAACAAAGTTTGAGGGCTTAAAAACTCATTACAGGAGTACACACCTGATTAGGACTGCTAAGAAATGTATTTATACTTCCTAAGGTCTTCCAGGTCTCATTTAGGGCTTCTCTTCAGAGAAATGACAAAATGGGATTTGATGTTGGGTCTTCTGGCTTGGCATAGGTCCACCCTGGGTGAGAATCCTCCGGGCAGGTAAAATGGTTGTTTGCCGCGGGTGAGAGTCTTCCGGGACTGGTGAATTTGGTTACATAACTTTTGATTGCACCGTTGGATTGTCCGGATGTAAAGTGCTATGAAAAGCTTGTTGTCTCCTCTTGAATGTCTCACATTTGAGCTTGATCAGACTCTGAGAAGGTCTTCATTTAAGGTTGAACTTCTGACGGCCTGACTCTGAGCTAAAAATGTGAATTTCTTCCATTTTGCCATCTTTTTTCCTAAGTCTTCTGAAAAGAACCTTGAAACTACAAAAGTAGAGAAATCATAATAAAATTTCCTAAAACTGATTAAAACCTTTGAAAAAGCATTTGAAAAATCAATGGTGAAAATGGGTACAAATACGGTGTTATCAAGGCTCGCCGAAACCCTCCTGGCGGTGAGACTGTTGGCCCCTGTAGGCACCACCCTGCCCCAACAATCACATCCGACCCACAAGGGTCTCTTGTGGTGGATACCTAGCAGTTCTATTATATGAAACATCCTTTTACAAGTAAAAGCAACACTAGTTTTAATATACTCTTTTCGTTTCTTAACTGCACATTCAATGATGAGTTATGATATGTTCCTAGAGAAGACAAGTTAACAAACAAGGTTCATTTTTAGGGTTCCATAGAATAATTCCAATTCAGATTACTTGTATATCATTCCACCAGCAACAATCAATCATCAACAATCAAGCAACATTGATCCAGGTCCTAACAAATCTATAAATTCTAACAAGCAGATCTAAGCTTTGGTTTAAGAAAAGACTAGCTATAAATAAACATGTGTGAAAGAGAGCGTGAAGCAGGAAGTCCTCACCGCTTCCTTTATAGAAGAAAATACACTTTATCCTCCTCTTTGGACAGATCCGACACAAAAATGGCGATATCTCCTTACTCAGATCTCCGATTAAGATGAACTTTGTCTCCTTAGAATGCAGACACTCGAGGCTTCAATTTTATAAGTAGATCTTTGCGTGGGTCTTTACCGATCGCCGGGAAATTGGCATGGAAGTCGATAGGGAATAGGAAGAAGAAGGTGACGAAAAAGAGAGGAAAGAGAGAGGGGCTAGGGTTTTGTCTCTGCTAAAAAGGTTAGAAAGAGATAAGGGAATGTATTAATAGCTAGAATTTAGTTTAGATGGGTTGGGCTTAATGAGCTTTTAAAAGGGATTAAGAAAAAGTTTATTAAAAAGAAATAAGAAAGGAATGGTTTAATCAAATTAAACCGGAATTAGGAGCTGCTAACAACCAACATTTTGATAACCAAAGATCGAGTTGTTACAATCTTTCCCTCTTACATAGGATTCGTCCCCGAATCATAAGAGAGAAATTCCTAGAAGGATATTCGAAAGGCTAAAGACCAAGGGAAATAAAAGTAAAAGAGACAAGAGGGAGCTTGGTCGCAAAAGGAAAAGGAAGCAGAATTGGGAATCAGAAATGAAATCAGAAATGGAACCATAACGAACCATGGTGCCAAAAATGAAGATGAGGCTAGGGTTTTAAGAACGCAGAGTGATAGATAGAAACATGGAAGAGGAAGAGTCCAAGGAATGATGAAATAAAAACATTTTGATTAAAAGCCTAAACTACTTTATTAATATGACAAAGAGGAGTAGACCATTTTCTTTTTGAAAAAGAAAAATGAAGAGAACACCAGCATCGAATCTAACAAATTCCTAAGATAACCTAAACACAGTCAATAATTTAAACAAATTAAAGTAGAGTTCTAATGCTTTCAAAACTTTTTTTCTAACCGCAAACAAAGCTTTGGACTGATCTTATTTGATGATGCAATCAAACAGGATGGTGCTGAATAGACCCTCCTGGTCTGGCTCAATCCATATCCGGCTAGCTCCTTAAGCTGGAGGAAATAAAATAAACGAAAAAGATAGAAAATGAACATCTATCAGATCAGCGTCTATAAGCTGTTGTTATTCTAAGTTTGAAAACATTTAAAACTGTTTAATGAAAATGTTTTCACAAATTTTTTTTTTGTAAAACACAGGCATGACCTCCTAGGACAGAGCTAGGAGATCTCCCTTGGCTCTGATACCAAGTTGTAATATCCGTACCGCGGGCTTCCTCTAAAGGCAGGGAAGTAGGGAATGTTAGATCGGTAGTGAAACCTCATTTGGTAAGACACCTGGTTTTGGCCCTTGGTGAGCCTCAGGTCTACTCGGATCAAAAAGGCCCAGGTTACAATCAACAACATAGACATAGCTGATCTATCTATACCTTAAAATGAAATATGGAAAAAGAATGAGTGAGTAATGGGGATTACTCTGCGAGGAAGGGCCTTAAGGAGGCACACAACAACATCATAACAGACAGAAATGTTTATAAGAAGTCTAATCCTAAAACAAGTCCAAACCACAAGCTATAATAATAGAGATAAAAACAGCTATCCTAACAAGCAATCCACAGAACACATAATTCCCTACACTCAACTACCAAGTACCCGAGCTGACCCGCGATCACACAGATAAGTTTCTCCAGCGGTCACACAGACAGCTACTGCACGTGCTACAACTCGACCATACCCGAAGGTAATCTATGTTCCAAAGACACTTTATACTCCATACCCGAAGGTAATCTATGTTCCGAAGACACTTTATATTCCATACCCGAAGGTAATCTATGTCCCAAAGACACTTCACATTCCATACCCGAAGGTAATCTATGTCTCGAAGACACCTTACATTTCATAACCGAAGGTAATCTATGTGTCGAAGACACTTCACTAGGGCTAGCCAAAACCCTTTACAGTTGGCCCCTATAGGCACCACCCTGCCCCAACAATCAAATCCGACCCTCAAGGGTTTCTTGTGGTTGACACCTAGAAGTTCTATTATATCAAACATCCTTTACAAGTACATAGTTTTAATATACTATTTTCGTTTCTTAAGTGCACATTCAATGATGTGTTATGATATGTTCCTAGAGAAGAGAAGTTAATAAACAAGGTTCATTTTTAGGGTTCCATAGATTAATTTCCAATTCAGATTACTTGTATATCATTCCACCAGCAACCATCAATCATCAACAATCAAGCAACATTGATCCAGGTCCTAACAAATCTATAAAGAGAGCGTGAAGCAGGAAGTCCTCACAGTTTCCTTTATAGAAGAAAATACACTTTATCCTCCTCTTTGGACAGATCCGACACAAAAATGGCGATATCTCCTTACTCAGATCTCCGATTTAGACGAACTTGGTCTCCTTAGAATGCTGAAACTCGAGGCTTCAATTTTATAAGTAGATCGTCGTGTGGCTCCCTACCGATCGCCGGGAAATCAGCATGGAAGTTGATAGGGAATAGGAAGAAGAAGGTGACGAAAAAAAGAGGAAAAAGAGAGGGGCTAGGGTTTTGTCTCTGCTAAAAAGATTAGAAAGAGATAAGGGAATGTATTTATAGCTAGGATTTAGTTTAGATGGGTTGGGCTTAATGGGCTTTTAAAAAGGATTAAGAAAAAGATTATTAAAAAGAAATAAGAAAGGAATGATTTGAATAAATTAAACCGGAATTAGGAGCTGCTAACAACCACCATTTGGATAACCGAAGATCGAGTTGTTACAATCTTTCCCTCTTACATAGGATTCGTCCCCGAATCATAAGAGAGAAATTCCTGGAAGGAAATTCGAAAGGCTAAAGACCAAGGGAAATAAAAGCTCAAGAGACAAGAGGGAGCTTGGTCGCAAAAGGAAAAGGAAGCAGAATTGGGAATCAGAAATGAAATCAGAAATGGAACCATAACAAACCATGGTGCCAAAAATGAAGATGAGGCTAGGGTTTTAAGAACGCAGAGTGATAGACAGAAACATGGAAGAGGAAGAGTGCAAGGAATGATGAAATAAAAACATTTTGATTAAAAGCCTAAACTACTTTATTAATATGACAAGGAGGAGTAGACCATTTTCTTTTTGAAAAAGAAAAATGAAGAGAAAACCAGTATCGAATCTAACAAATTCCTAAGATATCCTAAACACAGTCAATAATTTAAACAAATTAAAGTAGAGTTCTACTGCTTTCAAAACTTTTTTTTCTAACCACAAACAAAGCTTTGGACTGATCTTATTTGATGACGCAATCAAACAGGATGGTGCTGAATAGACCCTCCTGGTCTGGCTCAATCCATATGCGGCTAGCTCCTTAAGCTGGAGGAAATAAAATAAAGGAAAAAGATAGAAAAAGAACATCTATCAGATCAGCGTTTATAAGCTGTTGCTATTCTAAGTTTGAAAACATTTAAAAACTGTTTAATAAAAATGTTTTGACAATTTTTTTTTTGTAAAACACAGGCATGACCTCCTAGGACAGAGCTAGGAGATCTCCCTTGGCTCTGATACCAAGTTGTAATATCCGTACCCCAGGCTTTCTATAAAGGCAGGGAAGTAGGGAATGTTAGATCGGTAGTGAAACCTCATTTGGTAAGACACCTGGTTTTGGCCCTTGGTGAGCCTCAGGTCTACTCGGATCAAAAAGGCACAGGTTACAATCAACAACATAGACATAGCTGATCTATCTATACCTTAAAATGAAATATGGAAAAAGAAGGAGTGAGTAATGGGGATTACTCAGCGAGGATGGGCCTTAAGGAGGCAAACAACAACATCATAACAGACAGAAATGTTTATAAGAAGTCTAATCGTAAAACAAGTCCAAACCACAAGCTATAATAATAGAGATAAAAACAGCTATCCTAACAAGCAATCCACAGAACACATAATTCCCTACACTCAACTACCAAGTACCCGAGCTGACCCGCGATCACACAAATAAGTTGCTCCAGCGGTCACACAGACAGCTACTACACGTGATACAACTTGACCATACCCGAAGGTAATCTATGTTCCGAAGACACTTTATACTCCATACCCAAAGGTTATCTAGGTTCCGAAGACACTTTATATTCCATACCCGAAGGTAATCTATGTCCCGAAGACACTTCACATTCCATACCCGAAGGTAATCTATGTCCCGAAGACACCTTACATTTCATACCCAAAGGTAATCTATGTGCCGAAGACACTTCACAAGGGCTCGCCAAAACCCTTTACAGTTGGCCCCTATAGGCACCACCCTGCCCCAACAATCAAATCCGACCCTCAAGGGTTTCTAGTGGTGGACACCTAGAAGTTCTATTATATCAAACATCCTTTACAAGTACAAGCAACACTAGTTTTAATATACTATTTTCGTTTCTTAATTGCACATTCAATGATGAGTTATGATATGTTCCTAGAGAAGAAAAGTTAATAAACAAAGTTCATTTTTAGGGTTCCATAGATTAATTTCCAATTCAGATTACTTGTATATCATTCCACCAGCAACCATCAATCATCAACAATCAAGCAACATTGATCCAGGTCCTAACAAATCTATAAATTCTAACAAGCAGATCTAAGCTTTGGTTTAAGAAAAGACTAGCTATAAATAAAGATGTATGAAAGAGAGCGTGAAGCAGGAAGTCCTCACAGTTTCCTTTATTAAAGAAAATACACTTTATCCTCCTCTTTGGACAGATCTGACACAAAAATGGTGATATCTCCTTACTCAGATCTCTGATTAAGACGAACTTGATCTCCTTAGAATGCTGACACTCGAGGCTTCAATTTGATAAGTAGATCGTTGTGTGGCTCCTTAACGATCTCCGGGAAATCGGCATGGAAGTCAATAGGGAATAGGAAGAAGAAGGTGACGAAAAAGAGAGGAAAGAGAGAGGGGTTAGGGTTTTGTCTTTGCTAAAAATATTAGTTATATTTTCATAAAATGCATCATTTAGCTTGCATGTTTTAGTCCAATCATGTCTTGTTTCATGCATTTTAGGTCTTTAGGTATTGTTTTAGGACTTAGGAGTTTGCATTAGGTCCAAGTGAGTCTTTGCATGTTTGGAGTATCTTTTAGGTGCTTTTGGAGGCTACTTGGAGTGGAGAGAGTGAACCAGGTGAAGAGGTGGAGTTTAAAAGATCAAAACTGGTGAAAACCAAGATTTTGGAGTTTATCGGCTAAGGCATGTACCACGGGAAGGTTTCCATCGGCTAAAAACCCTTCCTAGGAAGTTTCCCTTTGACCAAAACGTGTACCAGGTGGAGAAGGTTTTATCGGGTGCTGATTATTGTCTGATCGTGCAATTGTCGGCTAAAATGCTTATCGGGTGGAGGTTAGCTTGGTAAAATGCTGTGCCGGGTGAGAAGACTATCAGCTGAAGTTTTATGCCGAGAGAGTTTTGTTTCTGCCGGCTAAAAATGCATACCGCAGAACAGATTCTCGGCTAAAAATCTTACCGTGGTACATGAAGACTCGACCAAAATCTCTGGTTCCCGACATGCATAAAAGAAAAGCCGTCCGGGGAGTCTTAACGTCCGATTTTGCTTCCGGGGCCTTCATGAAAGTTAGAGAGGAATGAGTTGTGGTTCCAGAACAGTTGGAATCAGTGGATTTGGGTCAGTGATCTGAGAGTTATAGCTATCAGAAGACGAGCCTGTCTCGCTTCCATTCTAGACCGATCCGATGTGCTTCAAAGGTTACGCTGGACGATGTCCTTCCTCTTCGATTCAGTTTCTGGAGCTTTCATCAAGATTCAAGAACTTTTAGTCTTCTTTCCAGAACACTTGAGATCACACGATTTGGGAGATAACATTTTTCCGGAATGAACGTGGGTTTAGAAGCCTCTGTCTGATTGTTTCGATGCACTTTAGAGATTGGCTGTCCGGGAGACCTTCCACTCCCAGATGCAAATGAGTTTTTCACCAAAGTTTGAGCTGTTCAAATTATCTTTCACGTGGACTTGATTTATGATAACACCTGATTATGACCACTTTTCACCATTGATTTCAAATATTTTTTCAAAGGTTTTACTTTGTTTTAGGAACTTTTATTATGATTTCCATGTATTTGTAGTTTCAAGGCTCTTTTCAACAAACTTAGGGAATATGATGGCAAAATGGAAGAAATCCACATTTTTAGCTCAGAGTCAGACCGTCAGAAGTCAGCTTCAAATGAAGACTTTTTCACCGTCCGATCCAGCTCAAATGTGGAGACAATCAAGAGGAGACAACCAGCTTCCCATAGCACTTTACATCACAAAGATCCAACGGTGCAATCAAAAGATACATGGAGAACAAGTTGACCCAGTGCACCAGTCCCGGAAGACTCTCACCCGCGGCAAAAGCATGTTTTACCTGCCCTGGTAGACTCTCACCCCCGGTGGACCTTAGGACGAGCCACAAGGCCCAACATCAAAGCCCACTTCGCCACTCCTCTTCAGAGAAGCCCTAAATGAGACCTGGAAGACCTTAGGACCTATAAATACATTGTTTAGCAGCCCTAAACGGATGTGTGCTTCTTTAATGCGATTTTGAGCCACCAAACTTTGTTTTTCTAGGGTTAGGCGATGGAGATGGGGATTCTTCCCCAGATCCATTGTTCTTCTTCTCTTTATCTTATTAACTTGTCTGTTTCATTCTTTTGCATTCTTCTATGTCTTTCATCATTCATTGCATCATGTAGATTAGTCCCAGAGAGTCAAGTTGTTTGAAGATATCGACAAGCATATATATCGATTAGGATTTCTATTGTTCTTAGCCATATTCTGGATATCATCTCTTCTAAGTCATTCGTAAAGCATGAGAGTAGATTCATGACCTATTCTCTGAGCTTAGGATCGATCAGAGCCATGAGAGTGCTGTATCAGATCATCCATACTTAGCTTCAGAAGAACATAGTCGCTATATGAGTTGAAAGCTACCTATAGAGTAAATGTGAGCAGACGGATTCAGTGTCCAATGCATGATCCTAAGTTTAGCATGCGAGCGAGAGTTAATTGCTAGATCTAAGAGATTAGTTGATTAAGGTGACGACAGTTGGTTAATCATACATGTATCTATTCTAGTTCAATTCAGATTCCCAAAAACAGATGAATATAAATCGCCCGGAAGTTAGTTGGAAATGCCACCATGCATCAATTAGAGTAAACCGGAGAAGTCTAAATCGCCACCTATGAGTTTAAGAGTCTTTAGTTTGAGTCGATATGCTTTAGATGTTCTTTTAACAATTCATCCTGCATTGCATCTCTTGTGAATATTAGATTACGTTTAGTTTAGGATCTTAGCTAAAAACCCCATATCTTTTATTGGTTTATGAGTTTGCTTACTTTCCAGTTTGTTGTTTATTGCCGATGAGACATCCTCCCTGTGGATCGACACCCTAAGTCCTACAACGTACATCTGTGCACTTGCAGACACTCGGGTTTTAGAAATTTAAAATTTTTGGAGGACCAACGGGCTTGTTAAAAAAAAAACCTAGGCCCGCAAGCCCATCAAGTTTTTGGCGGCGTTGCCAGGGAGGCATGAAGTCGCTGGAGGTATAAACCTGCGAGGTTGAAGCTGCAGATGACTATATATATGTCGAGCTTCTGCCAAAGCAACATAGGAAGTAAACCAAATTCATAAACACCATAAATTTTTCTTTTTCTGTTTATTCTTTCTTCCGTTTGCCCTAGTTTCAGAAACCTTTGAAGCATAGATCATTCAAGGAGAAACCCTAACACTGAGGGAATGTCCTGCGACCTGTGTGAAGCTCCCTGCGCATGTGAATCACCCTCCAGGCGTGATTTTGATCATCATCTTTGAAACCCTAATTCAAACCACCCACATGGAGACTCGCGACCTCCACACCGCCGAGATGAGCCCTATTCGCCACACCTGGTGAACCATCGACCATCTCATCCTCTTCCTCATCAGATTCTGCACCAAAACGCTGAGGCTGATCGATTTAGGCTCCAACTAGATCGATTAGACACTACACTGAATGAGTGTCTTGATCTACAAGCCATTGCTGAATCTAACCTTTGTGTGAAATTGGAATCAATGTCCTCTGATTTTAGCAGGAAGTTCGAGTGTCTCTCTGACCGAATGAAGACTCTAGAATCACAAAAACTCAAAGATGATGCAGTTCTAGAGAATAGACTAAAGACATCGAAGAAGGCGAGGTTGAGAACACCATCGCCCTTCATCAAGCACTTAAGAAGCAGAGAGGCTGCAATGTCCTAATTGAAGATTTGGAAAGAGATTTCAAAGATAGCAAGTGGTACTCTGATGGAGAGAAGATAAAGATGAGTGAAGAGATGGAAAAGATCACAAACAAGACAGAAGAGCTTGATGCTACTTTAGACAAAGTTGTCTATGCTTTGGATGAAGTAGAAGAGAAAGTTGAAAAACTTTCTAAAGATCATAAGGACTATGATCTGAACTCTGGAATCAATGATTTGGATACCCAAGACATGCCTGACGACCACTGGAAGCAAGAGAACAACAATGGAGAAGAAGAGAATGAAGAAGCAAGCATGGAGAGCCGGAAGGAGCTGACCGCGGCTGCGAGCTCCTCACCCGCGGCCAGAGCCACTCCCACTGCGGCTCCGAGCTCCTCACCCGCGGTGGAGCATGATTTCTCAGACTGGGAGAACTTTCAACCTCTTTCTGAAGCCTGTTCATCAGAAAACCGACCTCATATGACCAGACCTTGGTTGTTTGATCAAGCTGTCTTCTCAATCACTGCACAAGCATCAAAGGAAAAGGAAGAATCCAACACTTATGCATCTTGCAACATGGTTTACACTTGTGACAATGAGCTTCAAGAGCAATTCTCAGAAGATGAAGAGTATGGTTTGTTTGTAAAAGATCCAAACCCTGGGGATGATTCATCTGATGACAACACAAAACCAATAAGCAAGAGCATATCAAGAGAGAGACTGATCGAATTCAACAAGTTTGTGAAGTCCATTCCTTTTTATCTCGCATTCGATAATGTCTGGAAGCAAGGCTGCCTTCAAGTCTTCTTTAGATACAGCAAGGATACTAAGGAGAACATCTCTACATATTTCAGAAGAGCCAGGTATTTATCTTTTCCTAGATCATCACCTGATGCAGCTGTTTACAGGATCCATCTCAAAATCCCCAAGAAGCCAGTGATTACACAAACAAGATCAGCAAAGAAGCACTTGAAGAGTTCAACCAAGTAGTTCAGACCCTGCCAGAAGGAATTTCGTTTGCCAAGGCATGTAGAGACTACATGATAGGCCACTTATTTTGTGACAGCAAAGAGTCAATCCAAGAGATGAAAGACTTGTTCACACATGCCCAAGAAGGAAGACCAGCTCAAACTCTGCACAAAGTTCAAGACAAAGGTCAATTTCTTATCTCTTGTGACATTAGAGGTGAACGATTCCTCAATATTCTTTGTGATTCTGGAGCTTGCATTAACATGATGTCCAAGGCAACTGCTTTGAGACTTGGCATTAAGCACATCTCAAGTACCAGGACAAAGATTAGCTTAGCAGATGATTCAAGTGCAACACCAAGAGGGATAGCCAGAGACATTCCTCTAAGGATTGGAGATTGCATTGCACCAGTCAATTTATACATAGTGAAGACCAAAGATGACTCTTATCCAGTTATTCTTGGATGGCCTTTCTTAGCAACTGCTGGAGCCATCATGGATTGGCCCAATAGGCGAGTTTCTTTTGCCAATATCGACAAGGACATCTACTATGAAGCTACAATACTTAAGAGCAAAATAGGAGAGAAAATAGCCCAGGCATTTGAACCGGAAGAACTCTGGCGTGATAAAGAACCTGCAAGACAGAACAGGAGGATTTTGAAAAGGACTTTTCTTAGGACAAGATCCTATTTGAACTAAGTCTTTTTCTTTGCAAAGTCTAGCTAAAGACTATAAACCAAAGCGCTTGATGGGAGGCAATCCATTTTAGGTACTTATTTGTTTTTGTTTAAGCTTTCTTTTTCTATTAAAAGTTTTGTTTTTTTTTTATTTTAGACAGGCCTTAGTATACTATAAAAAAAAAAAAAAAGAGAAGAAGAAAAGGAGCTGACCGCGGCCAAAGGAGGTTCGGCCGCGGCCAACCTGAGTTTTACCGCAGCCGCGACGTCTTCAACCGCGGCCGGCGTGCGTCCTACCACGGCCGGGATGCCTTCCTCCGCGGCCAGCACATCCGGCCACCTTGGCCACATCTGTTCCAACTTGGCCACTTCAATCCACCCTTGGCCACTTCAATCCACCTTTGGCCACCTCCATTTCATCCTTGGCCACTCTCACCACCACCAGGTAAGTTTTCTTTTCCTTAAACTTTTTAAATCTTTCACATACTGTATTTCGCATCCTTGCCTGATTTATTTCACACTAGGGGCAGTGTGCTTTAAGTCTGGGGGAGGATTTCATCCCTTTCTAACCACCTTTTCTTGCATGAGCCATTGCATTCTGCATTTTCTTTAAAATTTTAAAACTTTTTGATTTTCTTAAACATTTTCAAAGTCTTTGGAGTTTCAAATAGTGTTTTCAAAGGTCAAAAACATTTTGAGGGAATAATGACAAAATCAAATGATGATAACCAACCTGTTTGCTTCTACACCAATCACTCATAAAAGCTCTTTCATGGTTTAGTACTAGACTAGGCGGTAGCTAGAGTACTTACACTACTAAATCCCACCAGAGGACTTCTATTCATGAAGATCTTTTCTGCCAGGATATACTAGCTCATTTTACTTGGACTTAATCTAGACATCTAATTTTGTCATCATTGGTTTTAAGAAGGCATCATGATATACATCTAGGACATCTTTTCCTTATTGATACCACTCTTTGTTGTCCTAGATAGCCAGTTCATCTTTAGCTGGTACCACATCCTTAACCCAAACCTTCATGTTCAAACGTCATGCATTCTCTCTTAAGTTTGTATCCACAGATATGTGCAAAAAACGCCGGAGAGGAAGGAACAACATAGTTTTCAGTCACTCAAGAGAAAGAATGAAAGAGGCCAGAAGGGAGTGTGCCAGAAATCTTTTGATGCCTCAGAAGAACTCATTTGTAAAGGTAATTTTCGTGTTACCTAAGACTCCAAGTCAAAAGGCAGTTTCCCCTTCCAAACAAAAAAAAAGAAAAAAAAATGAAAAAAGAGAAAAAGAAAGAAAGGAAAGGAAACTAAAAACCTGAAGAATCTTAGAAGCCGAAATAACTTGAGCCAAGGCAATAGGTATTCACTTAAGGAGTTATGGATTCACAACCTGAACAAAAATCTAAGTCTGGGGGAACTATAAGGAGAACCTGAAGAAAGGAGATCAGAAATCTCAAAGCAAGAAGAGTGTGACTGAAACTGTGGGGGCATTTATCAGTTCCATCCTCTCTTACTGTTTTGCATAATATCCTGTCTCTCCAGAAAAAGGTAACCTTAAACACATCAACCTTACCATTAAAAAGCTTTTTTGATACCTAACCTTGAATGCCTTGTTTAATATCCTTTTGATGAGAACCGCTGAAACCTTTAATGAATGTTAAGAGCTAGTTGACTGGAAGTTAGTTCTAAGTTTGTGGATTTTTGCATGACGGATTGACGGACTAGATATGTTTGTATTTTGGTGAGAATTTTCTAGACTTGATCTGATTGATGCATTGTCCATACTTAAGGTCTAGAAGTATGGTTGCTGATATTTTTTGAGTTCCCTCTCATTTTTGTTGAATGATATTTTTCCGGATTAGATCTTGTTTTGTTTGAGGACAAACAAAGTCTTAAGTCTGGAGGAGTTGATAACACCTGATTTTGACCACTTTTCACCATTGATTTCAAATATTTTTTTAAAGGTTTTACTTTGTTTTAGGAACTTTTATTATGATTTCCATGTATTTGTAGTTTCAAGGCTCTTTTCAGGAAACTTAGGGAATATGATGGCCAAATGGAAGAAAGCCACATTTTTAGCTCAGAGTCAGACCGTCAGAAGTTCAGCCTCAAATGAAGACTTTCTCACCGTCCGATCCAGCTCAAATTTGGAGACAATCAAGAGGAGACAACCAGCTTCCCATATCACTTTACATCACAAAGATCCAACGGTGCAATCAAACGATACATGGAGAACAAGTTGATCCAGTTTACCAGTTCCGGAAGACTCTCACCCGCGGCAAAAGCATGTTTTACCTGCCCTGGTAGACTCTCACCCCCGGTGGACCTTAGGACGAGCCACAAGGCCCAACATCAAAGCCCACTTCGCCACTCCTCTTAAGAGAAGCCCTAAATGAGACCTGGAAGACCTTAAGACCTATAAATACATTGTTTAGCAGCCCTAAACGGGTGTGTGCTCCTGTAATGAGATTTTGAGCCACCGAACTTTGTTTTTCTCGGGTTAGGCGATGGAGATGGAGATTCTTCCCCAGATCCATTGTTCTTCCTTCTTTTTATCTTATTAATTTTTCTGTTTCATTCTTTTGCATTCTTCTATGTCTTTCATCATTCATTGCATCATATAGATTAGTCCGAGAGAGTCAAGTTGTTTGAAGATATCGACAAGCATATATATCGATTAGGATTTCTATTATTCTTAGCCATATTCTGGATCTCATCTCTTCTAAGTCATTCGTAACGCATAAGAGTAGATTCATGACCTATTCTCTGAGCCTAGGATCGATCAGAGCCACGAGAGTGCTGTATCAGATCATCCATACCTAGCTTCAGAAGAACATAGTCGCTATAGGAGTTGAAAGCTACCTATAGAGAAGATGTTAGCAGACTAATTCAGTGTCCAATGCATGATCCTAAGTTTAGCATGAGAGCGAGAGTTAATTGCTAGATCTAAGAAATAAGTTGATTAAGGTGACGACAGTTGGTTAATCATACATGTGTCTCTTCTAGTTCAATGCAGATTCCCAGAAACAGATGAAGATAAATCGCCCGTAAGCTAGTTGGAAATGCCACCATGCATCAATTAGAGTAAACCGGAGAAGTCTAAATCGCCACCAATGAGTTTAAGAGTCTTTAGTTTGAGTCGATATACTTTAGATGTTCTTTTAACAATTCATCCTGCATTGCATCTCTTGTGAATATTAGATTAGGTTTAGTTTAGGATCTTAACCAAAATCCCCATATCTTTTATTAGTTTATGAGTTTGCTTACTTCCCAATTTGTTGTTTCTTGCAGATTAGACATCCTCCCTGTGGATTGACACCCTAAGTCGTACAACGTACATCTGTGCACTTGCAGACAGTAGGGTTTTATAAATTTAAAACTATTGGAGGACCAACGGGCTTGTTAAAAAACAACCCTAGGCCCGCAAGCCCTTCAGTTTCACATCATTTGGAGTTGTGAGCTGAAAGTCACAAGCAGCAGAAGACACACATATCAGTTCGGGTTTCAAGGAGCATTTTGTACTAAGTGTTTCACAAGAACCTCGGCTTGGCCATCTCGGGTTATCTATACCGAGGGTTCTTATGACGAAATATTTGGTCTCTACCTCGACCATAAGCCTCGCGATAGCCCAACCCGAAGCATTTTATCATCACAAACTTTTCTTGAAAGGACTAAATATCAAGGCTGTATTCTTCAAAGTTAAGAAATTCTGCTAAGTGTTGGGAAAGACCCTCGACCAAAATACCTCGGTATGGCTATATCGAGGTTATTTTTACGAAATATTTTGGTCAAGCCTTGGTCATTTACCTCACCTAAAGCTGTACCGAGGCAATGCATGGAAGGAGGTTTAAGAGCCTGAATTTGGCTAAGTGTAAAACAGCTCGGCTCAAGACCCTCGATACAAGGTCAAGCCGAGAGTGCTTGCGAATGAACTTGGCCAAGCCTCGACCAAACACCTCGGCACAACTCATAGCGAGGCTTTCCCATACACGGTTCTGCTCACAAACACTTCTCTCATCACAACCTTTTCACATGACGATCAAAGACAAGGATCCACACATGTTCTTGAGATGTTCATACATTTCCAGGCCAGATGCAAGACACCCTCGCCTTAAAGACCTCGGCCTTAGACTTGTACAAGCTGAAGGTGTGATCCAAAGACCCAGAAAGACCGGTTCAGTACCTGGTTTGTTCCGGGCTGACTCGATTCCCTTTTAAAAGCTATAAATATTATTTTGGCAAAAACCCTAAAAATATTTTATGCCATTTTCGTTTTGCTTTGCCTCTTTAGTGTAAAAACCTTGGTTCTAAGAGATATCTCTCATTTCTTAGTCGATTTTAAGAGTGTTTCTTTGCATCAAATCATTTATCCATCTCATTCAAAGCTTCTAATCATGCTTAACATCACTCTTTGCAAAAGATCAAGTGTGTTAACTATGATTAGTGAGTAGATCGATCTTAAGGTCTTAGATAAGTAGGTTAGAGTGCTAAGATGTTAGATTAGAGAGTTTAGGGGTTTGATTTTGCATCATCCATTCACTAACAAGCTGTTCTCAAAGCTAGATCTTTGCACATCACTCTGGTCTAGATCTTGGGCATTTCACCACCCAAAAGGTGTTTGTGGAAATGCCTAAACCAAGCTTGTTAGAGGTTTAAGTGTGTTTCATCATGAGAATGATTGTTTAATGCTTAAATGACTTATTAGACTGATTCTTAATGCTTGTTAATTCATGCTTCTCAAATGGAAATTCGGTATGAAAGAGGATTAGAATAGGATTTTAATGCCTTTGTGAGAGGATTATCTTTCTTAAGAGTCTATGTTAAATAGTTTTGCTTGATTGTTTGTTCATTTAGCTCTCTAGTTTAGCATTAAAGCACCCTAACCATCTATCTTGTCTAAGGCCTTTCCCTCATCATATTCATATCATCATCACCTGTTTATTGTTATTGCTTGCTTTGATTTACTTTAATCACTTGTCATTGTCTAGTTTAGTTTCCAGTTTAAGCACTTGTTACCAATCAAATCACTCATATTGCTTAAATTTAAGAAACTATCCCATAGATAAGTGTCTAAACCACATTCTTGGATTGATAACCCTTTATTCTACAACTGATTAAGGGGATTGATAACCTCCTTAAGAGTCCTAAAACTCTTAGTTATCAATTGGCGCCGTTGCCAAAGTGTGGTCTTAGCATTTGTCTTTGATACTTTTCTTGAGATCAAGCTTGTTTTACCTTTTGTTTTACTGATTAAATTCTTAAGTGCTGAAGTTTCAGGTTTACGTCACATAAACCAAGGACCAGAAGCAGGAGTTGTGAAGCAGTGATGTGATTCTGGAAAGCAACAATAAGGACTTGGAGTTGGAACTAGAAGATGGAGAGCAAGTAGCTGAGGAACAAGAGATTATAACTGATCAAGAAGATCTCTTAAGTGTTCCAAGTGGTCCAATGACTCGGTCAAGGACTAAGAAGCTTAAGCAAACTATTGGAGCTATCATGAAATGCCTTGATACGATTCAAGAGGGAAACGAGCTGATTACAAGCACACTGATTGTGATCCAAGTCCAAGACGCCTAAGTGGGCTTGAGATCCAGGCTTGTACTCTTTTTCCCTATCTCAAGTTTTGTCCCATTGGGTTTTCTTGAGATAGGTTTTTAATGAGGCAAGAATTGATATCTATTTCGCCTAAGTCCACAAAGCCTTAAGCCCAAGTTGGGCCATCAAGAGGAACGTCTAAAATCAAGTTCAAACTTGCCAGCTTGTTCTTTGTTTATTTCCAATAGGAGCTTAATGTATCAGAGACTCATCTCTTCTTTCTTTCTTCTTTATAAACACTTGTACTTCTTTGTATCAAACCATCTTATCTTTTATTCTAAAACTCTTTTCTTAAAGATTAAGATCTCGTTTGTTGGTGTGTCATATCCATCAAACAACTTGAATCAACTCTGTGTGTATCATATCACTTAGAAAATCCAAGCAGGCATATCAAGAGTGTTCAGCTACTCTTGTGTGTGTCCTTTCATTTCTCCAATCCTTGAATCAAATTTGTTTGATTGCAAGACCCATTTCCTTTGAGTTCCAGTCATTAGAGTGTCGATCAAGGGCAGATCCTTACCAGGATCACATCAAGTGGTATCAAAGCACCATTCTAATCACTGGATCGTAGAATATCAGGTTGTGTCGATTCATATCTGAGTTTTCTTCATGTTTGAATCATCATCTTACTTTTAGAAAACAATAAACTTCATCGCAACCGCGTTTATGACCACTTGTGTTAGATCCATTGAAAGATCGCTCGTTTGTATCAAAAATACATAGATCGAACTATTCTGTACTATAAACTAATCGATCAACTCGTATTTGCATCAACTTCAATTTGTCTTTTCAACTTCTATCGTCGATCTGTTATCTAAATGCTTAAAGTGTCTGTTAAGTTTCCGTGTGGATCACGAATAGTCATCACCAAATAGAACCGATCGCTAGTGATCTTTGCTTGTGTTAATTTCAGAAAATCATGACAGAAGAAGAAGAGACATGTCAACAACGAGACAACAAGCTTCTGATGGAGGCCATGACCGCAAAAATGAAAGAACTTATGGCTGTTCAGTTCGAAGTGTTTAAGCAAGAGATGCAGCACCAAGCCGATGCAAAAACTGATCGAGAAATAAGGAGAAGGAATCGCGTGCAATCTCCTGAGAGAACCAGAGAACAACTTAGGCCACCAAGGGATGAAGCGGCTGAATCATATTACAGCAGAGACAGCAGTTCTTCTAGGAGCCATCACCGACACCAAAGACGAGCCAGAGAAGAGCCTATACCTCTTCAAGACGGATTAGGAGGAATCAAGTTGCAAATCCCCTCGTTTCATGGGAAAAATGATCCGGACGCTTACCTTGAATGGGAAAAAAGATCAAATTGGTCTTTAACTGCCAACATTATACCACGATCAACCGAGTAAGGGTCGTGGCCACCGAGTTCTACGACTACGTCTTAAGCTGGTGGGATCAGTTGGTTACTTCTAGAAGAAGAAATGGAGAATACCCTGTTGAGAGTTGGCAAGAGATGAAAACTATCATGAGGAAGAGGTTTGTGCCGAGTCATTACCATAGGGAGTTTCATCAGAGGATCAGAAGGTTGGCTCAAGGCAACCGATCGGTTGAAGAGTACTATCAAGAAATGGAAACCCTTATGCTGAGAGCTGATATCACCAAAGACAGAGAAGCCACAATGTCAAGGTTTCTTGGAGGCCTAAACCAAGACATACAGGATCGGCATGAGATGCAGCATTATGTGGAGATTGAGGAAATGTTGCACAAGGCCATTCTTATAGAGCAGCAACTCAAGAGAAAGCCTGTGACAAAACCAAACTATGGAGCTGTTTCTACGACTACTAAACCGAGTTATCAGAAGGAGGAAAAGCCAAACTCGTTTCAGAGAGAAGGAAAATAACTGGTGGAGCTAAACCCAGAGATAAAGATCCGTGCGTCTTCACAAGACCAAAAGGGCAAACCCGAGACCTCCACAAGTCGTGCCAGAGATGTCAAGTGCTTCAAGTTCCAAAGCCGAGGTCATTACGCCAATTAATGCTCCAACAAAAGAGTTATGGTACTAAGAGAGAATGGAGATATTGAATCTGAAGAAGAAGGATCAGAACCTGAACCCATGACCGAGTATGAGGAGATCCCAGCTCAAGGATCATTGTTAGTTGCCCGAAGATCTCTAAGCGTTCAATCAAAGACTGAAGAGCAGGAACAAAGAGAGAACCTGTTCCACACTCGGTGTCTTGTACAAGACAAAGTGTGTAGTCTTATCATTGATGGGGGCAGCTGCACTAACGTCGCAAGCGAGGCTATGGTTAAAAAGTTGGGGTTATGTATTAAGAAGCATCTGAAACCGTACAAGCTCAATGGCTTAATGAGAGTGGGGAATTAAAAGTGAACAGCCAAGTTTCAGTCCCTATAGCCATCGACCGATATGAGGATGAAATCCTTTGTGATGTGTTACCTATGGATGCTGGACATATCCTTCTTGGCCGACCATGGCAATCTGATAGGAGGGTAATACATGATGGGTTTACTAACAAACACTCTTTTGTTTTTAATGGCAGAAAACTATTCTGGTGCCTCTAACCCCTGAAGAAGTATACCAAGATCAGCTTCACCTCAAACAAAAGGAGAAAATCCCGAATAAGTCATTAAACTTTTTCTTAAAAGCTGGTGATGTTGCAAGAGCCTTGATATCCAAGCAACCGATCTTATTGTTTGTTTTTAAAGAATCGCTTGCTAATATTACTAACATTACACCGGTGCTACCGAGTGAAATGACTGATCTTTTGCAGGCTTACAAGGACGTGTTCCCTGAGGATAATCCGAAAGAGTTGCCACCAATTAGAGGTATTGAGCATCATATAGATTTCATTACCGGAGCTTTACTACCCAATCGACCTGCTTACCGAACCAACCCGGTAGAAACCAAGGAGCTACAAAGACAGGTGAATGAGCTCATGGAGAAAGGCCATATCAGAGAGAGCATGAGCCCTTGTGCTGTGCCGGTGTTACTTGTGCCCAAAAAGGATGGAAGCTGGCGCATGTGTGTTGATTCCCGAGCAATTAACAAGATAACGGTTAAGTATAGGCATCCAATTCCTAGACTAGATGACATGTTAGATGAGTTGCATGGGTCTAGCATCTTCTCTAAAATTGATCTTAAGAGTGGATATCACCAAATTAGGATGAAAGAGGGAGATGAGTGGAAGACAGCTTTTAAAACTAAGATTGGCCTATATGAATGGTTAGTCATGCCTTTTGGCTTGACAAACGCACCTAGCACCTTTATGAGATTAATGAATCATGTTCTTAGGGCGTTTATAGGTGTATTTGTGGTCATTTACTTTGATGACATATTGGTCTATAGTAAGAGTCTAAGCGATCATATCTTGCACTTAAAATCTATCTTAGATATGCTTAGGAAGGAAAAATTGTATGCCAATCTTAAGAAATGCACATTCTGTACATATAACTTGGTATTTTTAGGCTTTATTGTAAGTGCAGATAGAATCATAGTCGATGAAGAAAAGGTAAAGGCAATAAAGGAGTGGCCGAATCCTAAAACCTTGAGCGAGGTGAGGAGTTTTCACGGCTTGGCCGGATTTTATAGAAGGTTTGTGAAGGACTTTAGCACTATTGCTGCTCCGCTTACTGAGATAATCAAGAAAGAAGTTGGGTTCAAGTGGGAACAAGCACAAGAGGATGCATTTCGAGCCTTAAAGGATAAGCTTACTAACGCTCCCCTTTTAGTTCTACCTGATTTCCTTAAAACTTTTGAAATCGAATGTGATGCCTCTAGAATAGGTATTGGTGCTGTATTGATGCAGGATCGAAAGCCCATTGCATTTTTCAGTGAGAAGCTTTGAGGCGCCACACTCAACTACCCTACATATGACAAAGAACTCTATGTCCTAGTCTGAGCATTGCAAACGTGGCAACACTATTTATGGCCCAAAGAGTTCGTCAGACATACGGATCATGAGTCTCTTAAGCACCTAAAAGGGCAACAAAAACTCAACAAGAGATACGCAAGGTGGGTAGAATTCATAGAAATGTTTCCCTATGCGATCAAGTACAAACAAGGTAAAGACAATGTAGTTACCGATGCATTGTCTCGAAGGTATGCCTTGATCTCTACTCTTGATACTAAACTTATAGGATTTGAACAGCTCAAACACATGTACGCATCAGATTCTGACTTTGGAGAGAAATGTCAATCTTATGAAAAGTTTGCCAAAGACCATTACTTTAGACAAGATGGTTTTCTTTTCTATGATAATCGTTTATGCATCCCTAACTGTTCTATTTGAGATCTTTTAGTCAGAGAAGCACACAGAGGAGGTCTTATCGGACATTTTGGTATTACTAAGACTGTGAAAGTGATACAAGACCACTTTTATTGGCCACACATGAAGAGAGATGTAGAGAGAATCTGCGAGAGATGTGCAACTTGTAAACAGGCTAAGTCTAAGGTTAAGCCTCACGGTTTGTACTCTCCTTTACCTATTCCTTCTCACCCTTGGGTTGATATCTCTATGGACTTCATACTTGGTTTTCCTAGGACTAAAAACAGGAAAGGATTCTATATTCGTTGTGGTGGATAGATTTTCAAAGCTGACTCATTTCATTGCATGTAACAAACCCGATGATGCATCTCATGTAGCTAACCTGTTCTTTAAAGAAGTAATTCGTTTACATGGCATGCCTAGGACCATTGTTTCTGATCTTGATACTAAGTTTCTTAGTTACTTTTGGAAAACATTATAGTCTAAGCTAGGAACTAAGCTTCTGTTCTATACTACATGTCATCCACAAACTGATGGGAAAACTGAAGTAGACAATAGAACTCTGTCTACTTTACTGCGTGCATTAGTTAAGAAGAATCTTAAGTCATGGGAAGAATGTTTACCTCATGTTGAATTCGCATATAATCATTCGATGCATACTGCTTCTAAGTTTTCCCCATTTGAGATTGTCTATGGCTTTAATCCTATAACTCCTTTGGATCTAACTCCCATTCCTTTAAGTGAAAGAGCTAGCATTGATGGGCAAAAGAAGGCCGAGTTAGTTAAACAGATCCATGAGAAAGCCAAGAAAAATATAGAGAAAAAAAGTAAGCTCTATGTGGAACAAGCCAACAAGAGACAGTGAGAGATGATCTTTGAAGTTGGTGATCAAGTCTGGGTTCACCTAAGGAAAGAAAGGTTCCCAGCAGAAAGGAGGTCAAAGCTTATGCCGAGGGTTGACCGTTCAAGCTAATCAAGAAGATTCATAATAATGTTTATCAACTTGATCTCCGAGGTAAGTACAATATCAGTCCTAGTTTCAATGTTTCTGACCTTGCTCCCTTTTGTGCAGATGATCCAGAATTGATGACAAATCCTTTTCAAAAAGTATTTACAATACCAGATGATCCTAGTTTCAATGTTTCTGACATTCCCGCGGTACATAAAAATCGCCAAGAACCTCCAAAAGGCTGTTTTCACCATTTTTAAAGCTCCATTCACCATTTCTTCTCCTGGTTTCATCGTTTCAGGTCCAAACTGCTTCCAAATCACCTGTAAACACTCCAGAACATGCAGGACTCAGTTGGACCTAATGCAAACCCCTAAGTTTTAAAACAACACCTAAAGACCTAAAATGCATGAAATAAGACATGATTTATAATGAAATGTACAACTTAAATGATGCAAATTATGAACATATCAACTCCCCCACACTTGTCTTTTGCTTGTCCCCAAGAAAAGAGATCAAATGAGAGAAAGAGGTTGAATGCATTGGGAGTTCATATTCCTTAATGAGAGAGTGTATCACTAAAAGAGTTCAAGGCTCATTGTCCTAGTTGCTAATTCTAAGATGCAGTACAAACAAGATTACTCACAAAATTTTTGTCACACTCATCATAGCTCAAGCTTAAGTTTTCACAAACAGCCATAGTTCCAACCTTTTGACATTCATTAAAGCTCATGTGGATCATGCTTATGCAAATCATGTGAACTCACTTGTCTTGGGACAGGGTTATGAGACAAAGATGATCTCATTCATTGCTTATGGTTTCAATGCAGCTCAAGGGATCACTCAAGAAGGAATAAACTTTAACAGAAGGCTAAGGTTAAAAGGCAACTGATGCATACAAGAGTAGAATCCCATCTACCCAATGCCCCAAGTTGGTCTTTCACCTTAACTCTACACCCATGAAGATCACACCCTAGCTACCCTTCTCTCAAGGCATTCATTGCCTCATCAACCCACTTCTCACTTCACTCTCACTCCTTTTCTCACCAGGGGACTCATCATTTCATTTTCAAACTCAGGCTTTGGCGTCTAAACCTTTCACTTAGCTCTTTCTCACATAGCACTGTCTAGCCTCTTATCTTTTCTTTTCAAACACTTGAGCCTTTTTGGCTTCTTTTTTTTTTTTTTACTTAGAGGCTAGAATCTTCTTTTCAAAACACAAGAGCTTTTCTTTCTTTAATCAACAGACCCCAAACCGATTTCTTTTCTTTTCAATCCCCTGGTTCTCATCTCAAACTCTCTCTTTTTCACTCAGTGTTTCCCAAGATCTATTCCTAGCCTACTCTAGACTCATGATGCAGAGCAAGATCTACATGAAACTGATGGGCTTGTGGGCCTAGGGTTGTTTTTTAACAAGCCTGTTAGTCCTCCGAAAATTTTAAATTTATAAACCCCTAGTGTCTGCAATTGCACAGATGTACGTTGTAGGACTTAGGGTGTCGATCCACAGGGAGGATGTCTAATCTGCGAGAAACAACAAACTGGGAAGTAAGCAAAGTCATAAACCAATAAAAGCTTTGGGGTTTTTGGTTAAGATCCTAAACTAAACCTAATATAATATTCACAAGAAATAAGATGCAATGCAAGATGAATTGTTAAAATAACATCTGAAGCATATCGACTCAAACTAAAGACTCTTAAACTCATAGGTGGTGATTTAGACTTCTCTAGTTTACTCTAATCGATGTATGATGGCATTTCCAATTAGCTTCGAGCAATTTATCTTCATATGTTTCTGAAAATCTGCATGGAACTAGAATAGACATATGTATGATAAACCAACTCTCGTCACCTTAATCAAATAATCTTTTAGATCTAGCAATTAACTCTCGCTCTCATGCTAAACTTAAGATCATGCATTAGACATTGATTTCGTCTGCTCACATCTTCTCTATAGGTAGCTTTCGATTCCTATAGCGACCATGTTCTTCTGAAGCTAGGTACGGATGATCTGATACAGCACTCTCGTGGCTCAGAGAATAGGTCATGAATCTACTCTTATGCTTTACGAATGACTTAGAAGAGAAGAGATCCAGAATATGGCTAAGAACAATAGAAATCATAATCGATATATATGTTTGTCGATATCTTCAAACAACTTGACTCTCTGGGACTAATCTACATGATGCAATGAATGATGAAAGACATAGAAGAATGCAAAAGAATGAAACAGAAAAATTAATAAGATAAAAAGAAGGAAGAACAATGGATCTGGGGAAGAATCTCCATCTCCATCGCCTAACCCGAGAAAAACAAAGTTCGGTGGCTCAAAATCTCATTACAGGAGCACACACCCGTTTAGGGCTGCTAAACAATGTATTTATAGGTCCTAAGGTCTTCCAGGTCTCATTTAGGGCTTCTCTGAAGAGGAGTGGCGAAGTGGGCTTTGATGTTGGGCCTTGTGGCTCGTCCTAAGGTCCACCGGGGGTGAGAGTCTTCCAGGGCATGTAAAACATGTGTTTCCCGTGGGTGAGAGTCTTCCGGACTGGTGAACTGGGTCAACTTGTTCTCCATGCATCTTTTGATTTCACCATTGGATCTTTGTGATATAAAATGCTATGAAAATCTGGTTGTCTCCTCTTGATTGTCTCCAAATTTGAGCTGGATCAGACGGTGGGAAGGCCTCCATTTGTTTCCAAACTTCCGACGGTCTGACTTTGAGCTGAAAAAGTGGAATTCTTCCATTTTGCCATCATATTCCCTAAGTTTCCTGAAAAGAGCTTTGAAACTACAAATACATAGAAATTATAATAAAAGTTCCTAAAGCTAAGTAAAACCTTTGAAAAAGATTTTGAAATCAATGGTGAAAAGTGGTTAAAATCAGGTGTTATCAACTCCCCCAGACTTAAGACTTTGTTTGTCCTCAAACAAAACAAGACCAAATCTGGAAAAATATCATTCAACAGAAATGAGGGGGAACTCAAAAATATCAGCAACCATACTTCTAGACCTTAATTATGGACAATGCATCAATCAGATCAAGTCTAGAAAATTCTCACCAAAATACAAACATAACTAGTCCGTCAATCCGTCATGCAAAAATCCACAAACTTAGAACTAACTTCCAGTCAACTAGCTCTTAACATTCATTAATGGTTTCATTGGTTCTCATCAAAAGCATATTAAACAAGGCACTCAATGTTAGGTATCAAAAGGCTTTTTAATGGTAAGGCTTGATGTGTTTAGGGTTACCTTTTTTTGGAGAGACAGGACATTATGCAAAACAACAAGAGAGGATGAAACTGTAAATGCCCCCACAGTTTTAGTCACATTCTACTTGCTTCAAGATTTCTGATCTCCTTTCTTCAGGTTCTCCTTATAGTTCCCCCAGACTTGGATTTTTGTCCAGGTTGTGAATCCATAACTCCTTAAGTGAATACCTATTGCCTTGGCTCAGGTGATTTCGGCTTTTAAGACTCTTTGGGCTCTTGGTTTCCTTTCCTTTCTTTTTTTTTTTTTTTTTGAAAGGGGAAACTGCCTTTTGACTTGGAGTCTTAGGGAGAACGAAATTTACCTTTAAGAATGAGCTTTTCTGAGGCATCATAAGATTTCTGGCACACTCCCTTCTGATCTCTTTCAGTCTTTCTCTTGAGTGACCAAAAACTATGTTGTTCCTCCCTCTCCGGCGTTTTTGCACATATCTGTCAAATTAGACTTAAAAGGATGCAGGAGGTTAGAACATGAAGGTTTGGGTTAAGGGTGTGGTACCAGCTAAATTTGAACTGGCCATCTAGGACAACAAAGAGTGGTAACAATAAGGTAAAGATGTCCTAGATGTATATCATGATGCCTTTTACGACCATTTATGAGAAAATTAGATGTCAAGATTAAGTCCATGTAAAATGAGCTAGTATATACTGTCAGAAAAGATCTTCATGAATAGAAGTCCTCTGGTGGGATTTTGTAGTGTAAGTACTCTAGTTACCGCCTAGTCTAGTACTAAACCTAGAATTTGGGAAGAGATATCACGACTTGATCATTCCAAAGCTGTTTCTTATAATCTCATCCACTTATCTCTGATTCTAATCATGTTTAACATCATCTCTTGCAAAGGAAATGGTGTGTTAAGCATGATTAGTGAGTAGTCTTATTTTAAGCTTTTAGGTGTGTAGATTAGGGTGCTTAGATGTAGATTAATGACTGTTTAGGCTTAGATTCTCTTCTCCTTTTCTTAGTTAGCTGATCCTAATGCTAGATCCTTGCATATCACTTGGGTCTAGAATCTGGGTCTTTCAAGCACCCAAAGTGTTTGATGAAATGCCTGAATGAAAGCTAACTAAGGATTTATGCATTAATGCCATGATGATGTTTGTTAATTTCATAAATGACATATTAGAGTTGATTCTTAATGCTTACTAGTTCATTTAACAAATGGAAATTTATTTTGAAAGTGGATTAGTATAGAGATTAATACCTTCATGAGAGGATTATCCTAGCTTTAAACTCTAAGTTGATTGGATTAGAGATCATGTGATTGCTTGCTATGTCTTTCTGTGTAAGATTCAGTCTTTCTTAGCTCTTATTTTGATGCACAAAGAAGCTGTCTG
The DNA here is from genome assembly GCF_000478725.1 of Eutrema salsugineum. Lineage (NCBI taxonomy): Eukaryota > Viridiplantae > Streptophyta > Magnoliopsida > Brassicales > Brassicaceae > Eutrema > Eutrema salsugineum. Next base: position 17,467,924 of record NW_006256756.1, on the reverse strand, counting down.
GTCATTTAGACTTGGAACCTTATGCTTGTTGATTGCTTATTCACTAATGGGAATTAGTCTTGATTAAGTAATTTGCAAAGGGATTTCTGTAATGATAATGAATTTATCTGATTTGGAAGTCTAGACTAAAGAATTGAAAGTGTTGCATTGTTTGCTTAGCATCATGAATTCACATTTAAAGCACCCTGCTCAATGATCACATCTAGATGTTTAGTTTTTCTTTATTTGAATTTGAGTCTTTGTTTGCTTATCTTGTTTGTTTAATTATTAATTACTGCTTGTTCTTGTTTGTTTTATTTTAGGTTTTAGATCACTTAATCACCAACCTGTTTCATTAGACTTGGATTAAGAATTGATCCTCATAGTCTTAGTGTCTAGAATCTCTCCATTTGGATTGACCCTGAAGTGCTACAACACAAAAGGTTAATTGACCTTAGTAGGCTAAAAACTTACTATCAGAAGGCAGGAGTGACCCACCAGACGATCAAATCTCTCGGGCCAAAATGAGTATCTCTCGACAAATTTTTGAATTAAATGCTAACAGTCCGAGCGGAATTTTGTTTTTAGGCTTAATACTTGAAGAACTAGAGGACAACTCAAAAATGGCCGATACGCGAGAATTTTTAGCCGAGCAAATATGACCACCTCGGCAAGTCCAACCCGACAATGGAATTTGTCGTCTGGGAGCTGACATCTCTCGACCAAAATCACCAGCTGAACCCAATGCTCGAGACAGAATCAAGTTTGCCCAAGCGGATAATGAGATTGCCGATGCCATGCAAGATTTGGCCGAGAAACAACAAATGAACCAAGACGAGCCACCAAACGACTCAGGAACTGTCAACCGAGGTAAGATCTCTCCACCAAGTCCATATTCTAAAGCTAACCAACGTGGGATATTGCCCCACCAACGTGTAGATTCGGAGCTGCCTCACAACACACCCATCAAACCCGATAAAGACCAAGTGGAGCAGGAAGCAAGGACGGAGCCTCAAGAAGACTTAGAAACTGAGGACGAAGGTTCAACTGAGCCAAGGGGACTCTTAGAAGACTTTACAAGCAAGGTTCAAGTCAAAGACACGACTGCATCAAGCTCATCCTCAGCGACCACACATACATCATCACGGATCTCTCTTCACCAAGGTAAGCTTTTCAATTATTATATCGTTCTTGCAGGTGATCCAAGCCCTCACAACGGCTAAGTACTACATCAAAACGACATCAATATTTTAGTTTCAAGAGTCTGTTGCAAACTTTCCATATTTGAGTTTAATGAAACGATGAGTTTATGTTTTAGGCGTCTAGGAATAGTTCTTGTAGTTTTGTTTCAAACGTCCTGTTGTTTTGAGTCTTTCCATTTTTCTTTGAGTCGAACCCTAGAAGGTTCAAGCTGACGGACTGTTTATAAATCCCACACGCAGCTTTCTAGTCCGCAACCTTTTTCTCATATCAATATAAAGCGAACTTTTTCTAAGTTTCAGAGAAGTGATTTCTCATCTTTGTTCATTGTTTGCTTGTGTGGTTCAAGTAAGCGTGCGCTCCTGCACTGTATGAGAGAGTAACCTCCCCTCTGTGTCGTGTATTCACTCCGCCAACACACCATTCCTTGATCCCACACAAGAGGGCGACCGCCTGTGTGTCAGATCTCCATCCTCTGACCATCCACCGAGCCAAAGAGAGGGCGACCGCCTGCTTTACCTCACCATCCACTTATATCTCGTGAGAACCCCATGGTTCTTACATCATTAAGTCTGCTAAACCGAGAAGAAATACCCTAATGGAGATGTAAATTGAAATTGAACCGAGAATAATTACCCTAACCGAGAATAATTCACATGTAAAAAGAGATTCTACATTGAAAGTCATTGTTGTTTGGTAAATCAAAAACAAAACAAAAAAACCCTAGCGGCACTCTCTTCATTGCCACCATTGATTGCCTCTTGCTCGCCGCCTAATTTGCTGCTGCTTGCCTCTGCAAAATAGTAAGTCCTCCTTCCTCCTTCCTCCCTCTTCCTCTTCTTTTCGGTGACTTGCTTTCTCAATATTTGTTTTTTTCTTTTCTTCAGAGCTCCTGCTGTTGCTGGTTGACTCTCCCTCACTTCCGCTTTCTTGTAGCCTACTTCAGGGAAACACTAAGCACTCCTTTATTCTTCCTCCTTCCTTGCCGGGAACGTGCTTCCTCAAAATTAGGTTTTTTATTTTATTTTCAGATCTGTTGCTGCTGCCGGTTACTTCTTATTGCTGCCGGATTTCTCTTGTTGGTGCCTGTTACTTCTTCTTCGGAGAGTTGTTTTCTCATTTAGGGTTTAGGTTTCCTGTGTTTTTTTTTTATTTCACTTTTTTGCAGACTTCTTTACAATTTCAGACCAATGTTGTAGACTTCTTATGTAGACTTCTAAATTTCTTTCATACTTCTTTAAATGTAATGGTCATGAACTTTTTTGAGTCATGCATTTGATTATGAACTTGTTGTGTATGATCAGTAAGTGTACTGGTCATCAGTTGTAATAATCATCAAGTATAGTGGTCATCTATTATAATGATAATCGATTTTTTTTGATAATTTAGGTGATCCGGCTGAATTAAGGAACCGCCGGTGGCGCAGCTTCGGATTTTTAATCCTGACTGTAGACCAGCGCATCATCCCCCCAACACCGACAAGTCTTGGGATCCGAAGAGACCATGTGAATGCTCCGGTGGCCAAATGAATTATATGTTGCAATTCCTCTTCGTGAGGAATCGATCCCTGGCCTAGACCAACATGGCAACTCTCACAAAGGAAGGGAACCAGCCCACTACCACCACTTGGTTTTGTTTTGTTTTGTATCTTTATCAAGTGTGATGCTATTTTATATAGAATGTTTTGTTGTTTTTCTTGTTATAGTCATAATCAAGTTATTTAATACATACACCAGAATCATGGTTCAGAGTAACACAATACATAACATGTAATAAAAATAGTTTTAGTAGACTTCTTATGTATTTAGTAGACTTCTTTTTGGGTTTTGTAGACTTCTTAATGATTAGAGTAGACTACATTTTGATTTCCGTAGAATTCTTAATGATTAGATAGACTACATTTTGATTTTAGTAGACTTCTTATGGATTTATAGTAGACTTCTTATGGATTTAAGTAGACTTCATGTGGATTTTAGTAGTTTTGTTATTTTATTTTAGTAGACTTCTTTTGATTATAGTAGACTTCTTTTGATTCAGTAATGAGTAAGTTAACTCCACCAACTCAGTCTTCTTGTCTAGACTATAATCCTCTTGTACCATTTCAATAAGTTTCCCAAAAGTACAATCATCACTCAAACAGAATATTTTTCCTCGTTTGCCACTATCCACGACAAAATACCACAAGTTCTCTTCCATTTTTTATTATCCATAAAAAACAGGTAGTTGAAATCATTCTCTGTAAAAAATTACAAAGAAACTATGTTATCAAATATAATTACAAACCACATTATGACAAACACATAAGTAACAAATTTTCTCTATAGGAGACTTCATTTGAAGACTTCGAAGTCTTTTCTTTCAAGCTAAATAGTTATTAAATCAAGAAAATTGATTCATACATAAATATCGATAAAAGCATAAATCAAACTTATTAAGCAGTTAAGACAGTAGCTATCACACATGCCAAAACCTAAAAACCTTAAAAAAATCATTATAAATTTTCAATAAGTGAATTTTAAAATAATTATACCACACAGAAAACTCTTGAAGATTTGCAGAGCATACTCCATTAGAAGTCTGCGGAAGAAGTATACAGAAAAAAACATATGAAAATGGTTAGTTTTGCATTTGACCAAAATTTTAACTTTTGTAGTAAACTTCAGGCAAAGTCTGCAATCTTAGAGTATAATTCACTTGAAGTCTGCGAATGACATACAACCTTGAATTTGTAATTAAGTAATTATTAGGAGTATTTTTGACTTTGTGTTATTATTAAAAAATGAAATATTAAATATATAATGGCATTTTTGTGAATATTGTGAATGTCAATGATAAAATAGATAGAAAATGACAAATTTAGAAAGGGTAGAAAAATTAAATTAGTTTTATGTTTAACCATAATTCTTAGGTCATTTCTACAGGTTGTCCTTGTTTTTAAGTATATTCCTTTTAGAATTATTAATAGATTATTCGATAAAAAATGTCAATGGGTTTGGTAGGAATGGGTCACCTTCGGTCATCTCTCTTTATCTTTTTGGTACATATAACCCATCAAATGCAATAGACGTGGAGGATTGCTGCCCACTCCACATGATTTATATGATGGTCCTTGAGTAGGACCACTTACATTAGCACTCAATATATTAAAAATGCATCATTAAGATTGTACACTGTGTCTTATCAAACTAATTATGTTTTTTAGTACCGCTTTGTTGAAACTTTCTAAATTATTCGTAGTCGCTATCCTTGCCGTGCACAGGTAACAAATTAACTGTATACATATTATTTGTAACCGACCGAAATGAAATCATAGGAAATGTTTTAAGAAACTCAACTGATCTGAAGAGAAGAGTATGGTAGAAACGTGCTTTACATAATGTTGAGAAATCAAGCGATCGACCGAAGGTCCGAAACTGAAACAAAAATGATGGAGATTACTAACCGCAATTAAAATTTGATGATAAAACATTATTATAGTTATTAATAAACCTGTTATATGCATTTGTATTTTATTTTTGTTTGACTAAGTGAAGTAATAAATGTATGTATTTTGTTTTTTTATAGCTTTATTCGTATAAATGTTTTTATTCAATTCTCTCACAGTACATTTTGTGCATTTATTCTCATGAATTTATCACATTAAACAGGAAATCGCAATGGCGTTGCTCGTACCTCATAAATATGGACTTCTGTCTATCACGAGTCATTACTCTATTTATGAGCCCATTCATGGCCATTGAAATAGAATACTAGCTAACAAAAACAACTTTATACATGTTTTTCCAACACGACAACCACTATCGCCTTTCTCTTACCATGATCTTGTTGGCCGAGACATTAGTAGATTATTTTTCATTACAATAAAAGCGATAAAATACGCTGATATATGATGTTGAACATCAAGGTGAGGGAGCCACCATGGGCATAAAATCACCAGAAGGGGAAGAAGATATATGAGAATATCGACAAGGGAGAAACCTATGGAACCACGGGTGAGGACAGTAGTACTTAGGTTTGACAAAGAACTCCGCACATTCATCAATCGATCTTTGTCCTGGGAAGAATGGAATGCAATTGTTAGTAACGTCAAGAACACCTCTTTCAAACAAACCCTTACACCAAGGTCCCACGTGTGTGAAATAGTTATCAGACAACGATAAGTTGACAATATTGTCCCAGAGCAGCATGCACACTGCCTCGGGGATGGCCCCGAACAAGAGATTCCCTGCAAAGTTGAGCTGCTCTACTTTCTCTAGACACATAAGAGAAAGCGGCAAAAGACCCGTGAGCTTATTTCCACTGATATCAATCACTGATGCTCCCTTAAGGAATCCAATCTCGTAAGGGATACAACCCGTAAAATCGTTATTCAAGAAGAGTACTTCGGTTAACGTTGACATCGATCTTAGGATGCTTATCGGGAGAGGACCGTTGAACTTGTTGTCCGCTAAAGTTAAGAAAAGAATATGACTATCTCCAGGTATCTCCGGGAGGCTCGCAGTGAAGGTGTTATCATTGATGAAGAGAACCTCGAGGTTTTGACCGAAGATTTGCGGTGGGACTGAACCGGAGAAAGAGTTGAACCGGATGTCAAGAAATGTCAAACCGGGCATACCAACTACGGCGGTCGGAAACGGACCGGTAAATTTATTGTTGCTGATGTCGAGTTCGTAGAGATACTTGAGATTGACGATCTTGGAAGGGACAGTACCTCCAAAGTTGTTCGAGTTTACATGAAAGAGAGCCAAATCGGGGAACTGGTCGATAAAACCTTCGATCGAGGGAGCAGAGAGCTGGAAGTCATTGAAATCGATGGAAGCGACAGTGACTGCGGTTTTGTTGTCCGGAGGATTGTCACAGTGGAAACCTCGGTAACTGCAGATGTCTGAACCAAACCATGTCTGTGTTACCTTAAAAGGATCAAGAGTGATGAGTGACTTGAATCTCTGGATCACTGGGTACACCACTGCAAGCCTTTGGTCTAAGAAAGTGAGTCTCTCTTCCCCGCTGCTGCTTGTATCTGATAATGCGATGGCCCCAACAATGAGAAGAGCCAAAAGCAAAGGATTCTTCATTTTTGCAGCTGAAACGAATGTTTCTGAAATAGAAGAGATGATTGCGAATTTCGTAAAACAGGTAGTTTTTTAGTGTTTATTGTGCTTTCCAATTTTTTATTTTCTCCTTTTCTGTGAGCAGGCTTTTTAGAGTATCATAGTGTGTTCCTTTGTAGTGTAGTGTGACTAGGCGTGTCGGCGGGTCAATGAAGGCAATATAATTTTGAAATTAGATTAATTTATATAGTTGGTGAAATTTGTGGAAAGAAAAAGTATAGTTGTTAATGAATCTAATAAAATTGATTGTTGACGAAGTAACGTCTATCACAAGTAAAATAATATACCAGCGATTTTATGCTCCTGATTTACTTAATAGAAGAAACTTTGCAAGAAATGATGGATCAGAATATATGGTTGAGAAACCCTAACTTACAAATTAAACCTAACTTAATTTACATTCTTTTTTTTTTCCGCTACCCAACTATTACATCATATATGGCCAGTCGGGGCGATGATCCGGGAACCATCATCGACTAGCTCGATATGAATGGTTTGGGAAAAAACAAAACCTCTGACACGGGCTCCTTTTGCAAGACTATCCACCCGGACATTTTGATCTCTGGGGATATGCGATAAGGTGAAGTCCAAGTAACTCTCCCGGAGGATACGAAAGGATTCCAACTCAGTTTGAAAGGACGACCAATCTGATGGTGAACCAACCATGCTAACAAGATCCAAACAGTCGGTTTGAAAGTGTACCAAAGATATCTCTCTTTCTCTCAAACTAGACATAGCCAAAGGAGACAATCCATCTCGGCGTGAAGAGCGAAAAGGCTTCTTCGACATTCCTGGACTCCAAAAGTCTCATTTTAGGTGTCATCCAGAAAACTCCAACCGAGTCCACTCACCAATCCGTGATTGATCCAGGAGGCATCAATACGGCATAAGGGGGTACGCCGGTTCTCGCTTAGGTATCTCGGAGGAGGTTGGGGACCACAACTCTCTAATTCTACGTCGTCTTCTTCTGGTCGGTTCGCGATTCTCCAACTTTCCGCTTCCACTTTAGCATGTATAAGGTATCTTCCGAGGAAATTTCTTTCCCGTTGAAGATCTTATCGTTTCTGGCTTTCCAAATATACCAAAGGATCCACGGATATATGTCCTTTTGAGGATCTGTCATGCCTAACTCTTACTTAATTTACATTCATTTAACGGTTTTTTTAGAAGAATAACGAACTCTTTCAATATTCATTTACTGTCTAATTTTTTTATTAAAATAAAGAAACTGAGAATTCGAAATGTCTTAACAATAAATCAAATTTTAAATAGTATTTGAAGAAAAACAAAAAAAAAATATTTAAATCGTTATTAAAAATAATTAAATAAAATAAGCAACACCGCACCAACCGCCACATTATATGATGTAGTAATACAAGTATTCATAATATAGACATTGAACCCACACAACATTCAACCTATAATATAATAACTAATTTTATTATATAATATAATTCTAATATTTTCTAATCGGATAGATAATCACTCAATCATAGCAATCAACCTAGAGATTCTATAACACATTCTCAACAAACTTCCGTCAATGATACTCATTCTCTGCCACCATCCATCCTGGACTTGACAAGTTACCAGTGCCACCACCCTCAACAGGGCTTGACTATGGCTCGTCAGCCATTTCTCGATCACTACAGCTTCACAATATTCAGTCCTTCACTATAGGCCGTCAAACAAAACTGTAAACAATCATGTTCACAGCATTACAACAACAAGTACTAACAATCTATCAACCAAGCAACTCAACATTTTTCTCTAAGCCCTAGTATCATTCATCAATCATCAATTAACAATCATCAATTATCATTCAAATCCAATATCTATACCATGCATACACTTATCACTAGACCAACTAATGCATCAAATGAATCTACTAACTAGTCCTCACCTTAAATACACCACAAAGTCAAGTCTGAAGAAAAGAAGTTGGTATCCAAGCCATGTGATACACACAACACAAAAACTAAGGTTTCAGATTCATAGATCCAGGCTGTTTCTTGGCCGAGAAGATACAGTGATAACTTTCATAATTTACCCCGGAATATAGATCGGAATGTTGATCTGGAAAGAAGGATCTGAGATCTACAGATCGGTATGTGGATCGCGATCTGGGTTCTTCTGGATCGACGGAAAATCTCCTATCAAGTTGGCACTGCAAAACTGGAAAAAACAGGTTTGTAGAAACAAATGATTTTTCGCCAACTTTCAACTCACGTAAAAAAACGTAACTTATGATCTGCAAACTTCTATGGATTCCTTGCAGCGATAATCTTTTAAGAGGTATAAAGATCGTCACCTAGATCGATCTGAGTTGCTGGCAAATGACTCCGCAAAACCCTCACTCGAACAAATTTTAAACTGATGCTGCAGAGGTTATTATCGACTTTCACTGTGTTAACTCTGTATGGCAGAGGTTTTAATTCTTCACGTAGGTCCAAGCGTTAAGCCACATTTCCAATCCTTTCTAAGATTTTATACGGTCCAAGGTATCTTGTAGTCCTGGGCATTCGGGTCGGCGGTTCGGGTTCGGGTCGGTTCCTCGGGTTTCGGGTATCAGAACAATGATTGTTTAATAACCGAATAAGAACCGAATAAATTTCGGTTTGGTTCGGGTCGATAATTTACGGTTTCGGTTCAGTTTTCTTTTTTTTTTGTATAAACCCGAGGTATATCCGAATATACGATTTCGGGTAATTTTGTACCCGAATAACCAAATAAAATCAATGAAAATGAGTTCAAATTGAATTTCGGTTGTTTATAAACCCGAATAACCCGAAAAAACTAATCAAACACGAAAAACCCGAAATAAACCAACAAAATCCAAATATCCATTTGAACAAAGCGTGCAAAATAAAAAGAAGTTATGACAAAGTTGTGCACAATATCGAGAATACATGTTCTCCAAGTTGAACTTCCATATCAGTTCCAACCATAAATCCAAAAAAACTAATGACAAAAGACATAGAAGATTGAAAAACATTAATTGCTGAATCCTAAAAACTATCTCATCCAGCCTTCCTTACAAAGTTGCTATCTCTATCTCCAACTCCAATCTTCTTATCTTGCCTGTATACAACAATGATCAAAGGAAAACAAGTAAACAACAATGACAAAGACCAAAACGTTCTTCCAAAACTCATCACTAAATCAGTATAGCCTCATCGTAAAACAAAAACAAGCAAACATAACATTACCATCATAACCAATTCAGCCTCATCACTAAACCATTCAAAAACCGATTATTACCAAACTTCAGTTAAGCATAACATTACTTTATCACGTCAGTCTTCATCTTCAGGTTCAAACAAGTCTGGAGACTTTAAGTTATCCATTTCTGAGAAGTGAAAAAAGATGGATAACATTAAAAACATTAAACTTTTCGGATGAGATTTTAAAGAGAAGAAACATACGTCTTTGAAGTTTATCCTGCAACTCAATATCAGCAAGCAGCTCTTCTTTAGTGATCACACCTCTATCACTTAGACGAATCTCACACTTCAGCCATTGCTCAGTGCACATTAGCACTTCAATCATGTAATGGGTTAAACAACTTCGAAATGGGTGTAAGATTCGATCATTTGTGCTAAAAGCAGACTCTGAAGTAACAGAGGACACCTGCATTGCAAGCACATCCCTTGCCATCTCGGATAAAACCGGAAATTTGCAGCTGTTCAACTTCCACCATCCCAAAACATCATAATCTGTACCGAATATGTTTTTTTTTGGAGTTTCACATTTCTCCTTCAAGTATATATCCAACTCCGTACCTGAATCTTCAGTTCCTAACTCATCTATCATCTCTTTGTAGACAAAATCCATTCTCTCATATCCACTTTCAAAGTCTAAATCCATTTTGTCAAAGACATTACCTGTAGCATGATCTTGAGTCGAAGTACCACTCTGAGACTCATTTCCTGCGGATTTAGATGATGTCTCACCTCCAGATAACTTGTTGCTATACTCCTCAAATAATTTCTTCATAACCGTAGTCACAGAATCCACCAACTCCCTTGATTCAGGACAATCTTTCCCATAAATCCTATCAAAGCAAAGAGTAGCAAACCTCATTTTGTTGCTTGGATCTAAGATACTCGCAATGATTAGAAGCCTATTGATCTCTGGCCCATCCCAGTACTTCTCAAACTTCTTTCTCATTGCATCGGCCTTTGACCTCATTGTTGAATCCTGATCTTTCCTCAGCTTGATCAAGTTGGTTTCGATGGTCACACACTACAAGAAAGATCGGGGTTTACGTCGGCACATATCGACGTAAAAGGGCATTTACGTCGAATTAGCGACGAATGAAAAATCGTCGTAAAACAATCGTCGTAAAATAGAAATCGTCGTAAAATCGTCGTAAATTTACCAACCAAAGAAAATCGTCGTAATATCGTCGGGAATTATTCGTCGTAATGTCGACGTAAGTACAACGAAAGTACAACGAAATTTTCCAACGAAATGAGTCCATCATGACAACGACGTAAAATCGATGTAAAATTACGTCGATTAAACAACGATTAGGAAACGACCAATTTTAATTAAGGGAAATTAATTTTTTATTTATCGTTACTAATTCGTCGTAAATTTTCGACGTAGATTCGACGTAAACGTATTCGACATAAATTCGTCGTAAATAATTTGACGTTAGTTCGACGTAAAGTTACGACGAATTTACGTCGATTTATAAATTAATTAATTAAATTCGATTTTAATTTAATTAATGAATTTTTAAAATAATCAAATAATTGAAAATATAAAGACATTTTAAATTAAGATTTAAAATCAAAAATAATTTATAAATAAAAGAAAAAATGTAATACAATTTGTTTTTTACAAAAATAAACCTACTCTAATGTGATATCATAATCGTCGAGTTTGAGATCGACGTCTCGAGGAGGCTCTCCGTCTTGGCCGGCCGTGGCTGCTGGACCGTCGTTTCCCGTCTGCACTATCGGAGCCGAAGTCTGACCCTGTGTCTGCTCACCGGAAGTACCACCGGCCTCAAAGATCCCTCGTGCTCGCCGTTGCCTCTCTCGGATTGCGGTCGCCAACTGCGGAACCGCTTCCGCAATGATGTCGAAGAGGCCGTGCATCTCGGTGAGCTCCTGCTTCTGGACCACTTCCTCATGCCTGAGAGTGGTGATCTCAGAATTGGCCGTAGCAAGCTCCTGGCAAAGATGACTCGGATCCTCCTGCGTGCGGAATCCGGAAGCCGAGGCGGGGGGACAGTCTCGAATAGAGCCCATCCCTAAGGTTCGGCCCTTCTTCTTCGGAGCAACCTACAAATAAAAATAAAAACGTTAATTAATTATTAAGTAATAAATATAATAAATTTTTAAAAATTTGAAATAGATCATACCTCCTCGAAAATCTGGTCTTGCTCAACGACGGTCAACGGTACTTGGATAGTACCGTCAGGTGTGGCCTGGGTTTCCCGCTCAGCGATCCGCTGAATAGCGGCATTGTAGATCTCCTCTGACCGAGCATCGACAAAGCTCTCGTCCCTCTTCTGGTGAGTGGTCTCGAAGAGCTTCGTCATTGGAGGAAATTCTCCTCCGTTCTCCTGGGCCTACCAATTAGTAAACATTAGTAAAATATATTTAATAAATGGAAATAATTAAAAATAAAATAATAATGAAATAATTTATATTTAATTACTTACCATCATGAGATGTCGGCCCACAAATGATATTTGGCCAGAAGTGTGCGGAGTCACTAATTTCTGACCGTTAGGACCGACCCGGTTGCGGACGGCCGAACACTTATACGCAACGGTCTGGGCATGCGGGTCCAGCCAATACGCCTTCAACCCGTTCTAACAGGAAGTGGACATGGGGCTCGGCTTTGCGTCGTCGCCGTCGGTCTCCCACTTCCGCTTCCAATCGGAAATGGTGTTGACTAGGCGTTTCTGCACCTTCAGTCGGAAAGCTTCGCGGACCATCTCGTTGATCCCGATGTCCCAGTTCCACCGTTGCTGCAAAATTAAAAAAAATTATATAAACAATATAAAACTAAGATTAAATTTAAAATAATTTGAAAGGATATAATGAAGATTTAAAAAACATTACCGCGAAGCACTTGTACCAGGTGTCGAACGTGTCTTGCGACACCTTGCTCCAATTGTAGTGCGGCTCAACGAAATGACTCTTAATTGTGTCGGAAACGCTCCGACCGACACAATTATTCAAGTCAAACCTATGAAACAAAAAAAAAAACAGATTACATTAATATTTAAGTAAATTAAAGCATTAATTAAAAAATATAAAAAAACAAAAAGTTTTACTTACCAATAAGAGCCTGGTTCCGTTTTTCCGGGAACTAGACGTCGTAAAGCCCCCCGTCCCGGTAGGGCTAGTAAGTCCTCAACCGTAAATTGGGCATACAGTTGAGGAGGGTGGGGTACCGGTTCGGCAGCCGGAGGTGGAGGTGGTGGTGCAGGCGGTGGTGGAGACTGCTCCGCAAAGGTATTCTGAACCTGGGAGGCTCCGGAAGATGAAGGGATATCGGTCCCGGTATTTCCCGAGGCAGATGCCCGGGAAGAGTGTCCGTCCGCCATGAAATTGATGTAGTGCGTCCTCCGTCGAGTCATCGTCTGCAAAACCGGTAAAATTTTATTTTTTAAATTACATATTAATTTTTAATTATTATCCTAAATCTAACAAATTCCGATCCTAAATCTAACAAATTCCGAGCCTAAACTAATTCCCGACCTAAACCGTTTGAATTTCTAAACTATTTAAAATTAACTTAATATTAAGTAATTAAAAAAAAAATTACCTGATTTTGGTCTAGAGGGTTGCGTCAAAGGGAGGAGGAAGCAGAGAGAGGAAGGAGAGTAATGAGCGACGAAATGAGGAAGGGATGCGTCCATATATATAGAATTTATATTCGTCGTAAACTCGACGTAAAGTTACGACAAATTTACGACGCATCCGTCGTAAATTCGTCGCAGAGGTCCCACCGTATCACAAAGCGAATAAGACAAACACACGTGGCTGTATCTGAGCTTTGCGACGACTTTACGACGATTTTAAGACGACACCGTATAAATCATAAAAATTATAACGGCTGTGTATCCACATATCGTCGTAAAATCGTCGTAATATTACGACGATTTTACGATAGGATAGACCAAAACTGATGAAATTCAAAAATTGAAACATTCATAAGCACCTACAAGCATGTCTATACATCATATATGTGTTCTGTATAACTTTTAGCATGTTTAAATAACTTAATGAAGAATTTGGTAAGATCTAAGATAAATCCTTACATCTTCCATAAATGTATATAACACCTTAAGATTACTTGATAAACACATATATGTCAAAATTTGAATTTTTTTTTTTTTTGTTTAAAAAGGTATTTTACCTTATGAGATGGTAAGCCATATCAATCTCTTCATCTGAATCCCCCCTGAACCTCAGAAAAGATTGATTATAAGATTTAGGGGTTACATTTCGTCGTAAACTCGATGGTATGTTACGACGAATTTACGACGAAGCACTCCCATTCTGTAAGTTGTAACATAAACCACATAACTACAAGCTCTTTAATCTTATACTACAAAACCTTATATAATACATCAATTTACTCAGGAAAATGCACCAAAAAACCATTCTGTAAGTTGGGAAAGCTAAACCCTATGGGGTTTAGGGTTTGCATGTTACGACGAATTTACGACGATTATTTAGAAATCGTCGTAAATTCGTCGTAATAGTCAACATATGTCCAAGTCAACACTTAAACAAATTCTCTTTTCAATAATTGCCTTTTATTTTTAAAACATTTAAATTTAAACAAATTTATCAAATTTGACAAATGTTACATTTAAATGTTCAAAGCATGCAAATAAATGACATCGTGTTTAATTAGTCTTCAACATTTTCCTCGTTGTCCTCATCATCTTCATCATCACTGCTTGTTTGAAATTCGTTAGCACCTTCTTCAGTTTCGTTCCCATGGAGATCTTCAACTTGTCGATTACGTGGATCAATTAAAAGAACATGTTCTTCAACCTCAGGTTCCGTAATGTCGATACAATCATCTTGCTGCATTGGCGGGAGATCTACACCATCAATTATATCCCTTGGAGCAACTTTGACAACCGCCAGCCATGAAATTCCTGTACTTCGAACTCGAGGATATGGAACAAAGGTGACTTGTTCTGCTTGAGATGCAAGTATAAAAGGCTCGAACTTATTGTATCGCCGAGATGCGTTTACATCTACAACTCCGAGTTTGTTAATACGCACTCCACGACCCACCGTAGGATCAAACCAATCACATTTGAATAGAACAGTTTTCATTCTTACTAATCCGGGGTATTCCACTTCAATTATCTCTTTGATGATCCCATAAAAGTCTACTTCACCTCGTACACAAACTCCATAGTTTGTAGTTGCCCATTGAGTGCCATGACTGTAAGTATGAAAAACATAGTCACGTGTGAAATACATAGCTGCAGTAGTTATCTTCGAAATAGGACCATGTAGCAACTCATGAAACCATACTGCATATGTCATGTCATCATGCTCGACCTGACCTTTTAACCACAATGCATAATGTTGGTCTTTCCGCTTGTTAATTTCATCTTCTGAAATACCGTCAATGCATTCTCGGACTTGACTGACAAAAGTGCTGAAATTTGAAAACAGTGTTAAAGACATTTCGTCTATTCAATCAAAATATAATCATGAATGCTAGCTTATTTATATGTACCTCTCGTAAGGTGCCAATTCCTCGCAATTCAGAAGTATATATGTATGTGCGCTGTGGTAGTCATGTTCGTTTGACCAACAAGTTTCTTTTAGTTTCCCACTTAGACGTCCAATTGGTGAGAATATATCAGGCACACCTTCTACTGGGTAACTTTGTCCTACATCCCCATCGTTGTAACGTCTTGGAGCCCGTTTGCGTGTACGAACCTTCGGAGCAAAATAATAAGACGTGAAATGAGAAGTTTATTATGTCAAACTTCCCGCCACGATAGACCCTTCAACTTTTGCTAAGTTTTTAGCCTTACCCTTTAAATGTTTCATAAAGCGTTCAAACGGATACATCCACCTAAACTGAACAGGTCCTCCCAACTCTGCTTCATGAGGGAGGTGTATAGGTAAATGTTCCATAACATCGAAGAAAGCAGGTGGGAATATTTTCTCTAGATTGCACAACAATATTGGAATATTTGTAGGCAGTTGTGCAACTACATCTTCTGATAATGTCCTTGTACTTAGATCACGAAAGAAAGCTCCAATGCCTTCAGTGCCTCATGGACATGTCCCGGTAGGAGTTCAGCAAACGCAAAAGGAAGTAACCGTTGCATAAACACATGACAATCATGACTTTTCATCCCTGAAAACTTTTGTCCTTTATCCACAGATTTAGCCAGATTAGATACATACCCATCAGGAAATTTTACGGCTGATGATACCCAATTAAACAATGCTGTTTTTTGTTCAGCACCCAACCGAAATACAGGAACTGGTGCTTTCCCATTACTCACCATATGCAACTCAATTCTGTTACATATATCGGGCAAGTCCATCCGTGATTTAACGCTGTCTTTGGTTCTTCCTTGGACGTTCAAAACAGTATGCATGATGTTATCGAAAAAATTCTTCTCAATGTGCATAACATCAAGATTATGTATAAGCAAATGATCTTTCCAATTTTGATCCCAAAATATATTTTTCTTGTGCCAATTATGATGAACCCCATATCCTTCAGGCATATTCGCTGGAGTGTGCCAATTTCCTCCTCGGGGGACCGTTTCAAGTCCACCCCAATGATCTATTTGCGCTTCAAGCTCTACCCCAGTTAGGTACACTGGTGGAGGGAGACGAACCAATTTGTTCTTTATCAACAAACGCCTATTTCTTCTATATTGATGGTTTGGTGGTAAAAACCGACGGTGGCTATCAAACCAACAGGTTTTCCTACCATGTTTAAGCTGAAATGCATCAGTCCTATGAAGACAATAAGGACATGATAACCTCCCATGTGTTGTCCAACCTGATAGCATTCGGTATGCCGGGAAATCGCTTATTGTCCTCATAAGCACCGCTCGCATCGTAAAATTTTTACCACTCAAACAGTCATATGTTCGTACTCTAACATGCCACTACTGGTTTAACTCATGTATGAGTGGTTGCAAAAACACATCAAGGGCCCGCTTCGGGTGATTTGGACCAGGGGCTAATATACTTAGAAACAAGAACTCTCTTTGCATGCACATATCTAAAGGAAGGTTATATGGCGTATGAATCACAGGCCATAATGAATATTGCCTACCAGACATACCAAATGGACTAAACCCGTCAGTGCAAAGACCAAGATAAACATTTCGCTTAGACCTAGCAAAGTCTGGATGTACGGTGTTAAAATGTTTCCAAGATTTCCCGTCTGACGGGTGAGTCATTTTGCCATCTGTTTGTGAATGTTCTGCATGCCATCTCATCGACGCAGCTGTCCGTTCAGATTGATATAGTCTTTTTAATCTATCAGTGATAGGAAGATACCACATTTGTTGATAAGGAATCTTCTGACGCCCAGCAATTTGCGGTCTATATCTTGGCTTTTGGCAGAAACGACATTCTTCAAGCTTCTCATCATCTCTCCAAAAAAGCATACAATTATCAACACAAACATCAATCATCTCAGAAGGAAATCCAAGACTAAAAACCAGCTTTTGTATTTCATAATACGTTTCAGCAGCTAAATTATCATCTGGCAAATACTCTTTAATAAGATCTGCCCAATCGTTCATGCAAACTTCAGATAGATTGTGATCAGTTTTTATTGTCATCATCCGAGCTGCCAATGATAATTTTGATAAACCTTCCCTACATCCCTCGTAAAGAGGCTGTTTTGCTGCGTTTAATATATCATAAAAGCGTTTCGCATCTGCATTGGGCTCCTCAACAGTATCAGCATGTGTTTCATGAAATGCATCAGTAACCATTTCATGCATCCTATCATGATCTTCACCCTGAACTTGACTACTTTGATAATCATTTGACGCTTCAAAATCCCCATGTTCTTGATGATTACTACTACTCCGTGCAACCATCTGACCACTACTTTGACCATATCCCTCTCCATGCTGATACCAAATAAAGTATTGGGGCATGAACCCTCTATTCAATAAATGCTGCCAGACAGTGTCAATAGGAATATGTTTCCTATTTTTGCATTTCACACAAGGACAATACATTTTGCCGCTATCAATTACAGTTTGCATAAGGCCGGCTTGGTACATGAATATTTCCAATCCGTTTTTGAAGTCTTCGGTCAACGACCCATCACCATCTTTGGGCGTATACATCCACTTTCGTAGATCGTATATAGACATTTCAAAAACAAATATTTGACTTTTTGTTTTTGAAATTTGATATAAATTTCAACTACTAAAAATTTTACTTAAAAATTCTAAGACTAAAAAAATTTGTGTCTTTATATGTTTTTTTGGGTTGATGGAATAATGAGAGAAGAAAGGGTATATATAGATTTTTTGTTTGGTTACCAACATGTTACCATTGCATATTTACATCAAATTTACGTCGAAATAAAATTTACACCACATTTACATCGATTTTACGTCAATTACAAGATAGAGGACAATTCGTCGTATTATCGATGTAAATTTTACGACAACATTACGACGAAATAAAATTCGTTCTTTACTCGTCGTAATATCGTCGTAAAATGACGACGATTTTACGAGGGTACTTTTTTACGTCGAATTTACGATGAAATTTTTGAACGTCGTAAATATGACGTAATGTCGTCGTAAATTTACGACGAATATAAATCGTCGTAAAGAATTCGTTGGAAAAGCCCCTCTTTCTTGTAGTGACAATCTCATTGTAACACTTGTGAGAATTCAGTGAAGTAGATGCTGAAACAACTAAAGTAGAGTTGTAAAAGATAATCAAAAGCCTTACTAGTCTTGCAACCGAATCCCAATCATCCTTTGTTGGTGGGCCAACTCTCTTATTTCCTTCCACTTGTTCTTGAAAGTAAGCATTGTAGAGCATATCTTCTGCTTCCATTCGTTCAAAACCTGTCCTAAAGTTTAGAGCCCTTGACAGCATAAGGTAAGTAGAGTTCCACCGTGTTTTACAGTCTAAGGGTAAACTGCCTCTTGTCAATTGTGCTGATTCCACTCTTAGATCAAATGCTTTGATTCGGTTAGTAGAAGCTCTCACATACTGAACTCCATTACGGATTGCAGATACATTTTTGTTAACTTTATATAACCCATCGTTTACTATCAGGTTGATGATGTGAGCAGCACATCGTAAATGCATGTGGTCACCTCCTAGAACCAATGCGTGATCACCTGTTCCAAGGAAAGCCTCCTTAAACTTCCTCAAGGCACTCGTGTTGGCAGTGGCATTATCGACAGTGATTTTGAAGACCTTCTCTATCCCCCAATCAGCCAAGCACTCTAGCAAAACTCTGCAAATTGTAGTCCCTTTGTGATCGTCGATGTTTTTAAACCCTATGAAGTGAGCTGTGATGACCATATAGCTAGCTCCGGTTGTTGGAGAAACCCAAATGTCAGTGGTCAAAGACACTCTTTGCTTGTTTGCATCAAGCACCTTTCTCATTGCAGCTTTCTTCTTAACATACATCCCCACGATTTCTCTAGTGACTGTTCTCCTTGACTTTGGCTGTGGAAGACCCACACGATTGCAGAAATGTCTCCAAGCCAGACTTTCAATAAATGAAAGTGGCAATTAAGCCAACACAATCATCTCATTCGATGCTTCTCTAACCACAGCTTCTGAAACCTTCGACAACTGCAGAGTACCACTTGCATCTTCAGAAACTATAATATTCTGCCTGTCTTTTTTTGTTTCCTGCCACAAAATATGCTCCTTGCAAATTCGCAGATGATTCTTCAAGCTTGAAGTCCCATTCTTAGTGTTGCAGGACATCGACTTACCACAATAATGACAGACGCAGGTGTTGACATCCTCCTTAGTTCGTGTGAAGTATTTCCACTTGTGTTACAGATTTTTAATTTCTTTTTTGGCTTGAACGGAGGTGAGCTAGTTTCACTCCTTGGATTCTCTTTGCTTCTCGGTGTAGGAGAAGTTCCATGCTCATCTTCAGAAATGGGATCCTTTGTTGGTGACGAAGAACCCATCTGCACCAAACATTAGAGAACTCTCTTAAGCTTTTGAAGAAGAAGAACATCCGAAGAAATCCAAATCCAACTAAATACAAATAGTAAAATTGAAGAGAAAAAATCAAGACAGAAGAATCAGAGAAGGAAGACTTACCTGGGAATCAACTCTCGACGACGATGAAGGAGGGGAATGGTGGTGAATTTGATCGAAAAATGGAATTAGGGTATCCAGTTTTCCCGATTTGGGATTTATTAGAAGGGGGAAAAAAAATAGAGAGATGAAATCGAATGTTTTTTTTTGTAATGTTTGTATATGAATTTCATTTCTTAGGTAGGAGAATTATGCAATTAATTCAGGGAGTTATTTCGAAATTCAGGTTTTAATTCGGTTCTCGGGTTTACCCAAACCCGAACCGAGAACCGAATCAAATAATTTTAAAACCCATTCGGCTTTTGCAGTCAAACCGAATCCAAACCGAGGTCGTTTTTTTGGGTTGGTTTGGTTCGGTTCTCGCGGTTTCGGTTATTATGCCCAGGGCTAGTATCTTGGCTTAAGATTTTTCAACTTTCGGTTCTTATCTGTATTTCCCCGAAATGTTCTCGTCTTTAGATATACTGAATACCCAACCGCAAATTGTAGATCCCTTCTTCTTTTATCCGCTCAACTTTTCTGACGATCATGAGCCTCTTTCAACCTTTCTTTCAATAGTTCCACTTGCTCAGCTGTTTCCTGAACCACTGCTGGTTCTAAATCTTTACCCTCCCCTACTTTGGTCCAACACAATGGCATGCGGCACAACTGTCCATAAAGAGCCTCATAGGGTGCCATTCCAATGCTCGAATGGTAGCTTTTGTTATAGGCGAACTCTACCAGCGGTAAATAACGTGGCCAACTCATTTCCCAATCTAAAGTCCATTAGGAACTAAATGGACTTTAGTTCCTAATGCTTTTTGAAACGCTTGCCAAAAATTTGATGTAAATCTTGTGTCCCGATCCGTAACAATACTTACAGGCACTCCATGCAACTTAACAATCTCCTCTAAGTATATCTTTGTCAAACGATCTACACTAAATGTCATCTTGATGGGTAGGAGTGAGCTGATTTTGTGAGCCTGTCTACGACCACCCAAACTGCATCCATACCTCCAGTCGTTTTCGGTAATCCGGAAACAAAATCCATAGTGACCATATCCCATTTTCATTGGTGTAGAGGTAACTCTTGCAATAGGCCACTTGGTAATCTCTGTTCTGCCTTAACTAATTGGCATATCTCACATTTTGCCACATAAGCTTCCACTTTTTTCTTCATGTAACTCCAGTGATAATACCGTTTCAAGTCTCCGTACATTTTTGTACATTCTAGATGTATGGAGAAACGTGACTGGTGAGCTTGTTCTAAGATCTCATCTTTTAAGCCTCTATCCTCCGGGACACA
Organism: Eutrema salsugineum; assembly: GCF_000478725.1. Classification (NCBI taxonomy): domain Eukaryota; kingdom Viridiplantae; phylum Streptophyta; class Magnoliopsida; order Brassicales; family Brassicaceae; genus Eutrema; species Eutrema salsugineum. Next base: position 17,447,045 of record NW_006256756.1, on the reverse strand, counting down.
TATCCGGTTACAGTATTAATTGCCTTTCGGTACCCAACAACTTTATTTTCTACAGATTTTTGGAGAACAACATCTTCCTTTGGGGCCTCGCCTATTCTCCATAACAAATATGCTCTAGCTACAGCTTGTAGTCCTGGGCTATCTTCATCTTCAATAGTAATGGCATTCAGACTAAAGCAAGCCAGCTTGGTGGTTAATTCATGTACGTCTCTAACACTTGACATGCCATTCTTCCTTCTACTCAGGGCGTCAGCTACCTGATTAGCCTTTCCGAGAATATATACGATGTCCACATCGTAATCCGCTAATAAATCCACCCATTTCCTCTGCCTTAAATTCAAATCTCCTTGTGTGAAAATATACTTTAAGCTCTTATGGTCGGTGAATATCTGGATCTTCTCTCCATACAGATACGAACGCCAGATCTTAAGAGCAAAAACCACAGCTGCTAATTCCAAGTCATGGGTAGGATAATTTACTTCATGCTTCCTTAACTGCATAGAGGCATATGTAATTACATGATCTCCTTGCAAAAGCACACAACCTAAATCCATTCCTGATGCATCTGTGTGAACTACATATGACACTCTTGACTTTGGTTGTACCAGTACTGGCAGTTCCGCCAAGCGTTCCTTTCATTTTTGGAAACTCTTTTCACACTCTTCAGTCCATTCGAACTTAACATCTTTTCCCGTGAGTAGTTTCATTGGATTTGACACACTTGCAAACCCCCTTTACAAAATTTTTGTAATACCCAGCCAAGCCTAAGAAACTGCGAATCTCAGTGGCACCCTTAGGTCTCCACCAATTGGTAATCGCTGAAATTTTCTCGTGATCAACAGCAACTCCAGCTGCAGAAACGATATGTCCTAGGAAGCCGATCTTTCTCTACCAAGATCTGCACTTGCTCAGCTTCGCATACAACTTTTGCTCTCGCAACTTGCTCAACACGATTCTTAGGTGTTCAACATGAGTTTCTGGATCCGTCGAATATATCAGAATACCGTCGACGAATACAATCACAAACTTGTCCAAATATTCCCAGAATACATTATTCATCAACTTCATGAATGCTGCAGGAGCGTTAGATAGTCCAAAAGGCATCACAACAAATTCATAGTACCTATAACGCATGCGGAAAATTGTTTTCTTTATGTCCTCCCCAGCTATTGCGATCTGGTGATACCCGAACGCCAAGTCTATCTTAAAAAAACCATGAAGCTCCTTGCAGGTGGTCCAATATACCAAATTCACCAGTCTCGAAAGACTCTCACCCGCAGAAAACAAGTGTTTTACCTGCCACAGAGGACTCTCATCCCGATGGACTTCTGCCGAGCCAAAGGTCCAATATCAAAGTCCATTTTGTCATTTCTCTGCAGAGAAGCCCTAAATGAGACCTGGAAGACCTTAGGACCTATAAATACATTTCTTAGCAGCCCAAATCGGGTGTGTGCTCCTGTAATGAGTTTTTGAGCCACCAAACTTTGTTTTCTTAGGGTTAGGCGATGGAGATGGAGATTCTTCTCCTGAACCAGTGTTCTTTCTCCTGTTTTATCTAATTAGCTTTTGTATTTCATCTTATGCATTCTTTCATGTCTTTTATCATTTCCTGTATCAAGTAGATTTGTCCCAGAGAGTCAAGTTTCTAAAGATTCATCGATAAGATACATGTTCGATTAGGATTTCTAAATTTCTAAACCATATTCTGGATCTCATCTCTTGTAAGTTGTTCATATTGTATGAGGGTAGATTCATGACCTATTCTCTGAGCCTAGGATCGATCATAGCCATGAGAGTGCTGTATCAGATCATCCGTATTTAGCTTCAGAAGAACATAGTTATTACAGGAGTTGAAAGCTACCTGTAGAGAAAATGTGAGCATACAGATTCAGAAGTAAATGCATGATCTTATTTCTGGCATGAGAGCGAGAGTGAATTGTCAGATCTAAGTGATTAGTTAGTTAAGATGATGAGAGTTGGTTAGCCATATATATGCCTATTCTAGTTAATAAAGATACTGGAAATAGATAAGGATAAATCGTCCGAAGACTAATTGGTAATGCTTAGACATCTATTAGGGTAAACCAAAGAAGTCCAAATCTCCCACTATGAGTCTAGAGTACTTAGTTAGAGTCAAACACCTTTCAGATATTCTCTAGCAACTCATTTGCATTGCATTTAGCTTCCCATAAATATTAGGTTAGGATTAGTTTTATTTCCCATACCCAAAAACCCCAAAACCCCATGAGTTTATGACTTCACTTACTATCCCAGTTTGGTGTTTCCTTGCATATTAGACATATTCCCTGCGGATCGACACCCTAAGTCCTACAACGAACATCTGTGCACATTCAAACATAAGAGTTTGAAAAATTTAATACTTCGGACCAACGGGCTTGCAAAAGACCTGCGACCCTGAGGCCCATCAAATTTTTTGGCGGCGTTGCCGAGGAAGTTTTTAGTTGCTGGAAGTTAAACCGAGAAGTTTTTAGCTGCAGAAGGCTATATATATGTCAAGTTTATGCCAAAACACGATAGGAAGAAAAACCGAACTCATAAACATATTTTTCTGCTTATTCTTTCTTCTGTTTGCCCTAGTTTCAGATTCCCGAGCGAAGGTTTTGCAACCTGTATGATGCTCCTTGTGCATGTGAATCCCCATTCAGGCGTGATTCCAACAACCTGGATCAGACCCCTTAGCCGAACCACTACCCTGGAGGCTCGCGAACTCTAACCTACTGAGATGAATCCTATTTACCACCCCTGTTGAACCGACGACCATCTCAATCCCTACCTCATCAGATTCTGCACCAAGCCTTAGTCGATGCTGCCTGCACGCGAAGATAGACACCATCTCCATTGACCTTAACAAGAGGTTTGATGATCTCTTTGGGCACATGAAGACACTAGAGGGACAGAGAACGAAAGTCAGTGAAGTGCTGAATCAGAGAATGAAGTCTGTCGAAGAAGAGCAAGGGAAGAACAGATTTGACATTAGACAGAGTGAAAGGGAGATGCAAACCCTAAATTTCAAGATCGATGATCTGGATAAGGAGCTGAATGAAAGCAAAAACCAAACCTACGACTACACATTGGAGCGTGGCAAGGAGTAGGAAAGGTTACTGAAAAGACCGAAGAGTTTGATGCTATTTTGGATAGAGTTCTCTATGCTCTAAATGAAGTACAAGAGAAAGTTGAGAAAGAGAAAGTTGAGAAACTTTCTAAAGATCATAAGGAGAATGATCTGTACACTGGAACCAATGATTTGGATACCCAAGACGTGCCAGACAACCACTGGAAGCAAGAGAATAGCAAAGGAGAATAAGGGAATGAAGAAACAACCATGGTGAGCCGGAAGGAGCTGACCACGGATGCGAGAACTTCACCCGCGGCCAGGCTCACTTCCACCCCAGCCCCGAACACTTCACCCACGGTGGATCCTGATTTTTCAAACTGGGAATCCTTTCAACCTCTTTCTTAAACCTGTTCAACTCAAGACCGACCCCTTGTGACCAAATCTAGGTTGTTTGATCAAGCTGTCTTCTCAATTACTGCACAGGCATCAAAAGAAAAGGAAGAATCCAACACTTATGCACCTTGCAACATGGTTTACACTTGTGACAGTGAGCTTAAAGAGTAATTCTCAGAAGATGAAGAGTATGGTTTGTTTGTTAAAGATGCAAACCTTGGAGACAATTCATCTAGTAGCAACTCAGAACCAATAACCAAGAGCATATCCAGAGATAGACTTATCGAGTTCAAGAACTTTGTGAAGACAATCCCTCTCTACCATGGATTCGATGATTTCTGGAAGCAAGGCTGCCTACAAGTTTTCTTTAAATACAGCAAGGAAACTAAGGAAAACATCGACACCTATTTCAGGAGAGCCAGGTACCTATCTTTCCCTAGATCATCGCCTGATGTAGCTATTTACAGGATCCATCTCAAAGACCAAGAAGCCAGTGATTACACAAACAAGATCAGCTAAGAGAAACATGAATAGTTTAATCAAGTAGTTTAAAATCTATCCGAAGGAATCTTGTTTGCCAAAGTATGTAAATACTACAAGATCTGCCACTTCTTCTGTGATAGCAATGAATCTATCCAAGACATGAAAGACTTTTTCACACACGCCCAAGAAAGAAAACCAGTTCGAAACCTGCATAAAGTTCTAGACAAAGGTCAATTTCTTATCTCTTGTGACATTAAAGGTGAAAGATTTCTCAATATTCTTTGTGATTCTGAAGCTTGTATTAACATTATGTCCAAGGCTACTGCTTTGAGACTTGGTATAAAGCAAATTTCAAATACCGGAACAAAGATTAGCTTAGCAGATGATCCAAGTGCAACTCCAAGAGGGATAGCCCAAGACATACCTCTAAGGATTGGAGATTTCATAGCCCATGTTGATCTTTACATAGTCAAGAGCCAAGATGACTCATATCCAGTTATCCTTGGATAGCCTTTCTTAGCAAATGCTGGAGCCATCATGGATTAGCCCAACCGGAGAGTTTCTTTTGAAAATATCAACAGTGACATCTTCTATGAAGGTACACCACTTAAGAGCAAAGGAGTAAAGCATAAAGCACAAGCATTCGAACCAGAAGAACTGTGGAGTGATGAAGAACATACTAGAGAGAACAGGAAGACCTTAAAAAAGACTTGTCTTAGGGCAAGATCTTATTTGAACTAAGTATTTTTCTTTGCAAAGTATAGTTAAGGACTATAAACCAAAGCGCTTGATGGGAGGTAACCCATTTAGGTACTTATCTATTTCTTTCAATGTTCTTTTTCTATTGAAGTTTTGTTTTTATTCTATTACAGGCCTTTGTATGCATAAAAAAAAAGAAGAAAAAGGAACTGACCGCGGCTGAGGAGCTTTCAGCCGGGGCCAAGAAGCGTTTCCCTGTGGCTTCGATAGCCTGACCCGTGGCCAAGCACAATCTGGCCACCCTTGGCCACTTCCACCTCTACCTTGATCCAATTCAGCCCCCATTTGATCAAGCACCACTCCATATCAACCACCATCCACCATTCACCACACACAACCAAACCTTTATGTTCAAACCTCATGCATTCTCTCTTAAGTTTTTATCGGCAGATATGTGCAAAAACGTCGGAGAGGGAGGAACAACATAGTTTTCAGTCACTCGAGAGAAGGACTGAATGAAACCGGGAAGGAAGTGTATCAGAAATCTAAGTCAAAAGGCAGTTTTCCCTTACTAAAAAAACGAAAAAGAGAAAAAAAAACAAAAGGAAAGGAAATCAAAAGCCTAAAGAGTCTTAGAAGCCAAAATTATTTAAGCAAAGGCTACAAATATTCATCTATGGAATTATGGTTTCACAACCAAGACAAAAACCCAAGTCTGGGGAGTTATAAGGAGAGTCTTAAGAAAGGAGATCAGAAATCTTAAAGCAAGAAGAATGTGACTTGAAACTGTGGATATCAAAATCTCCATCCTCTCTCGCTGTTTTGCATAATATCATGTCTCTCCAGAAAAATGTAACCCTAAACACATCAAACCTCACCATTGAAAAGCCCCTGAATACCTAGCCCCTGAATGCCTTGTTTAAAATTCTATTGATGAGAATCACTGAAACCTTTAATGAATGTTAAGAGCTAGTTGACTGGAAGTTAGTTCTAAGAGTGTGTAGATATTCGCATGACAGATTAACAGATTCGTTATATTTGTATTTCTGTGAGAATTTTCTAGTCTTGATATGATTAATGCATTGCCCCTAATTAAGGTCTAGAAGTATGGTTGCTAATATTTTGGAGTTCCCTGTGATTTCTTTTGATGATATTTTTCCAGATTAGATCTTGTTTTGTTAGAGGATAATTAAAGGTCTAAGTCTGGGGGAGTTGATAATACCGTATTTGTACCCATTTTCACCAATGTTTTCAAATGCTTTTTCAAACATTTTAATCATTTTTAGGAACTTATATTATGATTTCTCTATGTTTGTAGTTTCAAGGCTCTTTTCAGGAAACTTAGGAAAAAAGATGGCAAAATAGAAGAAATCCACATTTTTAGCTCAGAGTCAGACCGTCGGAAATTTAGCCTCAAATGAAGACCTTCTCACTCTCAGACATTCTAGAGGAGACAATCAGCTTTCCATAGCAATTTACATAAGGACAATCCAACGGTGTAATCGAAAGTTATGTGAAGAGCAAGTTGACCAAATTCACCAGTCCCGAAAGACTCTCACCCGCAGCAAACAAACGTTTTACCTTCCCCGGAGGACTCTCACCCGCGTTGGACCTATGCCGAGCCACAAGGCCCAACATCAAAGCCCATTTCGTTATTTCTCTGCAGAGAAGCCCTAAATGAGACCTGGAAGACCTTAGGATGTATAAATACATTTCTTAGCAGCCCTAATCAGGTGTGTACTCCTGTAGTGAGTTTTTGAGCCACCCTAAGTAACACTTTTCTCTTGTTGTTGTCCTGCTTAGTTATTGTCAAATTCTTTTGACACTACAACTAATTTTGTTTTAATTTGCTGTAGATTTATCTGGTTACGGTTTGAAGTTTAGTAAGGGTTAGGCTAAGTCCTGTGGATTCGACCCCTTCACATCACTACACAGAAAGAAGTGAGTCCATTCTGATATAAGATTGAGGGTCGAGGCTCATAAAGATGGATTTATGGGAGGTAACAAGCTGGTGCCCGCTCTCTCTTACTGTTCAATGGGTGGATGCAGAGATAGATATAGGATCTAACGAGCTGGCGGTGTCTCTTTCTCATTGGATTGATTGATGCTGGAGCTGATGTAGGCACCAAGGAATGATGTTAATTGTGATGAAATGGTGGTGTGAACACAATTGGCCGAGGGGCTCACCGTGTCTACACAATGAGATGAAGTTTTCAAATGGATCGAGATGGAGTAAAAACAATTGGCCGATGGGCTATCCTTGTCTTTACGGCGAGATGAGATGGACTGACAAACACAAGATGGAGTGAATAGACACCACACAGGTATGATAGATCCATGGTAAGTATGGTGAAACACTAAGCAAAGGGGAATCCACACAAAGCTTAAGTATCTCGGTATTCTCAAGAGAATTTCTTGAAACAAATTCGATGTTTATTGATACTGGCAAAAAGGTAGATTTCTACAAAGCTGCAGGTGGGACTTTATAAAAAGTCCGTCAGCTATGAACATTCTAGGGTTTGACTCTAAACGCCATAAGAAAGAAAAAATACAACAGACTCTTGAAAAAGAAATGAATGCAAAACTCGCTTATACTAAAAAAGATGTGTACAAAATAACTAATTAAAAGGACTAAAGAACAAATCATGCAAAACCAACAAAGAAACTAGTTAGAAATTCAAATTTAAATACTCACCTTGTCTCAAGAAGGTGTCTAGGTGCATCCTTTAAGTCGGAGATATCGTGAAGACACAAGTTTTCTCATTTGGTGTGATGTAGAGCCAATGTGGAATGTGGAGTGTCTTGAGGCTTTCTTTGGCTCTTAATGGGTCCTTGTAGTTATCTTCAGCTGAGTCCATGCAGACCAAGACTTGATTTGGTATTGGGCTTTCTTCGGCTGGTGTTTCCTCCTTGATAAGCTCGGCCAAGTTATTTTCAAGGCTCTCCAACATGTTTCTTGAATTCCCATGTTTGTTCTCGAAAGTCTTATGCTCGATCTCCTTAGAATGTATGATTGGTCGGTGAAAAAAAAAAGCTCGCATCATTTTGTTTCACTAGTATTGATGTGGACCTTCTCTTGGTCTCTCAGTCGATGTTGATTTTGATCGACGTCTGCATGGCCGAGTAGCTCCATTTGTTGGAGTAGTCTCCAAATCGCTTCGCCAAACGTCTCACAAACTTCTCTAGTCCTTGACCCTGTGCAGGGTGCTTCCCTCATGACTAGCACCGTGATGTTGTGGTCTGATTCTTCTCCGGCTTATCATCTTCGGGGTTGGTGTTCTCATCATTCTCTTGAAGAGGTTCTCACCTTAGAACTGATTCATCTGCATTCAATGGAGCTAAGTCAGTAACATTGTAACTTCTTGACACATTGAAGTCACCTGGTAGTTCTAGACGGTAGGCATTGTTGTTAATGCGCTCTAGCACTTTCAATGAATCCTTTTCTCCCCTTTTCTCTTGGTACAGGAGCTGAACCCATTCATTGCTTCTTACTTAAAGTTAGTTTCACCGTCTCCTCTTGGTGCTAGCTTCGAAATGCGTTGGTCAGGGAACCTCTCCTTGCTCATGAGTGATAACACTATATTTTTACCTCTTTTCACTAATGATTGCTTATGCTATTTCGAAGGTTTTAATTAGTTTAAACTATTTTTATTATGATTTTCCTATATTTTTACTTTCAAGACTCTTTTCTGGTTACTTAGACAAAAGCAATGCAAATTGGAGAAAAATCCATTTTTTGGCCAATTTTAGACTGCCAGAAGTTTCACATCTGAGGAAGATCTTTTCACCATCTGATTAAACCACAATTTCGAGACAACATAGATGAGACAATCAGCTTTATATTGCAATTAGATTGGACGCAATCCAACGGTTATATCTTCAGATATATCCAATTTATTTACTACATGTTATGTAGTCTTCCAAAAGAAGCAAGAGAAGGATTGGAGATTTGACCTCATAGGCCAATCACCTGATATATACATATTTAACATGTTTTAACATGCATTTCTTTAGATTTTAGGCTTGTTTCATAAGCATTGTATAGTTTTCTTATTGGTTTTGTTTAGTTTCAGAGTTGATCGAGAGTTATATCAGTTCAAGCACAAACATGCCTGCCTCGGGTAACACCTCGCGTTAGAATCCACCCGATGCAAGATTATGTGTCGTTCGCAGTTTGCCTCGGGTCCCGCCCCGGTCCTCTCACCCGATACAGCATTGAAGACTCTGTCCAGCACCTGACTCGGCCACAACCTCGGCTCAGACCATACCTGGTGCAGGAATCTTGCCTGTTTGTAACAAAGCACCTTTGCCACAACATCGGCTCAAACCATACCTAGTGCAAGAATCTTGTATGTTTGTAACAAAACACTTCAGCCACAACCTCGTCTTGGAACAAGGCCGATGCAGCGTGCGAACTCACCCTTTTTCTGTCCGGTCTACTACCTCAGGTTGGAACAAGGCTGGTGCAAGCAAAAGATGGAGTGAATAGACACCACACAGGTATGATAGATCCATGGTAAGTATGGTGAAACACTAAGCGAATCCACACAAAGCTTAAATATCTCGGTATTCTCTAGAGAAATTTTTGAAGAAAATTTGATGTTTATTGATAATGGCAAAAAGGTAGATTTCTACAAAGCTGCAGGTGGGACTTTATAAACAGTCTGTCAGCTATGAACATTCTAGGGTTTGACTGTAAACGCCATAAGAAAGAAAAAATACAACAGACTCTTGGAAAAGAAATGAAAGCAAAACTCGCTTATACTAAAAAAAATATGTGTACAAAATAACTAATTAAAATGACTAAAGAACAAATCATGCAAAACAAACAAAGAAACTCGTTAGAAATACTCACCTTGTCTCAAGAGCGCGTCTAGGTGCATCCTTTAAGTCGGAGATATCATGAAGACACAAGTCGGAGAAATTCAAAAAGTAGATTTCTCATACCTGTGTGGTGCATGACCCACCTTGATCGGGTCAGTATCCGGTTGGTTCTGGGTTGACCTGGTCCGAGACACCTTGGTATAAATATATTTTAAACTTTATTATCTAGACATCTTTGATTCTCTTTTTTTTATTTATTTCCTCTTGGGTAAAGGAATGACCTTTGTAAAAGATACACCTTTGTTTATCTCAATGTAAACTTGTTTCTTATCATCTTTCTTCCTTTCCTCATCATTAATCATGCTTATTGCAAAGAAAATAGTGTGTGAGACACCCAAAATTCCGAATATAACCTAACTTGGATTCCACTCAACTAACAATTTTTTAAAATAAATAACAAATGCATTAAATACTCATTTAGTATCTAAAATTCTTTATTAAAATTAACAAAACCAGAAACTCAAAACTTCTTAACAATGAACTGAGTTTTAAATGTTTAAAGAAAAACTAAAGAAAATATGATTAAAACCCTTATTCAGAATAATTATATAAAATGCCCCCATCATCCCCGGAAGCAATTAGCAACAACCGCCACAAGTACTACTCCTCGGTCTCACCTGAAAAAGAAGAGAGGGTGAGTATTTTAGTAATACTCAGCGAGGATGTGCTTTTAGAGCATACAAGATTCTTTGATACATCATTTGAAATAGCAATAACGAGTATACATAATATAGATATTAGACACACACAACAAACTAACATTAATATATAATATATAATATATATGATCATAATATTTCAAAATAAGGACAATCATTCATTCATTTAAAACAATCAACCTAGTGAGTCTACTTCACATTCCCAAGGAAACTCCATCCAAGGTATTTATTCTCTGCCACCACCCAATCCGGACTTGACAAGTTTCTGGTGCCACCACCCTCAACAGGGCTTGACTACAGCTTCACAATATTCAGTCTCTCACTTTAAGTCGTCAAAAAATTTATCGATCACTTAAACATCACAATATTCAGTTTCTCATTGTAGGCCGTCACATATTAAGTCTAATACCCTAGCAAGTTGATACTTCCTGAATAAACTACATGTCTTAATCAGTACTCTTTATACATAGCAATCACTCATCAATTGTCAATCATCATTTATCAATCATATCTAATACCTATACCAAGCATACAAGTATTACTAATTCATCAAATATATCATAGGAATCCAAAAACTAGTCCTCACCTTTGCCACTTGAAGAGGAATAGCACTATTGATTCGCCTTAGGACAGATTTGATACACTACAGGAAAATGATCATGACTTTCTGGTCACAGCTTGAAATGGATATCGGAAGATTGATATGGAAATCCGGATTGAAGATCTTCACTCTGGTGTGTAGATAGTCTTCTGGGCCTCCCTAGATCGCTGGCAAAACGCATCGCAAGTTGGCTGCTCGCAGATCGGATCTTTGTAAATATGGTTCGGTAAAACACTCATAACTTTTAGAAGAAAACTCCAAAAAATGATCCGCTTGCGGCTACAGCTAGATATTATAGTCTAAAACCACCTTACATAATTTCATGCCGATCTGATCTGATTTGACCAACCTATTATCTCTCACGCCAGAACATGTTGGATCAGCCTTTTAGATTGCTGCAGTGGCTTCTCCTTTAAGGTGTTTTGGTGGTGGCTGCTCAAGCGTGACTCCGGCAGAGCTTGACCGCTCTGATCTCTCTGTTACTTCTCTGCCACGAGCTCACTCTATATATAGGGTAAGAGATCAGGCTTCCTAGGTTTAGAGTTTTTCCAAGCAACGTCTTCTTTTGCCATTAATGAGATTATTGAGATGTCACAGTGTGTTAAGTATGATTAATGAGTAGTCTTTTATTAAGCTTTTGGGTGTGTAGATGTTGATATGTTATACTACACAAGGGGTAAAACAGTAATATTCGAATTATAAATCTCGTTTTATTAGAAGTTGATAGTTCGGAAAAATACAACTTGAGATTAGGTCGTCGGGTTTGATGACGTAGTTAACAAAGCGAGAACTCGAAGTAAATTGATTATCTCAAAGCTCACTTCTAAGGTCTCTCTTTGCTTTCAATTTGCGGGCTGCCTCGAAGAAATAAAATCCTCCTCTATTTATATGATTCCTAAGCAGTTTGATCAGGATTTTTTTTTTCTTCTCTATGTGGGACTTAACATTTTCCCTCCGATATTTTAAAATCCTCCTCTATTTAAAATCCTCCTCTATTCTTGTACGAACCCTAATTAGTACGAATTTCTTAATGGGCCTCATTCTTCTCTAAAGACCTCTTTTCACTTTTATTCTTTCATTTCCTCTCCACCATATAAGGTATGCTCTCCCTTCTCTCTAGAATTTTCTCTCTCTACATTTTTATTCAAAGGTCAGTTTTTTTTTTGTGAGCTTGGTCGTTGCTTCAAATTAAGGCCCATTCAGCCTCTTAAAAATCCACTGACCTTCATAATCTGGTACAGACCTTCCCAATGAGCACCTAGCTTACCGGCATTTCTTTCTTTTGTATTCTGAAAAACCTTTCGGAGAACAAGATCACCGTCCTAAAAAAACCGACTTCCCGAACTTTCTTGTTGTAGTATCGAGCTGCCATGTGTTGGTATTTCTGAATTCGAAGTAATGCTTGGTCGCGTTGTTCTTCAAGTTTGTTAAGTCTTTCGTTGTGCATTTAATCGTTAAGTTTGGGATTTTGAGTGAGCATTGTACGCCTGATAGTCGGAATTGAGATTTCAGCTTGACAAAGAGCTTTGACTCTATACACTAAGGAAAAAGAAGATTTCCCTGTAGATCTTCAAGGAGTTATTCGATGTGACTACAATACACCATCGAGCTCGTCAGACCAAGTTCTTTCTTTTCAGATAACCGTTTCTTGAGTCCGTCTATGATCGTTTTGTTTGTTGCTTCAACTTGACCGTTGACCTGAGGGTACCTTGGTATAGAGAAGTTCAATCGGATTTTCCATTCAGCACAAAAGTCTTCAAAAACAGCAGAAGTGAACTGAGATCCGTTGTTAGTGAAGATCTGATAAGGAACCCCTGATAGTAGGTTTTTAGCCTGCTAAGGTCAATCCAAATGGAGATTATCTAGACACTAGAACTATGAGGATCAATTCTTAATCCAAGTCTAATAAGCAGATGTTTTGGTAACCAAGATGATCTAAAAGCATATAACAAAACAAGCAGTAATTAAGAACAAGCAAACAAGAGAAACTAAACAAAGACTCAAATTCAAATAAAGATAAAGCTAAACCTCTAGATGTGATCATTGATCAGGGTGCTTTAAATGTGAATTCATGATGCTAAGAAAACAATGCAACACTTGCAATTCTTTAGTCTAGACTTCCAAAGTAGATTAATTCATTCCCATGACAGAAATCCGTTTCCAAATTACTTAATCAAGACTAATTCCCATTAGTGAATAAGCAATCAACAAGCATAAGATTCCAAGTCTAAAATGATCCGACAGCCTCTTTGTGCATCAAAATAAGAGCTAAGATAGACTGAATCTTATACATAAAGACATAACAAGCAATCACATGATCTCAAATCCAATTGACTTAGATCTCAAAGCTAGATTAATCCTCTCATGAAGCTCATAACTATACCATACCACTTTCAAACCTAATTTCCATTAGTGAAATATGAATCAATAAGCATTTTTCACCAGTTCTAAAATGTCATTTATGCATATAACAAACATTCACATGGCATTAATGCATAAACCCTTAAGTTAGCTCTTTCAGACATTTCATCAAACACCTTGTGGGTGGAGAAATTTCTAAGTTCTAGATCAAGTTTATAATGAGAGATTTAGCATTACAAGCAGCTAACTAAGGAAAGGAAATGCGAATGTAGAACCTGAACATCATAAATCAAACATCTAAGCACCCTAATCTACACACTTAGAAGCTTAAAAGAAGATTACTCACTAATCACACTTAATCTTTTGCATGAGGTGATGTTAATCATGATTAGGAGCAAAGATAAGAAGATGAGATGATAGGAAACAGCTTTAGATTGATTAAATCCTTGAGATATCTCTTAAAAAGCTTGTTTTTTTACTAAAGGCGACAGTAAAACAAAGATGGAATGAAAGATACTCAGAGTTTTTTTCCCAAACAAGTACTTATAGGATAAGCTTTGGACCGGGTCAGCCCAGGCAAAACTGGGTACTGACCCGGCCTTCTTAGGTTACTGGAGCCATGCCTCGGTCACCTGAAGAAGTCCTAGACCGAGGCCACACACCGAGGGGTCTTCAAACTGGGTTGAAAAATGAAGAACATCTCAAGAACATGTGTGAACTCTAGCTTTGATCCGGTTAAGGCCTTTGAACGTGAAGCAAACTTTTTTGTGATCTGGGTCCATGACAAGAGGCCTCGGTATGTGTCACACCGAGGGGTCAGGTCGAAGACTGACTCCTTTCATTCAGTTCTCAGGTGACCGAGGGGTCAGGTCGAGGACTGACAAGAGGCCTCGGTATGTGCAGCAAGTTCAAACTCTGACCTACACAAGCATTCTTATCATTCAGTCTTTTAACACTCATTGAGTTGTAACCATGTGGATTAAGTGATACTTATTCAAATGAACTTGTTTGGCTAAGGGATGAGGTTATGAGATAAAAATGATCTCATTCAATGCTTAAGTAGGTTCAATGCAGCAGGGGATCTCTCTTTGAATGATCAAACTTTGGCAGAAGGCTAATGGTAAAAAGCAACTGATGCATACAAGGGCAAGAACTCACCTCACCCCAATACCTAAAATGCCTTTAACCCAAAGTCTCACACTTAAATCCATCTTCTCGTGAACCTCACACTTCTATTTTACTCATTTTTTTTTCTCACTAGGGGATTCACTTTTCATTTACAAAGATTGGCATTGGGGTCTAACTTTACACTTAGCACTTTCCAGCCTCTTTTCTTATCTCTTTAGACACTTGAGCCTTTTGGCTTCTTTTCTTTCATTCTTTTCACTTAGAATCTGGACTTTTCCTTTTTAAAACATCAGAGCTTTCTTTTTTTTGAATATGGTGGAGATGGCTGTTGCTTGAACTTCTCTCTAAACCTAACACTTTCTGCTAAGTTTGATCCAAGGTGGCCTCTCAACACTCGCAAACGTTTGGTTTTCTTTTCCATCCCCTAGCTCTCATTATTCTCCACTTTCCATACATCTCTCTTTAAAACTCTCACCAACAAACCATTCCCCCCACACTTAATTCTCGCCAAGACCTCTTAGTTCCTTGATGATGGAACTAAACACCATGAGGCTTACCCCTGTCGCTCTAAACCTAACACTTTCTGCTAAGTTTGATCCAAGGTGGCCTCTCAACACTCACAAACGTTTGGCTTGAAGGAAGGTTGGGTTCAGGGTGTGGAAACTGATCCAAAGTATGGAATCAGCTATTTGAGCTAGGGAAAAGAGTGGTTAAAATAGGTTTATAGCTCAAATATGTATAAATATCCACAAGTTCATCTAAAAAAGCATCACAAGATATCTCAAAATCAGATTAAGGGTTCCACTTGCTAAGGCTGAATTCAATTCAAAGCTTGCTTCAATCAAGGTTTAAACAATGTCACACATTTCATCACTTGCAAGCATCAAATAACTAATAACAAGGGCCATGAACTAAACTTTACGATGATGCTCTCTCAAAGAAATTTATCATTACTCCCATACAAATGATGCAAACCTATATGATTATGCAACTCTAGACTCAATACTAACATGTGAATGCAGCTACATGAACATTTTATCGTGTGAAAAGTTTCAAATTTTTCATTTTTTTATTTTTTTGGTTTTTCCATGCAAATAGATGCTATGCATGTTCAAATGAGACTCAAGATGCAAAAGAGAAAATAAGAACATAGAAAGCATGATTAGTAAACACAAAACCCCTCCCCCACACTTAAATAACACAGTCCCTTGTGTTATAAAAGCATAAGAGAGGAGTGAAAACCAAAAGCAAGAAAAATGCAAAATGAAAAATTAAGAACGAGATGCATATGTACAAAGAGTTGAGTGTTACCAGATATTTTGAGATGGAATGGAGGGATGGAATATGGTGGAGATGGATGTTGCTTGAACTTCCCTCTTGACCCAAGTCTTTTAAGCTCCTTGATCTCATTAGCTCATGCTAAAGGGGCTCGGTATGGCAATACCGAGGGGTTACACCGAGGGATTCTGTTTTTCTGGGTTTAAACACATGAAGGCCTTGGTGTTCTCCACCTTGAGGCATCACACCAAGGTCTTGACCCTTTTCTTCGTAAACCCACCTCGGCCTCCCCTTGGCCGAGGGGTTACACTGAGGTCTTTGGTGTTTCCTTCGGTTCAAGAGAAAAACAGAAGGCCTCGGTATGGATCTGCCAAGGCATGACACCGAGGCCATGTGCCACATTGCTTCCAAACACAAGGCATCTTTCCTTTATACCATTTGGCAGCTGTTTATTTAAACCACAAAGCATGAGCACCTTTAAAGATCTGAGACAACTCAACAAACCCATCAAAACATTCAAAAAACACAAAAGAAAACATTAAAAAGATTTATGTACAAAGATAAGCTTGGGGTGTCTCCCAAGAGGACTTTGTTTTAAGTCTCTAAGTTTGACTTTTCATACTGTTTTCTTAGTGAGGGAGAGGAGGAGCTTTGATGCTCCGTGTCTTGTCCATGAACTCAAGTTTGATAGCCTTGTTCACCAGCTCTTGAACACCAGATGACCCTTTGTCTATGAGCTCTTGTGTGAGGATGGCCCTGACCTTAGCAAAAGGTTTTGATCCTCCATTGCTTTGGACCTTATATTCCACAGCTCCACCATCAAACTTCCATGGAGTGAGAGTTAAGACATGAGAAGAGGACCCAATAGTGAATGGTTTGGTGCTTGTTGGGTTCTTGTCTTAAGACCCTGAACCATTGCCTTTGTTGCTGCTGATCACCTTTTCACTTGGTGTAGGAGATAGAGATTCCAAGAAATCCTCATCATCACTAAAGAACTTCTCACCATCAATGAACTCAAGATCAAGCTCTCTTTGGTGTTATTTCTTTTTCTCACAAGCATCAAGAGGCTGATCCTTCTATTTCATTCAACAAGTCCCCACATACTTCATCTCAAAGTGTTGAAACTCATCACAGAGACTTGGAGGCACATAGGCTGGCGGCTCAATAGAGTTTTCTTATTTCTTGAGCTTTTTCTTGGCCTTCTCCTTAGAAACAATGTGAAATTTGTCTCTAGAAGCTCCATGGACGTCTTTTATAGCAAAAACTTCAGTTCCAAGGGTCACCTCCCTACTGAGTTTCTCAATGTCCTCATTGTCTTGTGAAGAAAAACCTCTAAGAGCAATTTCTTCTTATGGACTATAGAGTAGACGTTCTATCTCCTTTATAGCAGCATCATGATCTTTGATCTCCATGTGATTCACTTGAGAGGGTAAACTCTCTATTTTGTTGTGGAGATCATTGTAGGAACTCTTTACTCTTGTCGTGATCTCATCTTGTCCCTCTAGAAGTTGTTGGAACATGCGGTTTAACTCCATTTCTTGAGGCTTTGAAGTAACTTGCCCTTGTGGAACAGACTCTTGGTGAAAACAAAGCTTTACCTCACCTTGACCATCTTGACAATCTTAAATATCAAGCTCCTTGTATCTTTCATTACTCTTGGCCAAATTCTCAACAAGTAACTCTCCTTATTCTATGGTAATATTTGCAAAACACCCATTGCTAGCTACATCCAATGTCCATTTATGCTCTATATCAACTCCCCAATAGAAGATACTAAGGATAGCTTCTTGTTGGAACCCATGATGAGGACAACCTTTAGTGTAGCCTTTAAGTCTCTCACATGCTTCATCAAAGGTCTCAAGGATTCTTTGTTTGAAGCCCAAGATGTCTTTCCTAGCTTGGACAGTCCTTTGTATGGGATAAAACCTTTGAAGGAAGATGATCTTGCAATCATCCCAAGAATTGACCAAGTGGGATGGTAGTGCTCTCTCCCATTTGCTTGCCTTTTCTCTAAGTGAAAATGGGAACAAGATGAGCTTGATACTGTCTTGGGGCACTCCTCCAGTCCTAAATGTGTCATACAACCTCTCAAAGGAGTCCAAATGATCATATAGTTTCTCCATTCCTAACCACAAGAACTTAGAGTCTTGAGTCAACCTAACCAAGCTTGCTTTGATCTCATAGGCCTCAACTTCAATTGGAGGAGGGTGGATTCCATACCTCTTTCCATGACAACAAGGAGTGTCACAACTTCAAATTGTTGGCTTTTTCTTTGGAGCATGGGTCAGTGTTGGATGCAGTGCTTGAAGTTGTGGCTTTTGTTGAGGTTTTGGAACTTGGAGAATGCTCTTGTGGACGTCCATCTCCAACAGCTCAATAGAACTTGTCTTTCCATTTCTCTTCTTGTGAATTTGGTACCTTTAAAACCTCAAGAGAATTAAGGAAGACCAGTTAGTAACAATGAAAAAGAGAAAATTCATCATCTCAAAGAGATGCATGCTATTAGTGATATACATTAACATAGTGAAAATAAAAGCTTAGTAAAACAAAAGAAATCAATGACTTCATCTAAAGAAGATCCAAAGTTCTAATGCTAGAATAAACTCTCCAATTGGCAACGGCCCCAAACTGATAGTAGGTTTTTAGCCTACTAAGGTCAATGAACCTCTTGTGTTGTAGCACTTGAGGTTCAATCCAAATGGAAATTATCTAGACACTAGAACTATGAGGATCAATTCTTAATCCAAGTCTAATAAGCAGATGTTTTGGTAACCAAGATTATCTAAGAGCATATAACAAAACAAGCAAGAACAAGCAGTAATTAAGAACAAACAAAGAAGAGAAACTAAACAAAGACTCAAATTCAAATAAAGATGTGATCCTTGATCAGGGTGCTTTAAATGTGAATTCATGATGCTAAAGAAACAATGCAACACTTGCAATTCTTTAGTCTAGACTTCCAAAGCAGATTAATTCATTCCCATGACAGAAATCCCTTTGAAAATTATTTAATAAAGACTAATTCCCATTAGTGAATAAGGAATCAACAAGCATAAGGTTCCAAGTCTAAAATGACCAGACAGCCTCTTTGTGCATCAAAATAAGAGCTAAGATAGACTGAATCTTATATAGAAAGACATAACAAACAATCAAATGATCTCAAATCCAATTGACTTAGAACTCAAAGCTAGATTAATCCTCTCATGAAGCTCATAATCTCTATACCAATCCACTTTCAAACTCAATTCCCATTCGTAAAATATGAATCAATAAGCACTATTTACCAGTTGTAAAATGGTATTTATGCATATAACGAACATTCCATAACATTAATGCATAAACCCTTAAGTTAGCTCTTTCAGACATTTCATCAAACACCTTGTCGGTGGAGAAATCTCTAAGTTTTAGATCAAGCTTATAATGAGAGATCTAGCATTAAGAGCAGATAACTAAGGAAAGGAAATGAAAATGTAGAACATGAACATCATAAATCAAACATCTAAGCACCCTAATCTACACACCTAGAAGCTTAAAAGAAGACTACTCACTAATCTTGCTTAACACACCTAAACTTAATCATGATTAGGAGCAAAGATAAGAAGAAGAGATGATAAGAACAGCTTTAGATTGATTAAATCCTTGAGATATCTCTTAACAAGCTCGTTTTTCACTAAAGGCGAAAATAAAAAAAAGATGGAATGAAAGATACTCAGGGTTTTTTTCCCAAAAAAGTACTTATAGGATAAGCTTTGGACTGGGTCTGCCCAGGAAAAACTGGGTACTCACCCGGCCTTCTTGGGTTGCTGGAGCCATGCCTCAGTCATGATGTGCGGGCCTAGGGTTATTGTTTTTTACAAGCCCATTGGTTCTGAAGTTTTAAATTTATAAAACCCTAGTGTATGCAGGTGCACAGATGTACGTTATAGGACTTAGGTTGTCGATTCACAGGGAAGATGTCTAATCTGCAAGAAATACCAAACTCGGAGAGTAAGCAAAGTCATAAACTCATAGGGGTTTGAGGTTTTTGGTTAAGAATCCTAAGCTAAACCTAATCTAATATTTACAGGAACTAAAATGCAATGCAAATGAATTTTTTAAAGAATAGTTTATAGACTCAAACTATAGACTCTAAACTCATAGGTGGCGATTTAGACTTCTCCGGTTTACTCTAATCGATGTCAAAGCATTTCCAATTAGCCTACGGGCGATTTATCTTCATATATTTCTGGGATCTGCATGGAACTGGAATAGACATGTGTATGATTAAGCAGTTCTCGCCATCTTAATCAACTAATCACTTAAATCTGAGAATTAGCTCTCGATCTCATGCCAGAAATAAGATCATGCATTAACAATTGAATTTGTCTGCTCACATCTTCTCTACAGGTAGCTCTCGACTCCTGTAGCGACTATGTTCTTCTGAAGCAAGGTATGGATGATCTGATGCAACACTCTCGTGGCTCTGATCGATTCAGTCTCTCACTGTAAGCTGTCAAAAAATTTATCGATCACTTAAACAACACAATATTCAGTTCTCATTGTAGGCCGTCACACACTAAATCTAATACCTTAGCAAGTTGATACTTCTTAAATAAACTGCATGTCTTAATCAGTACTCTTTATACGTAGCAATCACTCATCAATTTTCAATCAGCATTTATCAATCATATTTAATCCCTATACCGAGCATACAAGTATTACTAATTCATCTAATATATCATAGGAATCCAGAATTTAGTCCTCACCTTTGCCACTTGAAGAGGAATTAGCACAATTGATTAGCCTTATGACAGATTTGATACATGACAGGAAAATGATCATGACTTTCTGGTCACAGCTTGAAATGGATATCGGAAGATTGATATGGAAAGCCGGATTGAAGATCTTCACTCTGATGTGTAGATAGTTTTCTGGGCCTCCCCGGATCGCTGGCAAAACGCATCGCAAGTTGGCTGCTCGCGGATCGGATCTTTGTAAATATGGTTTGGCAAAACACTCGTAACTTTTAGAACAAAACTCCAAATAATGATCCACTTGCGGCTACAGCTAGATATTAGAGTCTAGAATCACCTTACATAATGTCATGCCGTTCTGATCTGATTTGACCAACCTATTATCTCTCACGCCAGAACACGTTAGATCAGCCTTCTATATTGCTGCAGTGGCTTCTCTTTTTAGGTGTTTTGGTGGTGTCTGCTCAAGCGTGACTCCGGCAGAGCTTTACCGCTCTGATCTCTCTGTTACTTCTCTGCCACGAGTTCACTCTATATATATGGTAAGAGATCAGGCTTCCTAGGTTTAGGATTTTCCAAGCAAACGTCTCCTTTTGCCGTTAATGAGATTATTGAGATGTCACAGTGTGTTAAGTATGATTAATGAGTAGTCTTTTATTAAGCTTATGGGTGTGTCGATGTTGATATGTAATATCACACAAGGGGTAAAACAGTAATATTCGAATCATAAATCTCGTTTTATTAAAAGTTGATAGTTTGGAAAAATACAACTTTAGATTAGGCCGTCAGGGTTTGATGACGTAGTTAACAAAGGGAGAACTCGAAGTAAATTGATGATCTCAAAGCTTACTTCTAAGGTCTCTCTTTGCTTTCGATTGGCGGGCTGCCTCGAATAAATAAAATCCTCCCTATTATATGATTCATAAGCGGTTTGATCAGGATTTTCTTTTTTCTTCCCTATGTGGGACTTAACATTTTCCCTCCGATATTTCCAGAAATAATCTGTGAAATTTGGAGGTCGGCTAATTTTGTGGAATTGGGCTTTGATGGGTCCTCTATAAATACTTTGGTCGGCCCAATCGATTCAACCTCAATACCAATCTTCGTAAACAGAGGTCTCATCGGACCAGTCTCGATTAATATCGGGTTAAACCGGAGGTGCAAAGTACACCACCAACAGTAGGTCTCCCCTTAGTTCATTGAAGGGGTTTTTCGAAATGAGTTTGGCGAAATTCATGGATACTTAAGCTTGGTTTGAATTGGGACCGGAGATATATTCTTTTTCGTGAACGCAATTTATGGAAAAATCTCTTGTTGCTCCGATCTTGTGCCACTTGGCTTGTCACGATCTTTAGATCTCCTCTTGTACGAACCCTAATTAGTACGAACTTCTTGATGGGCCTCATTCTTCTCTAAAGACCTCTTTTCACTTTTATTTCTCCATTTCCTCTCCGCCATATAAGGTATGCTTTCCCTTTTCTCTAGAATTTTCTCTCTCTATATTTTTATTTCAAGGTCAGTTTTTTTTTTGTGAGCTTGGTCGTTGCTTCAAATTAAGGCCCATTCAGCCTCTTCAAAATCCACCGACCTTCATAATCTGGTACGGACCTTCCCAATGAGCATCAAGCTTACCGGCATTTCTTTCTTCCGTATTCTGAAAAACCTTTCAGAGAAAAAGATCACCATCCTAAAAAAACTGACTTCGAACATTCTTGTTGTAGGATCGAGCTGCCATGTGTTGGTAATTCCGAATTCAAAGTAATGCTTGGTTGCGTTGTTCTTCAAGTTTGTTGAGTCTGTCGTTGAGCATTCAATCGTTAAGTTCGGGATTTTGAGTGAGCATTGTATGCCTGATAGTCGGAATTGAGATTTCAGCTTGACAAAGAGCTTCGACTCCATACGCTAAGGAAAAAGAAGATTGCCCTGTAGATCTTCAAGGTGTTATTCGATGTGACTACAATACACCGTCGAGCTTGTCAGGCCAAGTTCCTTTCTTTTCAGATAACCGGTTCTTGAGTCTGTCTATGATCGTTTTGTTTGTTGCTTCTCCTTGAATGTTGCCCTGAGGGTACGTTGGTGTAAAGAAGTTCAATCGGATTTTCCATTCAGCACAAAAGTCTTCAAAAACAGCAGAAGTGAACTGAGATCTATTGTTAGTGACGATCTGATAAGGAATCCTTGATAGTAGGTTTTTAGCCTACGAAGGTCAATCGAAATGGAGATTATCTAGACATTAGAACTATGAGGATCATTTCTTAATCGAGGTCTAATAAGCAGATGTTTTGTAACCCAGATGTTCTAAAAGCATATAACAAAACAAGCAGTAATTAAGAACAAACAAACAAGAGAAACTAAACAAAGACTCCAATTCAAATAAAGATAAAGCTAAGCCTCCAGATGTGATCCTTGATCAGGGTGCTTTAAATGTGAATTCATGATGCTAAAGAAACAATGCAACACTTGCAATTCTTTAGTCTAGACTTCCAAAACAGATTAATTCATTCCCATGACAGAAATCCCTTTGAAAATTATTTAATAAAGACTAATTCCCATTAGTAAATAAGGAATCAGCAAGCATAAGGTTCCAAGTCTAAAATGACCAGACAGCCTCTTTGTGCTTCAAAATAAGAGCTAAGATAGACTGAATCTTATATAGAAAGACATAACAAACAATCACATGATCTCAAATCCAATTGACTTAGAACTCAAAGCTAGATTAATCCTCTCATGAAGCTCATAATCTCTATACCAATCCACTTTCAAACTCAATTCACATTAGTGAGATATGAATCAATAAGCACTATTTACCATTTGTAAAATGGTATTTATGCATATAACGAACATTCCATAACATTAATGCATAAACCCTTAAGTTAGCTCTTTCAGACATTCCATCAAACACCTTGTGTGTGGAGAAATGTCTAAGTTTTAGATCAAGCTTATAATGAGAGATCAAGCATTAAGAGCAGGTAACTAAGGAAAGGAAATGAAAATGTAGAACCTTAACATCATAAATCAAACATCTAAGCACCCTAATCTACACACCTAGAAGCTTAAAAGAAAACTACTCGCTAATCATGCTTAACACACCTAATATTTTGCAAGAGGTGATGTTAATCATGTTAGGAGCAAAGATAAGAAGATGTGATGATAAGAAACAGCTTTAGATTGATTAAATCCTTGAGATATCTCTTAACAAGCTCGTTTTTCACTAAAGGCGAAAATAAAACAAAGATGGAATGAAAGATACTCAGGATTTTTTCCAAAAAAAGTACTTATAGGATATGCTTTGGACCGGGTCAACCCAGGAAAAACTGGGTACTGACCCGGCCTTCTTGGGTTGCTGGAGCTATGTCTCGGTCACCTGAAGAATTCCTAGACCGAGGCCACACACCGAGGGGTCTTCAAACTGGGTTGAAAAATGAAGAACATCTCAAGAACATGTGTGAACTCTGGCTTTGATCCGGTAAGGTCTTTGAACGTGAAGCAAACTTATTTGTAATCTGGGTTCATGACAAGAGGTCTTGGTATTTGTCACAACGAGGGGTCAGGTCGCGGTCTGACTCATTTTATTCAGACATAGCACCTTGGCATAGAACAAGCCGTGGGGTGAGGGTGAGGTTTTACATCTTTGTTGTGTGTGATGTGCACCTCAGTGTAGTCAGGCCGAGGGGTCTAGGTCGAGAGGGTCATGTGACAGAGGGCTTTGTTGTAGTGAGGGAGACGGGGTTTCCCGAGGTCAGTTGTAACACTTAGGCAAATCCCAGATCAATCGCCACAAATGCTTCAGCTTGACACTTAGTCGTTTGGGGACTAGGTTGGTGAGCAAGGATGCCTCGGTGTTATATGACCGAGGGGTCAGACCGAGGTTTGGACCAAAAGCTATGCAAATAGGCCTCGGTGCACAGATATACTGAGGGGTTCAAAACGAGGCACAAGAAAAACACTTAGTGCTCAGCAAGCTCTTTGAACCCGGAATGACATGCTTCTCTTCTGTTCTATGTAACTTTCCGCTCAGTGATCCAAATAACAAAAGACCAAGTCCTCAAGATAGATGACTCAAACAGATAAAACTTTGTTGAAGGACCCAACTGCATATGGAGAGATCAAGGGTTCCCGGATGGCCGATCTTTGAGTGTATTGCACTGGTCTGAATTGGCTTCTAGACGTGTCCTTCTTCCGAATAAAATATCTCCCAGCTCACAGCTTTAAATCTCCTAAATCTAATTGTTCTGGAAACTATATTAAATTCTCTTGAACAAAAGTAAAGACCCTGGAAGCCAGATCGGACGGGAAGGCTTTCCGGCAACGGCGTCTTTGAGGCGTATCGGATTGCTCCGGAATGAATGCGAGACAGGTTCGTCTTTCGTTAGCCATATCTTTCAGCTTGCTGATCCAAATCCATTGATTCGAACTATTCTTGAACTTTGACTCAATTATATTGATCTTTGCTGAAGACTCCGGAAGCTGAATCGGACGGGAAGACCTTCTGGTAACGCAATCTTTGAAACATATTGGCACATGAGATTTTTGGCCGAAGCTCATGCGCTGGTACGCGTTTTGGCCAAGAATTCCTAAAGGCATATAACAAAACAAGCAAGAACAAGAAGTAATTAAGAACAAGCAAACAAGAGAAACTAAACAAAGACTCAAAAGGCAAATAAAGATAAAGCTAAGCCTCTAGATGTGATCATTGATCAGGGTGCTTTAAATTTGAATT
Organism: Eutrema salsugineum; assembly: GCF_000478725.1. Classification (NCBI taxonomy): domain Eukaryota; kingdom Viridiplantae; phylum Streptophyta; class Magnoliopsida; order Brassicales; family Brassicaceae; genus Eutrema; species Eutrema salsugineum. The sequence continues at coordinate 17,422,030 of NW_006256756.1, read as the reverse complement.
CATGATGCTAAGAAAACAATGCAACACTTGCAATTATTTAGTCTAGACTTCCAAAGCAGATTAATTCATTTCCATGACAGAAATCCCTTTGCAAATTACTTAATCAAGACTAATTCCCATTAGTGAATAAGGAATCAACAAGCATAAGGTTCCAAGTTTAAAATAACTAGACAGACTCTTCGTGCATCAAAATAAGAGCTAAGATAGACTGAATCTTATATAGAAAGACATAACAAGAAATCACATGATCTCAAATTGAATTGACTTAGAACTCAAAGCTAGATTAATCTTCTCTTGAAGCTCATAATCTCTATACCAATCCACTTTCAAACCTAATTCTTATTAGTGAAATATAAATCAGTAAGCATTATTTACCAGTTCTAAAATATTATTTATGCATACAACAAACATTCCATGGCATTAATGCATAAACCCTTTAGTTAGCTCTTTCAGACATTTCATCAAACACCTTGTGGGTGGAGAAATGTCTAAGTTCTAGATCAAGCTTATAATGTGAGATCTAGCATCAAGAGCAGCTAATTAAGGAAAGGAAATGAGAATCTAGAACCTGAACATCATAAATCAAACATCTAAGCACCATAATCTACACACATAGAAGCTTAAAAGAAGACTACTCACTAATCATGCTTAACACACCTAATCTTTTGCAACATGTGATGTAAATCATGATTAGGAGCAAAGATTAGAAGATGAGATAATAAGAAACAGCTTTAGTTTAATTAAATTCTTGAGATATCTCTTAACAAGCTCGTTTTTCACTACATGCGAAAATAAAACAAAGATGGAATGAAAGATAGGGTTTTTTTCCCAAAAAAAAGTACTTATAGGATAAGCTTTGGGCTGGATCAGCCCAGGAAAAACTGGGTACTCACCAAGCTCATTGGTCCTGAAGTTTTAAATTTATAAAACCCTAGTGTCTGCAATTGCACTGATGTACGTTGTAGGACTTAGGGTGTCCATCCACAGGGAAGATTTCTAATCTGCAAGAAACACCAAACTCGGAGGGTAAGCAAAGTCATAAACTCATGGGGGTTTGGGATTTTTGGTTAAGAATCCTAAGCTAAACCTAATCTAATATTTATGGGAAATAAAATACAATGCCAATGAATTTTTAAAAGAATATCTCAAGGGAGTTCGACTCAAACTATAGACTCTAAACTCATAGGTGGCGATTTAGACTTCTTCGGTTTACTCTAATCGATGTGAAAGCATTTCCAATTAGCCTCCGGGAGATTTATCTTCATATATTTCTGGGATCTGAATGGAACTGGAATAGACATGTGTATGATTAACCAACTCTCTCCATCTTAATCAACTAATCACTTAAATCGGTCTCACTCTCATGCCAGAAATAAGATCATGCATTAACTAATGAATTTGTCTGTTCACATCTTCTCTACAGGTAGTTCTCGACTCCTGTAGCGACTATGTTCTTCTGAAGCTAGGTATGGATGATCTGATATAGCACTCTCGAGGCTCTGATCCATCCTAGGCTCAGAGAATAGGTCATGAATATACTCTCATGCAATATTGATAACACCCGATTTTGACCTATTTTCACCATTGATTTCAAATGCTTTTTCAAAGGTTTTACTTAGTTTTATGAACTTTTATTATGATTTCCATGTATTTGTAGTTTAAAGGCTCTTTTCAGGAAACTTAGGAAAATGATGGCAAATGGAAGAAATCCACTTTTTCAGCTCAGAGTCAGACCGTCTAAAGTTCAGCCTCAAATGAAGACTTTCTCACCGTCCGATCCAGCTCAAATTTGGTGAAAATCAAGAGGAGACAACCAGCTTTCCATAGCACTTTACGTCACAAAGATCCAACGGTGCAATCAAAAGATAAATGGAGAATAAATTGACCCAGTTCACCAGTCCCGGAAGACTCTCACCCGCGGGAAACACATGTTTTACCTGTCTTGGAAGACTCTCACCCCGGGTGGACCTTGGGACGAGCCACAAGGCCTAACATCAAAGCCCACTTCGCCATTTCTCTTCAAAGAGCCCTATAAATACATTGTTTACCAGCCCTAAACGGGTGTGTGATCCTGTAATGAGATTTTGAGCCACTAAACTCTGTTTTTCTAGGGTTAGGCGATTGATATACTCATATTTTGTCATGTTTAGGATTGTATTTTTGTCCAAATATTGGGTCTCATGCATACATTTAGGTAGTTTTACATATATTTGTCTTTGCTTTTATCTTTAGTTAGGAATTGCATTAGGTCCTAGAGAGTTTTGCACTTTTGGAGAGTTTACAGGTCATTTGGAGCTAATTGGGAGCAATTGGGACAAAAGCCATGGAGAGACCATCACCTTATGTGCATCAGACTCGGACAAATGTTATGGAGCCGACAATCCCTCAACTTTATCACCTGAGAAGGAGGAATTGCACCAGGATTCAGCCTCTGTAGTCTTCATACCGAATCAAGAGGGTCGCGTATAGTTTCCAGAAAACTTGAGATCGTCCTATTTGGAGTTGTGAGCTGAATGTTACGGCGATAAGAAGCAGTACATGTCTCGGAGCGGGTAAAGGACCAAAGCAACGCGCATCAAAGAACCGGTGGAACGGAGCCCTTGCCGACGTCATCTGAACCCGAACCCTTCACCAAAGTTGGAGCTGAAGGAGCCATCTGGCTCATGGAGTTGACTGATCAAGGTTTGGACCAGTGAGCAAGGCGTTATGAAGGATATGGTGCAAGCGGTCTACATTCATATCGAGAAGGAGTACCAAAATCTGGTCGGTTTTACCTTGGAACCTTGACGATTTTGGCTGGCTTTTGGAACCCAAAATGCCGAAGAAATATCAACGTCCTGCACCTACTGAATCCTGCTCGGTATTGATCCCCTGAAGCTATCCTTAACGCCGCACCGAGGTGAGTTCAGCCGGTGTAGCGCCTCGGTGTAACCACTCTCAAATTGCCAAAGAAATATCGACCTCCTGCACCGACTGAAATCTGGTCGATACATTCTCGCTTCATGACGTTTTTGTGGGCCTTTTTGGGGCCAAAACCTAGTTTGTCCTAGGTTGGCCCAGCAAGAAACCCTACCTATATATACGTTTTAGTCATTATCAGCAGACTAAGTCTTTTTCTATTTGTTTTCTTTGCCTCTTTAGTGTAAAAACGAGTTTGATCTTGATCAAGAGATATCTAGCAGATTTAATCATCTTAAAGCGGTTTCTTATCATTTCTTCATCTCATCTTTACTTCTAATCATGATTAACATCACCTCTTGCAAAGGAAATGGTGTGTTCATCATGATTAGTGAGTAGTTTTCTTTTAAGCTTCTAGGTGTGTAGATTAGGGTGCTTAGATGATTGATTTGTGATGTTTAGGTTCTAGATTCTCATTTCATTTCCTTAGTTAGCTGCTCCTAATGCCAGATTTCCTTGGGAAAGTGATATCTGGGTTCATAGGCATTTCATGCACCAAAAGTGTTTGATGAAATGCCTGCTAACTTAAGGGTTTATGTTTTAAATGCCATGGGAATGTTTGTTTGAAGCATAAATGACATATTAGAACTGTTTCTTAATGCTCATTGATTCATATTTCACAAATAAGAATTTGATTTGAAAATGGATTAGTGTAGAGGTTAATGTCTTCATGAGAGGATAAATCTAGATTAGAGTTCTAAGTTAAAATGTTTTGAGAACATGTGATTGCTTGTTATGTCTTTCTGTAAAAGATTCAGTCTTTCTTTGTTAAAGATTGTTTGGTCACTTATTAGGCTTGGAACATTATGCTTGCTGGTTGCTTTGTTATCTCTAATGGTTGTTAGACTTGATTAAGTGATTTGCAAAGGGATTTCTGTCTTGAGAGTGGATTAATCTGATTAAGAAGCCTAGACTAAAGAGTAGCAAGTGTTGCATTATGTTCTTAGCATCATGAATCAGTATATAAAGCACCCTAATCAATGATCACATCTAGAGGTTTATCTTTCATCATTTGTTTTAACATCATTTTGTTTGGTTGCTTGCTTTGTTTAGTAATTAATCATCTTGCTTGCTTGTTTCTTGTTTTATGCTTTCTTGTTACTTTGTTCACACCAAAATCTTTCTTGTCTCACTTGACTTAAGAACTTGTCACATAAACTTGTGCCTAACTACCACACATTTGGATTGATACCCTTTGTACTGCAAGTGACATAAGGGATTGATAACCCATCTAAGACCTAAAAACCTTACTTATCAATTGGCGCCGTTGCCATATTGTGTGGGCATTGTTACCATTAGTTTCTGATATAGTTTTTGAGATCAAGTTTCTTTTGTTTTACTGATCACCTTTCCAGTTCTGGCTTTGCTTTCAGGTTTATGATCACAAGAAGCCAAGCCAGAAGACAAAGAAAACGAGCTGTTCACTTGGAGAGGTTAGGAATGAATCACCAAGTTAGGAATGAGCATCAGGCTCAAGAAGCTGATAACGGTCAAAGAGCTGGTAATGGGATTGGAATTCAAGTTCAACAGGCTCAGGTCCATCAGGGACACGCTCAGGATAACCAGAACCAAGACCGACCTCAAGTTAACCCGCCACAACCCTTCCTCAACCCACCCATACGTCATCAGCCTCCACCAGTCTTTGTTGGTGAGAATGACCGAGCTTATGCACACCAGTATGGAGCAGGAATCAGACCACCTCCTGTCCAAAACAACAACTTTGAGGTGAAGGCCTCTTTGATCAATATGGTTCAAAATCAGAAGTTCCATGGCTTACCTATGGAGGATCCCTTGGAGCATCTGAATCAGTTTGACAGAGTTTGTGATCTCACTAAGATCAATGGGGTATCTGAAGACAACTTCAAACTGAGATTGTTCCCACTCAGCCTTGGAGATAAGGCACATCAGTGGGAAAAGAACCTCCCAAGAGGATCCATCCACACATGGGAGCAGTGCAAGCTTGCCTTTCTTTCCAAGTTCTTCTCAAGCTCAAGGACTGCAAAGCTAAGGAACCAGATTTCCAGCTTCACTAAACATTATAATGAGACCTTTGGAGAAGCTTTGGACAGGTTTAGAAGCTACACCAATCAGTGTCCACATCATGGCTTTTCAGAAGCCTCTCTCCTTAGCACTTTATATAGAGGAGCTGTCCCCAAGATCAGAAATCAGTTGGACACAGCATCAAATGGGAATTTCATGGCAAAAGAAATCAATGCAGCTATGGAACTTATTGAGACCTTAGCCATGACCCAAGACACCTATGGGGAAGATTATGATAGAAGCTATAGAGGAGAAGATTCTGGTAGACACCAAGGGCTGGAAGAGAAGATCCAAATGCTGAATATCAAGCTTGACAAAGCCCTAGCTGCCACTCAAAAGCCTATAAACTATGTGAGTGAGGAGAAGAGATGCTTCACAAATACCAATGAAGAGGGTCTCACTCAAGAGGAGTTGCACTTCATTGGGAATCAAAACAAGTTCTATGGTTACAACAACTTCAATAAACACCAGAACTTGTCTTATAGGAGCAACAATGTGGCCAACCCCCAAGACCAAATATACCCTCCTCAAAGCTTTGTTCAACAGAATCAGTACGAAGGTAACTCCCAAGGTCAACAGGGTTTTCAGCAACCAGCGGTTCAGAATCAAGGGAATAGCTTCATAAATCAAGTCAGCCTACAGCCAAAGGCTCCTCCTCCTGGTTTTGGCCCACCACCTGTTCAACAAAGTCCTGATTTCAATGTTGTTCTGCAACAGCTCTTACTAGGACAACAAAAGATGGTATCCAACCTGGAGACACTAGGCGCTGAACTAAAGGCTATTAAAAAGAACAAGGGCATCTGCACTTCTGAACCACAAGTCTCTCCTTCTAGTAAAGTTGTTCAAACCTCAAAAGATTACTGCAATGCCATCTACTGCAGTGATGACCATTCAGCTGCTGTGCAAGAAATATAAGACCTTCTCTATAGTCAATTCTCTAGTGAAACTTCACAAACTCATGTAGATGAGAATGCCATTATAGAGGATTTCATAGGCTTCTTACATGAACTCAATGAGGACATTGAGAATGAAATGGTGGGGGCAGCTGGTTCAGTTTTTTCTGTTCAGCAAGGGAATGCTTCAAGGTCTATTGCAACAACAGAGCTGCCAACTGGTCAAGCAAAGCCAACAGATAGTGCCTCCACCTCTGAATCAACTCAGATGAAGCCCACCTCCCTCCCAAAGCTAGGCAACCCAGGGAAGTTCACCATCTCTTGCACTCTTGGCAACTTTAGAGTTGAGAATGCTTTGTGTGATTCAGGCTCAAGTGTGAGTATAATGTCTAAAGATATGATGGAGAAGCTAAAGGTCCAGTCTATAACGTCCTACCCTTCTTCTATCACCTTTTGATATGATCGTGACCAGCTCATAGGAGGAGGAACCAGAGGTAGCTGGCAGGATCACTCGTTCCAGAGCTAGAGAGATGGCTAAGGAGGCTCACACACTCATGGCCGCAGAGGACATCGATCAACTGGAGGCTGGAGCTCACATCTTCAACATCTCTATCTTGAACGATGAAGAACCCAGTAACAATGACTAGGTAACTTAGGTGAAGATTCTGTACTCTTTTCCTTGGTGAGGATTTTGGAAGGCAAGGAGGTTCTTCTCCAAGGTTTAACGAGGCAGAAATCATTGCTACGTCGAGTTACTTAGAAGTTGTTACTAATGGGTAATAACGTGCAAAGTCACAATGACTTGTGCACTAGTTGTTTTAGGCGCACCACTTAGGATTTTGAAGGGACGCCTCGCTGTTTTATTTTTAAATCAAACTTCGTGTTGTTTTTATTTCAAACTTCATGTAGTTTTGTATTAGGGCTGCGATTTTCTCTCTTAGTCTATAAATTAGAGAAAATCGCCTAAGTGTTATTCAGTGAAGAATTTTGATCAAACTTTTAATGTGTTCTTCTCTCTTTGATTTCTGAGAATTAAAAACTCTGAAATTCGAATCTCTTAAATACTAATTTGTTTACAAGAGATTCTTCTATCTCTCCATTCCATCGATATCATCTCATCATCACCACACCATCAATCTATCTTCTCACCATCGCCACCATCTCAAACCATCGATCCGCCGCATCACACCACCATCTCCCTCCATCGATCCGATCCACCAGCCACCGTCGCATCTCATCGCATCATCGCTGCATTCCATCCATCATATCGCCACATCTAGCCCCTTGCTTCAGAGTTGATCACCTAGGATCGTATCACCTTTGGTGATTCCTACTCCAAGAAACCATATGGATTTTTAGAAGACTATCCACTTCAAGTTGGTGAATGTGTAATCCCCACTGATTTTGTCATCATGAAGATGAAGAAGACCAAAGAGCTCCCCTTATTGCTTGGAACTTCATTTCTCAACACCACTGGTGCAATGATTGACTTTGATACTCAAAGAGTGGTGCTTTCAAAGGTGGATACGGATGTCTTTTACCTTGTTACACCTCCTTTGGCTGAATTTTGTGGATCAGCTCTTCAAGAGATAGAACCCCCTAAGGTACTTGAGATGAAGTATGTGGGCACTGCTGGGATATTAGGTGGATCCCAATCTCTTTCAGATGTGGAAGATGAGAAAGAACCCCACATCAACTCTGGTTACAAGTATGAGAATAGAGGGCCATTGATCAGAGAAGAAGATATCTTTCTCTCATGGTCTCTGATGTGCTGTGTGTCGTGTTGAGGGTTGTCAAGTTTTACCCTAAATGAAATCAATAGCCGCAAGTGCACAGCTGATCGATTGTAGTACTTAGGGATCGAATCCACAGGGAAGGAGGATCTTTCCTGCAAAAGTCTTCGAAAGAAATATAAAGTAAGGAAGTCTAGAACCAAACAGTTTTGTGGGGATTTTGGTGGTGTGTTTAAAATGTAAAAACGAATCTTAAAGAGAAAATACGGGAATTAAAATGACTTAATAACTAAACTTAGCGAAAACGAGTAAAAATGAGAAAAACGGCTAAACTAATTGCTTAAATGAAAATTGATTGAAAGGGAATGAAAATAGTAAACTAAATCTTGAAAGAAAACGGTGTGAATCTATAAGAAAAGAGGTGCTGGGGTTCAGGGAAGTTTTCTCAGGGGTACGAACGATTCAAAACATTGCTAGAGAGTAAATTTGATAAGATCTTAGCTTAAACTTTTCGAACTGGAGTCACGGACGTATGAATACGCCATTGTCGTGATCATAGAAATCTATCTCTCTCAACCCTGACCAGTAGGTTTCCACTCTGGCCTTGGAAAAGAAGAGATGCGTTATGTTTAAGACTCGTCAGCATTCACAAATCGCTCATAGGTAGGTTTCCACTCCTATGTTTGTTTTGCTCTCCCAAACTAGATCTGACACCGGATGAACACTTTCGTGTCACCAAGCATCTGGATCAGATTGTAGTTCATGACGCTACTCTCATTCAGAAAAAACGAATTCAGAAGAAAAAGTTCTAAGATTTGGCTCAAAAGCTCATGGAATCCTCACCGAACATATAAATCCCCATCGAAAATCCCTTTGTCCCAACAATAAAACTACTCAGACATGATGAACGAAATCAAAAACATAGTATTAAAAAGTAGAATAGAAACCGAAATTGAAAAAGAAAGAACAAGGGTTCAAGAGACAAATCTCTCTCTCCTTAAAACCCAAAACTTAAAAAGTATTCTAAAAAAATAAGAGCATATGAGGGTATGATACGAATTAGGGTTCCTAAGGCATGTATTTATAGTGCTCAAGACATCTCTAGGCGTCACTTAGGGTTTCTCCAAATGAGGGAATCATTTTGGGCTTCAGAAATGGGCCTTCGGGCTCGGAGTTAGCTGGCCGCGGTCAGGATGAGTGTGACCGCGGGAAATGGGTGGCTGGCCGCGGTCGCGGTGCTTCTGACCGCGGGAAATGCTCTGTTGGCCGCGGGTGGAAACGCTTGCCGGCTGGTTTACGGGAAATCTTGCTCTTCGCGTATCTTTTGATTGAACCGTTGGATTGCCAAGCTGTAAAGTGTGCTGGAAATCTGATACTTCCATCTTTAAGATCTCCAAATTTGAGCTGAATCAGACGGTGAGAAGGCCTTCAATCGGGGGTGAACTTTTGACGGTTTGACTCTGAGCTGAAATCTGGTTTTCTATCCATTTTGTTAAGCTTTTTCCGTAAGTTACATGAAAAGAGTCTTGGAACTACAAATACTAGAAAAACGTAATGAAAGTACTTGAAAGCAATTAAAAACATAGAAAAAGTATTTCAAAACGATCCATAAAAGTGGTCAAAATACGGTGTTATCAGTCTCCTACACTTGCTGATCTAAAGATGATGAACACCATGACTGATGGCTCAGCATCAAAAGACAAGAGCATTGAACCTGACCCTTCTATTCAAGACTTCACTCTCACTCCTTGGACCGATGAGGATGGATCTCTGAAGTATAAGCTGGATTACAATGGGAAATCAGGACTGTTTGCTGAGGTCAGGGCATGTCTCACAAAGGCAATATTTGTAAAGACCCAGATGGTATTCAAGAGCTGGTGAGCAAAGGCCTCAAGATGGGATCTCAAGGTCAAGGGTCTAATGGTTCCAAAAGGCAGCAACATAACTCAGCCTCCTTGCTAAGGACCATTGAAATGCTGAAAAGGATCAGTACTCAACCTCACCCCAACTAAGAACAGGTTTTGCAAAGTCAAACTTAGTGACTTTAAACAAAGTGCTCTTGGGAGACACCCTAAGCCTATCCTTGTATATAGTTTCTTTTCTTGCTTTCTTTGGTTGTTTTTAGGATGTTTTAATCTTTTGTTCAAGTGTGTTCAGGTTTTAGAGAGGTCCAGGTGCAGTTTTGAAAGGATTGGAGAAGAGAAAAGATGAAAAATCGGCTGAGGAATGCATTCATATCGACATGATTTCTCTTGGTGTGTTTGCTCGGTGTAAACAAGAACGAGATGCCGAGAAAATATCGACCACCACACCGAGCAAAATGATGTCGGTGCAGTGCAGAAGGAGCCAAGCCTTGTTCCACACCAACATGATTTCATTTGGTGCACTTGTTCGGTGTAAACAGGAAGGAAAAGCCGAGAGAATATCGACCACCACACCGAGTAAAATGAGGTCGGTGTGGTGCATGAAGACTCCAAGTCTTGCTCCACACCGAGGAGATTCACCTCGGTGCAATACCTCGGGGCAAGAAAGGAGTAAACTTAGAAGCACACCGACCTTCACACCGAGTTGATTCACGTCGATATGACTGCAAGATCGCTTCAAAGATTGAACGCAACGGATGGTTTATAGACCGATTTGGCCTTTGACATCTTTAGCAGTATTGTAGAAAATTCATCTAAATTTCCAATGAAGTTTGAATCAGGCCATTCGAATCAGTGGTTAGAAAGTTACACCCGTTCGAACGCGCGCTTGTCTCTCAGCCGAAATACAGACCGAACCATTGTGACTCAAAGAACCAGTCAGAAGGGGGCATTACACTCAGAAACAGTCTCGGAGCTCTTCACAAAAGTTGTAGAAGATCGAGTCAGTGATCCAATGAAGCTAATCTCGAATCATTCTGATAAGTGGTTCGGAAGATAGGTCGATTCTCGCTGAGCATAAGTCGATACTACCTTGGCGCCCCCTTGTCTCAAGTTATCCATAGGACTGTCCAGGCAATTTCAAAGCTTCAGCTACATCCAGGTGTCTCACACTGACAATTAAGGAGTCTCATCTTCAACCAAATAGGCCCAAAATCTCCAGCCCAATCTCCAAGCCTTTAAAGAGGTAACACTCCAACTTGTACATAGCATTTAGAATAGCTTCTTTTCTCTTTTGCATTTTGAATTTTTGCTTTGCACTTCTCTCCTATGCTTTTATAATACAAGGGACTGTGTTATCTAAGTGTGGGGGAGGGGTTTTGTGTCTACTAATCATGTTTGTTCTTTTCTTATTTTTCTATTCCATTTTGAGTCTCATCTTGCATTCATCTATGTGCATATAAAAACCAAAAAAAAATTGAAAAACAAAATCTGAAAATTTTAACACAAAAAAATGATCATGTAGTTGCATTTACATCTTTTAGGATTGAGTCTAGTTTGCATCATATAGGTTGCATCTTGCTGGGAGTAATGATAGTTTTTCCTTGAGAGTACATCACTTTGAGAATTTGGACCAAATATGCTTGTGAAATGATTTCTGTGCTTGCAAAGCTTGAAATGATCTGAATCTGAGAAGCAAGTTTGAATTGAACTCAACTCTAATAAGTGAAAACCTTGAACTTGACTTGAAATTATCTTGTGATGCATTGTTTGAATAAGCTTGTGGATACCTATATATATATTTGAGCTAGAATCCTGTTTTTACCACCCTCTTCCTTAGCTCAAATAGCTGAATCCACATTTGGATCAGTTTTACCTCACCCTAAACCCATCCTTCTTTCAAGCCAATTGTTTGTGTGTGATTGAAAGGCCACCTTGGACCAAACTTAGCAGAAAGTGTTAGGTTTAGGGCGTGATGTCGTGTCAACTGCGTGAGGGAACAAGTTTTACCCTTAACAAAACAAATGAAAGCCGCAAGTGCACAGCTAATCAGTTGTAGTATTTAGGGATCGAATCCACAGAGATTTGTGTGCCTGGTATTCTTCTACGGTTTTTAACTTTATGTCTAGACTAGATTGGTTTTTAAATGTTGGTTGTTTGTCACGAATTAAACTAAAACAAGAGAAAGCAAATAAGTATATCCTAGAAAGCAAGTAAAGAAATCGAATGGAAGGCAAGTAAAGCAAGTAAAATATCGAATGAAAGGCAATTAAAGCAAGTAAAATATCGAACTAAGGAAATTGAAATGCAGGTCTAAGTAAGCAAATAAAAATCGAATGAATTGTAAACTATGGCTAAAACGCTGAGCTTTTGGGAACTCTAAGGGACCATAATCGGTTTCAACACTAAGGTAGATAGATTGGGATTGACGGATAACGATATATGGGTTCTAGAGCTAGAGTACGGCGGTATGACTACGTCATTGTAGTGATCATAACCAACTGTTTCTCGCAACCCTGACCAGTAGGTTTCCACTCTGGCCCTGGAAGGGAGAGAACGCAAGAGCTGCACAAGACTCGTCAATACTCACGATCTCGCCGCAGGTAGGTTTCCACTCCTACGGAAAAATCGCCTGTTTCATTCTAGGGCTGATACTTAATGAAAACTTTCACAACACTAACTATCTAGATCAGATACTAGGTGATCAATCAAGCATACATGCAATAAGAACAAGAATAAACAGAGAACAGGTCGAAATCTCAGATCTATAAACCTATATGTCTTAATCGATTATGAGAGCCCCTTCCGGGAACCCTAAGCCCAACTCGGGATCTACTCAGACATGGCTGAGGTCGACATCATCATTGGTTTTAATAAAAGTAATGAAAAACAGTAAAGAAAAGAGATAAAGAAAGCTTCTCTATTGAAGAACTCGGACTTGAACAATCTTCTACAAAAATCTCATAAAAACGGCTAAAGGAAAAGGGTTTCTGTAAAGTATCAAGGGTTCTCTCTAAAAACGACCTAAATGACATGTATTTATAGTCTTTAATACTCCATGGTCTCTAGGGTTCCGGAATTGAGGCTGAGAATGACTTTGGGCTTCAGATACATGGGCTTTAATTCGGAACTTGATGGCCGCGGTCGGGAGTGACGTGACCGCGGGGATTAAGTGATTGGCCGCGGTCGAGAGGCTTCTGACCGCGGGAAATAGGTTGTTGGCCGCGGTCGCATGACTTGCTGGCCAACTTCGAGTGGCTCCGGGGCTAATAGAATATCTTGAGATCCAACCGTTGGAATGTCTCCAAACCAAGTGCATTTGAAAGCTGGTTGATTCTTCTATAAGTTTTCCAATTTTGAGGGTGATCAGACGGTGAGAAGGTCTTCGTCTCTCCATGAAAGTTCTGACGGTCTGCATTTATCCAAAAGAGTCTTTTTGTTCTATTTTGTGCCTCTTTATCCCAAATTACCTGAAAAGTCTTTTAAAATCCGGAAACATAGAAATCCTTTGAAACCTTTGAAAATGGAGTAAAAACACCTGTAAAAGATATTAAAGTGATCCATAAAAATGATCAAAATCCGGTGTTATCAACTCCCCCAGACTTAGTCTTTTGTTTGTCCTCAAACAAAACAAAGGCTAAATCTCGGTGAGAGGTTTGAAAACGCAGGAACTAAACAAAATCTCAGAGACCAAACTTCTAGACCAATATCAATCAGTATGCATCAATCGGGAATAGCATAGAAAATTCTCACTAGCAATACAGGCGTAACTAGTCCGTTAATCCGTCATGCGAAAATCTATGCACTAGGATCTAACATCCAGTCAACTAGCTCTTAACATTCATTAAAATCTCGGTGGTTCTCATCAAAGAAAGTCTAGGCAAGGCAATCTAGGCTAAGTGTCAAAAAGGGATTACTCTAGGGGTAAGGCTTAAAGTGTTTACGGGTTACCTGAAGATCTGGAGGATGCAGGATATTATGAAAAACCGCAAGAGAGAGTGAAGCTGTTGGTATCCACAATTTTCAGTCACTTTCTTCTTGCCATAGATTCCTGGTCTTCTTCCTCAGGTTCTCTCCTAACTCCCCAGACTTAGATTTTTGTAAATCTTTCAAAACCATAGCTCCTTAAACGAATAGTGGTTGCTTATTGCTCCACAAATTTTGACAATCTAAGACTCATTAGGCTTTTTTTTTAGAGAAAAGGGAACACCTTTAGATATAGAGTCTTAGAGAGCACGAAATTACCAGTCAATATCTGTCTTGTAAAGCTTCATGAAGTTTCTGATACTCTTCCTTCCCGATTCCATTCAGTCTCCTTTGTGTGTGACTGAAAACTGCGTCGCTCCTCTTCTCTCCGACGTTTTTGCAAATATAAACCCATATAAACTAAAGAGAGAATGCATGAGGATTGAACACAAGGGTTTCGGGTTTAGGGTATGGTACCAGATAAAGATAAACTGGTCATCTAGGACGACAAAGAGTGGTAAAAGTGAGGGTAAAAGACGTCCTAGATGTGTATGTCGATGCCTGCCTAAAATCAATGATGAGAAAATTAGATATCAATATTAGGTACAAATAAAATGAGCTAGTATATCCTGTCAGAAAGAATCTCCATGAATAGAAGTCCTCTGGTGGGAGTTCGTAGTGCAAGTACTCTAGCTACCGCCTAGTCTAGTGCTAACCACAAATGAGCTATCATGCATAGTGTAGAAGTGTGCAGGTCTAAATCATCATAGTTTTGCGTCAAACATTCCTGAAAAATACTTAATGTCGAATAGGTTACATATTAAATTTTTAAAAGTACTTGGAATTTAAAAGCAAAAGCAAGAAAATGATTAGTACGGATAGACATCCTCCCCCAGACTTAAATCACACTGTCCCCAGTGTGAAAAAGTTAGTGAGAAGATGGTGAATAAAGGCGAAATAAAATAAGATAAAAGAAAAGAAAATGATGATAGAACCGTGATGGTAGTAAAGTGCTGATCAATCACTCATCCTCTGATATGTCGTCTGCGAACTGGTGCTGATCTTGTAGGAAGGTGACAACGCGCTCAAAGCGTCGTCCCTGTCTCTCAAATCTGCGCTCCAGATCGGAATGAGTGTGCGATGATGTAGATGATGAGGTGTGGCCGGTCGAAACAGATGGCTGAAAGTGAGCACGAGCTGCAGCTGCATCACGCTTCGCCTTGGCCACTATGTATTGGCCAATGGTGAATGGTAGACGAGGTACAGATGGCAGAAAATCATCGGGTTCCAGAGTCCATCGCGGACGTCCTCCGTTACACAATCTCGGGACAGATGCTGAAGGCAAGCTGACTCGGTGCTCCTCAGTGGCAGTGCAATACTTGTAACCAAACCTGTCTGGATCGAAAGCGGCACGAGAGATAGTGTGATCGCGAGAGAGATAAAGTAGATCATACCAGACATCGGGAAGTGGCTCATCAGATGAGAAATCGAATCCTACACCTGTAGTATCGCTGTAATAGCACTCCCGAAAGATGGAGTGATATGTTCATAATTTGCATCATTTAGGTTGCATATTTCATTCTAAATCATGTTTTATTCCATGCATTTTAGGTCCTTAGGGTTTGTTTTAGAACTTAGGAGATGCATTAGGTCCCAATGAGTCTTTGCATGTTTTGAGTGTTCATCAGGTGCATTTGGAGATGAAAAGATGAATCCAGGAGGTGGAATGGTGATCAAAGCTTGAAAAGTGGCAAAAATTGGGTCTATGGAGGTTATCGGCCATTCTCGCTGGCCAGGAAGGTTTTCTCGGCCATTTTCACGTACCACGGGTGGACTTTGTCGACCAAAACACGTACCACGAGTGAAGTGTATCGGCCAAAATCTCCGGGTGCAAGCATGTCTCAGAAATCGCCTGTCCGGGGAACCTTCCGATCCGATTCAGATGGCGGGTGCTTCATAGAAGTTGGAGAGCATTGGATCACGGTCTCATAGCAAGTGGAATCGTGGAATTCGGACGCGTGAGCAGAGAGTTAAACTCGTCGGAAAGAACCCCTGTCTCGCAGGTATTCCGGACCGAGCAGATCAGTTCTGAATGATGCGAAGGACGGTGCACTTCCAGGCCGATTCAGTTTCCGGGGCCTTCATGAGAATCAGAGAACTTTGAGTCTTCTTTCCAGAACGTCCAAGAGCATTTGATTCGGATCTATGAGCAGGAAGATACGGTCTCCGGAATGGACTCATGTCTAGACGCCTCTCTCTGGTCGTGTACATGCACTGCAAAGATGTGCCCTCCAGGAAGCCTTACACTTCCCAAGCACCGAAGCTTCCTTCACCAAAGTTGGAGATAATTGAGTCCTCTGTCTCCTGCGACCGAAATCATTCAATTCGGACAAGTAGCATAGAAGTTACACTCTCCGGAATGCGAAGTGGTCTAAGCTGCTCTGAATGCTGCGAGATGGTCTTGCGACTTGGTTAACCCGCAGGCCTGAAGAAGAACGCCTGAATGCTGATGCTGCGAGTTGAAATGTGCGGGTAAACTATCATTGGAAGAGGTCTGATGCTCCCGAGCAAGAGAAATGCTAAGTCCACAATCGTGCGACTTAGGCATGCGAGTTAGCCGCGCCTGGAACTAAGCCGCACGATCACTCGCAAATCACTCCGACTTGAGCCTGCGACCTAGGTGGAATAGAGACCAACCCGCACAGTTTGTACATTCCCCAGAAACCGCCTTAGTCCTGCGAGTTGGAGAGGAAGGAGACCAAGCCGCAGCAACACTCGCAAAACACTCCTACTTAGGCGTGCGGCTAAGACAAGGCGATTCAGGCTTCACAAGACAAGTCTTCATCTACTGCGACTTAGGTGTGCTACCTGGGACATACTGGACCAACCCGCAGTAATTCCCACCTTATCCATTAAAGCCGGGTCGGGGCCCGGTTTGTTCCGGGCTGACCCGGTTCGTTTTTAAGGAAGTATAAATACTTTTAGGGTTTTTTGGGAATGAACTAAGCTTTATTCCCTTTGTCTCTTGCCTCTTTTGTGAAAAAGACTCCACCAAGAAGAGAAATATCGATTTTTGGCCATTTAATCAAGAGAGTTTAAGAGATTTTTGTGTTTAAAAGCTGCTTTCTTCTTAATCTATCATCTCCATCTCCATTTCTCATCATTAATCATGCTAGTCTTCTCAACTTGCAAAGGTTTAAGAGAGATTAGTATGATTAGTGAGTAGTCACCTTAATGAGGTTCTAGATGTGTAGGTTAGGGTGCTTAAGTGTTAGATTAGGAGTGCTTAGGGCTAGACTCATTGATTCATTTCTCTAAACAGCTGTTCTCTATGCTAGATCATTGATAATCACTTGAGATCTAGATTCTGGGAACTTCATGCACCAAAAGTGTTTGATGAAATTCCTGAAAGAGCTGTATTAGAGGTTTAAGCATTTTCTGCATGATGATGTATTGTTAATTGCTTGAATGATCATTAAGAACTGTTTATTAATGCATATTGATTCATATTTCACAAATGGGAATTTGGTTTGAAAATGGATTAGTATAGGGGTTAATACCTTCATGAGAGGATTAACCTAGATTGGAGTTCTTAATCATTTGAATCATGTCTCATCATTGTCATTAGCATTTCTAGTTTAGCACCAAAGCACCCTAACCAACTATCATGTCTAGAATCTCATGCCTCCATCATATCATATTCACATCATTTGTCATTGTCATTAGTCTTTAATCCTGTTTAAGTTTGTAGTTGTCATTAGTTAACAAAAATCACTCTTGTTTGCTTGAATTAAGAACTTGATCACATAGCTTAGTGTCTATCACCACATTCTTGGATTGATAAACCTCTTTGTGCTACTTTGACAAGGGGATTGATAGCCCTGAGACCATAAAAAGTCTTGTCTATCAATTGGCGCCGTTGCCGAATTGTGGTTTATTTAGCATTAAGCTCTGATCTGTTCTTGAGATCAAGTGCTTACTTTCTTGTTATTACTGATTACTTTCAAGTTCTGTTTGTGATTTCAGGTGTATGAACACTAGGTCTAGATCAAGAAGCTGTGGCCCACCTTTCCCTCTCAACGACAATATCAATCTTTTGGTACCAAGGAGGAGAAGGGACAGACGTGGTAGACAGATTGATCAGGCTGAGATGGCAGAACAAGGAGATCACGTGGTAGACATAGAACAACCAGTTCATGAGCAACAGGCTCAAGGAAATGGAGCTGGTAATGGAGTTGGTCAAGGGTTTCATCAGGGTAATGTTCATCAGGAACAGGTGCACCAACAAGCTTATGTCCACCAGGGACAAGCTCAAGCTCATCAACAGAGGCATCAGGCCAATGTTCAGCAAAGACAACAAGTGCACCACCAACCCCACCCTTTCCAACAACAGCAAAGAAGATATGAGCAACCCCAAGTCTATGTTGGAGAGAATGACAGGGCCAATGCTCATCAGTATGGAGCTGGTATTCAGGCACCACCTGTGCAAAACAACAACTTTGAAGTGAAGGCATCATTGCTGAATATGGTCCAGAATTCAAGGTTCCATGGGTTAGCAATGGAAGATCCCTTGGAACACTTGGATCAGTTTGATAAGGTGTGTGATCTGACCAAGATTAATGGAGTTTCAGAAGACAGCTTCAAGCTCAGACTATTCCCATTCAGTCTTGGTGACAAAGCTCATCAATGGGAGAAGAATCTTCCAAGAGGCTCCATTCAAACCTGGGAGCAATGCAAGCAAGCATTCTTATCTAAGTTCTTCTCCACCTCAAGAACTGCAAAACTGAGGAACCAAATCTCTAGCTTCACTCAGCACAGCAATGAGAGTTTTGGTGAAGCATATGAGAGATTCAGGAGCTACACAAACCAATGCCCACACCATGGGTTTAGTGAGGCTTCTCTTCTCAGCACACTTTATAGAGGAGCTCTTCCCAAGATTAGAAACCAGCTGGATACTGCTTCCAATGGGAACTTTCTGGGTAAAGAGATACATGCTGCTTTAGAGCTAGTGGAGAACTTAGCATTGAGCAATGATACTTATGGTGAAGACTATGACAGATCAAATAGGTCTGAAGGTTCAAGCTCAGAACAGAGGCTCACCAGAGAAGTTAAGGAGTGAATTGGACAAGCTGAAATTCACCACTCAGATGCCAATGCATTTTGTTGGAGAGTATGATGAACCTTCTCAAATCTTTGAGAACATAAGTGAAGAGGGTCTTACCCAAGAGGAGCTTAACTACATTGGGAATCAGAGGTTCCAGAGATATCAGTATGGTAATGCCAATCCAAACCTTTCTTACAGGAACACCAATGTGGCTAACCCACAAGACCAGGTCTATCCCAATTCTCAAGCTCCAAAGAACTTTGTTCCCAAGAACAACTTTCAAGGGTCATTCCAACCCAAGAATCAGTTTGGTCAGAATCAGAGTTTTGGTCAGCAACAGCAACCATTTCAGGGCACTGGATACACCTCACAACAGCAAAAGGCACCACCAGGGTTTGGTCCACCACAGTTCCAACAGCAGGCGCCGGTTCAACAACAGTTTCAACCACAAATGGTTCAACAGCAGCAACAGATGGGTACAGATATGGTTGGTATTCTGCAACAACTACTTCAGGGTCAACAGATCTTTGCAAGTCAGAATGCAGCTATGCAGCAGGAAATCAAGGAACTGAAGCAAAACCAGGCATCAAGCTCAAGGAACCAAGGGCACCTACCTGGAAAACCAGAGCCCAACCCCAAGGAATATGCCAAAGCCATTACACTGAGGAGTGGAAAGGAGTTACCTGGTATTCAGAACAATAATGTGATCATTGAGGACAATGATCAAACTTAGGGGGAGGCAGCCTTAAAGGATGATCAAGTGGCTGAGAAACCAAGGACAGAAAAGGGTATAGAGGTAGCAAAGGAACCAGAACCAGAGAAGAAATATGTGCCACCACCTCCATACCAACCCAAGCTCCCATTCCCAGGGAGATTTAAGAAGCAACTAGTGGACAAGGCAAGAGCTGTATTTGAGAAGGCACTCAAGGAGACACCACTCACAATGCCTCTCATTGATGCATTCTTAATGATGCCAAAGATGGGGAAGTTCTTGAAGGATGCCATTCTGAACAAGACAAAAGAACTTCAAGGCATGGTAGTACTAAGTCATGAATGCAGTGCTATCATTCAGAAGAAGTCCATCCCAAGGAAGTTAACTGATCCAGGGAGTTTCACACTCCCTTGTGCCATTGGACCTCTTCTATTCTCTGGATGTCTTTGTGATCTAGGAGCATCAGTCAGCTTGATGCCATTCTCCATAGCAAAGAAGCTGGGCTTTAGAGTGTTCAAGCCTGCAAGGATCTCACTTATCCTTGCAGATAGATCAGTTAGATTGCCTGTTGGTATGTTGGAAGATCTACCTGTCAAGATAGGTGGTTTTGAGGTTCCAACAGATTTTGTTGTGCTGGAAATGGATGAGGAACCAGTAGATCCTCTTATCTTGGGCAGGCCATTCTTAGCAACTGCAGGAGCTATTATTGATGTGAGAGGTGGGATAATAGAGCTTCAACTTGGGTCTGAAAAGCTCAAGTTTGATGTGAATGAGATGATGAAGAAACCCACCATTGAAGGTCAATGTTTCTATGTGGAGACAATGGATCAGTTGGCTGATGAGTTGCTTGAGGAGCTGAACACTGAGGATCCTCTTCAAGCTGCTCAAACTCAAGAACAAGGAGACAATGGGCTGTTAGCTGAAGCAAGTGAAGGGTATAAGCTGTATCTGGACAATGCAAGAGAGCTGGGTCCTGAGACAAGGTTTTTGGAGCTGGAACAAATTGGCTCTGAAGTTTTTGCTATCAAGGAATCAGTCACCAGCCAAAGCAGCTTGGAACAGGATTGGAATGAGGCTGATGCACCCCCTGTTGAGCTCAAGCCTCTACCAACAGGGCTCAGGTATGCTTTCTTAGGCTTAAACTCCACATATCCTGTCATCATCAATGATAGCCTATTAGAGGATCAAGAGAGTGCATTGCTTAATGAAATAAGAAAGTTCAGGAGAGCCATATGGTATTCTTTGGCTGATATTAGAGGGATCTCTCCTGACATTTGCACCCACAGGATCCACCTAGAGGACCAATCTATGTCCTCTATTGAGCATCAACGACGTCTTAACCCCAACCTTAGGGAAGTGGTTAAGAAGGAGATACTAAAACTTCTTGAGGCAGGGATAATTTACCCAATCTCTGACTCAAGATGGGTGTCTCTTGTTCATGTTGTGCCCAAGAAGGGTGGGATCACAGTGGTGAAAAACGAAAATGATGAACTCATAGCTCAAAGAACCATAACCGGCCATCGCATGTGCATTGACTATAGGAAATTGAATTCTGCTTCTAGAAAAGATCATTTTCCTTTACCATTCATTGATCAAATGCTTGAAAGGTTAGCTAATCATCCTTATTTTTGTTTTCTCGATGGGTACTCTGGATTTTTTCAAATTCCCATAGATCCAAGAGATCAAGAGAAAACAACATTCACATGCCCTTATGGCACTTATGCTTATTGGAGAATGCCTTTCGGTTTATGTAATGCACCGGCCACTTTTCAAAGATGTATGATGCACATTTTCTCTGACATTATTGAAGAGAAAGTTGAGGTGTTCATGGATGACTTTAGTGTCTATGGCTCCTCCTTCTCGGATTGTCTCTCTAATTTGACACAGGTGTTGGAGAGATGTGAGCAACACAACTTGGTGCTGAACTGGGAGAAGTGTCATTTCATGGTGCAAGAAGGGATAGTTCTTGGGCATAAGATATCTGAGAAGGGTATTGAGGTTGATAGAGCAAAGGTAGAAGTAATGGTGAACCTGCAAACCCCCACTTCAGTTAAAGGGATAAGGAGTTTCCTTGGGCATGCAGGGTTTTATAGAAGATTCATAAAGGACTTCTCAAGGACTGCCAGGCCCTTAACAAGACTGTTGTGTAAGGAAGTGGATTTCATCTTTGATGCTGAATGTGAAGAAGCCTTTAAGTTGATCAAGGAGGCATTGGTTAGTGATATGTTCATAATTTGCATCATTTAGGTTGCATAAATCATTCCAAATCATGTTTTATTTCATGCATTTTAGGTCCTTAGGGTTTGTTTTAGAACTTAGGAGATGCATTAGGTCCCAATGAGTCTTTGCATGTTTTGAGTGTCTATCAGGTGAATATGGAGCTGAAAAGATGAATCCAGGAGGTGGAATGGTGAGCAAAGCTTGAAAAAAGTGGAAAAATTGGGTCTTGGGAGATTATCGGCCATTCTCGCTGGCCAGGAAGGTTTTACCGGCCATTTTCATGTACCGCGGGAAGCTTTACCGGCCATTTCCATGTACCGCGAACGAAGTGTATCGGCCAAAATCTCCGGGTTTGAACGAGTCTCAGAAATCGCCTGTCCGGGGAGCCTTCCGGTCCGATTCAGACGGCGGGTCCTTCATAGAAGTTGGAGAGCATTGGAGCACGGTCTCATAGCAAGTGGAATCGTGGAATTCGGACGCATGAGCAGAGAGATAAGCTTGTCGGAAGGAACCCCTGTCTCGCAGGTATTCCGGACCGAGCAGATCAGTTTTGAAGGATGCGAAGGACGGTGCACTTCCAGGCCGATTCAGTTTCCGGGGCCTTCATGAGAATCAGAGACATTTGAGTCTTCTTTCCAGAACATCCGAGATCAGTCAATTAGGAGCTTTGAGCAGAAAGATACGGTCTCCGGAATGGACACATGTTTAGACGCCTCTCTCTGGTCGTGTAAATGCACTTCAAAGATATGCCCTCCAGGAAACCTTACACTTCCCAAGCACTGAAACTTCCTTCATCAAAGTTGGAGATAAATGAGTCCTCTGTCTTCTGCAACCGGAATCACTCAATTCGGACAGGTCTCCAGGAAGTTACACTCTCCGGAATGCGAGATGGTCCAGACAGCCCAGGATGACTAAGTTAAACATGCCGCGATTTCAATGCCACGGTCCACACTTGGCCGTGGCAACTTTTGTGCACCCTCGCCCAATGACACGATCTTCTTGCCACGGTCTACACTTGACCGTGGCAAACACACACTTGGCTGAGAGAAACTTAGCAACCGTTCGGCGATTGACACGGCCTAAATGCCACGATATGAGGCTTGGCCGTGGCAACATCTTGAAACCTTCGGCGATTGGCACGAGCTTAATGCCACGGTCTGGGACTTGGCCGTGGCAAATGAACAAGTGGCTGGAGATAACTTCTACACAGTTTCGGCTTTTGACACGATCTCAATGCCACGGCCTGAGACTTGGCCGTGGCAAGCATATACTTGGCTGGGAAGGTCTTCACATGCATGCGGGTTTTGGCACGGTCTGAATGCCACGGTCTGGGGGCTTGACCGTGGCAACCTTTACACATCTTCGGCGTTTGACACGGTTAACTTGCCACGAGTCCCAGATGAAGCTTGATCAGACCGTGGCATCAAAAGGAACCAAGAACACAAGTAAAGACTTTGATACGGTCAGGAATGCCACGGTCACACCAAGGATGCACCAGACCGTGGCAAACCCTTCTTTGCCCATCAAGGCCGGGTCAGTACCCGGTTTGTTCCGGGTTGACCCGGTTCGCCCAAACCTCCTTTATAAGGTTTTTAGACCTAATTTGTAGAGGGGACTTAATCTACTTTTAGTCTTCTTTCCCCTTTTGTGAAAAAACTACTGAATACACTTTGTTTTAGAGAGTTTAAAATCGATTTGCAGTTTCTTTCCTTCTTGTTCATCATTTCTTATCATCAAAATCAACTTCTAATCATGATTAACAACACATCTTCCAAAGGATCTAGTGTGTTGATCATGATTAGTGAGTAGTTACCTTAATGAGGTTCTAGATGTGTAGGTTAGGGTGCTAAAGTGTTAGATTAGGAGTGCTTAGGGCTAGATTCATTGGTTCATTTCTCTAAACAACTGTTCTCTATGCTAGATCCTTGATAATCACTTGAGATCTAGATTCTGGGAATTTCATGCACCAAAAGTGTTTGATGAAATTCCTGAAAGAGCTGTGTTAGAGGTTTAAGTAATTTTTCATCATGGGAATGATTTGTTAAATGCTTGAATGATCATTGAGAACTGTTTATTAATGCATATTGATTCATATTTCACAAATGGGAATTTGGTTTGAAAATGGATTAGTATAGGGGTTAATACCTTCATGAGAGGATTAACCTAGATTAGAGTTCTTAATCACTTGAATCATGTCTCATCATTGTCATTAGCATTTCTAGTTTAACACCAAAGCACCCTAACCATCTATCATGTCTAGAATCTCATGCCTCCATCATATCATATTCACACCATTTGTCATTGTCATTTGTCTTTAAACCTGTTTAAGTTGTTAGTTATCATTAGTTAACCAAAATCACTCTTGTTTGCTTGAATTAAGAACTTGATCACATAGTTTAGTGTCTTGTGCCATTGGACCTCTTCTATTCTCTGGATGTCTTTGTGATCTAGGAGCATCAGTCAGCTTGATGCCATTCTCCATAGCAAAGAAGCTGGGCTTTAGAGTGTTCAAGCCTGCAAGGATCTCACTTATCCTTGCAGATAGATCAGTTAGATTGCCTGTTGGTATGTTGGAAGATCTACCTGTCAAGATAGGTGGTTTTGAGGTTCCAACAGATTTTGTTGTGCTGGAAATGGATGAGGAACCAGTAGATCCTCTTATCTTGGGCAGGCCATTCTTAGCAACTGCAGGAGCTATTATTGATGTGAGAGGTGGGATAATAGAGCTTCAACTTGGGTCTGAAAAGCTCAAGTTTGATGTGAATGAGATGATGAAGAAACCCACCATTGAAGGTCAATGTTTCTTTGTGGAGACAATAGATCAGTTGGCTGATGAGTTGCTTGAGGAGCTGAACACTGAGGATCCTCTTCAACCTGTTCTCTATGCTAGATCCTTGATAATCACTTGAGATCTAGATTCTGGGAATTTCATGCACCAAAAGTGTTTGATGAAATTCCTGAAAGAGCTGTGTTAGAGGTTTAAGTAATTTTTCATCATGGGAATGATTTGTTAAATGCTTGAATGATCATTGAGAACTGTTTATTAATGCATATTGATTCATATTTCACAAATGGGAATTTGGTTTGAAAATGGATTAGTATAGGGGTTAATACCTTCATGAGAGGATTAACCTAGATTAGAGTTCTTAATCACTTGAATCATGTCTCATCATTGTCATTAGCATTTCTAGTTTAACACCAAAGCACCCTAACCATCTATCATGTCTAGAATCTCATGCCTCCATCATATCATATTCACACCATTTGTCATTGTCATTTGTCTTTAAACCTGTTTAAGTTGTTAGTTATCATTAGTTAACCAAAATCACTCTTGTTTGCTTGAATTAAGAACTTGATCACATAGTTTAGTGTCTATCACCACATTCTTGGATTGATTAACCTCTTTGTGCTACTTTGACAAGGGGATTGATAGCCCTGAGACCCTAAAAAGTCTTGTCTATCAGTTAGTGCACCAATAGTTCAGGCACCAGACTGGTCACTTCCTTTTGAGGTCATGACAGATGCATCTGACTTTGCTGTTGGAGCAGTGCTTGGGCAAAAGAAAGACAAGAAGCTGCATGTGATCTACTTTGCCAGTAGAACACTTGACTCTGCACAAAAGAAGTATGCTACAACTGAAAAGGAAATGCTGGCAATAGTTTTTGCCTTTGATAAGTTCAGAAGCTATCTGGTGGGATCAAAAGTCATAGTATACACTGATCATGCAGCCCTCAGGTATTTGATGACCAAGAAAGATGCCAAGCCAAGGCTGTTAAGATGGGTTTTATTGCTCCAAGAGTTTGATATGGAAGTGCTTGATAAAAAGGGCATTGAAAATGGGGCTGCAGACCATCTCTCAAGGCTGAGGATTGAAGAGAAGGTCCCCATAGATGATGCTTTGCCTGAAGAGTCTCTGATGGTGCTCCATTCCTACTTGGAGTTTGAGGAAGTAGAGAGCATTCAAGAAAGGAGGATGCCTTGGTTTGCAGACATAGTGAACGATCTTGCATGTGGGGTGGAGCCTCCTGAATTAGATGCTTACAAGAGGAAGAAGTTCTTCAGAGATGTCCAGAGATACCATTGGGATGAGCCCTACCTCTATGTTCTGAACAAGGATCAGCTGTATAGAAGGTGTCTTGCTGAAGAGGAGATGCAACTTGTGTTGCAAGAATGTCATGGTTCTGCTTTTGGAGGTCACATGGGGGCGTTCAAAACTGTGGCCAAGGTTCTTCAGAGTGGGTTTTGGTGGCCTACAATGTTCAAAGATGCTCAGTTGGTGGTTTCAGCATGTGATGCCTGTCAGAGGCATGGGAACATATCAAAGAGGAGTGAGATGCCTCAAAACCCCATTCTAGAAGTTGAGATCTTTGATTGCTGGGGATTGACTTTATGGGACCTTTCATTTCATCCTATGGGAATCAGTACATTCTTGTTGCTGTGGACTATGTGTCCAAATGGGTTGAGGCCATTGCTTCCCCTACCAATGATTCCAAGGTTGTTGTGAAGCTGTTCAAGAGCATTATCTTCCCAAGGTATGAAGTCCCAAGGGTTGTTATCTCTGACGGTGGATCTCATTTTGTGAACAAGACTCTGGAAAGTTTATTGAGAAAGTATGGAGTGAAACAAAAGATAGCTACTCCTTATCATCCTCAAACTAGTGGCCAGGTTGAAGTATCCAATAGACAAATCAAAGCCATTCTTGAGAGGACTGTTAGCTCAAGCAGAAAAGATTGGAGCAAAAGGCTAGATGATGCATTGTGGGCTTATAGGACTGCCTTTAAAACTCCAATTGGGACATCACCATTCAGTCTGCTATATGGGAAGAGCTGCCACCTTCCTGTTGAGCTGGAATACAAGGCCATGTGGGCTGTGAAGTTGCTGAACTTTGATATCAAGACAGCTCAAGAGAAAAAGGGTCATGCAACTCCCTGAACTTGAGGAGATTAGGCTTGAGGCTTTTGAAAGCTCAAAGATCTATAAGGAGAAGACCAAGATTCTGAAAAGAGAGTTCAAAAATGGTGATTTAGTGTTGCTTTTCAACTCTAGACTTAAGTTGTTTCCAGGGAAGCTTAAGTCTAGGTGGTCTGGACCTTTTAAAGTTCTTGAAGTGAGGCCTTATGGTGCCATTGTCTTGGAAGGAAAGAATGGTCAGGAATTTGTGGTGAATGGACAGAGAATCAAGCATTACTTAGTTTCACAAGGGAAAGAGGAAGCTACAACAGTTCCTCTTCTTGATCCACCAGCCTGTTAAACAGGTTCTCAAAGTCAAACTTAGAGACTTTAAACAAAGTGCTCTTGGGAGACACCCCAAGCTTATCTTTCTACATAGTTCTTTTGATTTCTTCTCTTTTCTTTTATGTTTTAGAACTTTTTGATGGGTTTTGTGAGTTGGTCTCAGGTACTAGGTGATCTTTGGAAGACATAGCTCAGTGATGAATGGAATGGAGCATGTGAGAGAGCTGAGAGAAGTGTTTAAGGCCAGAAAAACTTGAAGAACGACTCAGTGCTACCTAGGTGTGCGGGTTAGTGCATGAAGAGCCCAGGCCGCAGCAAGACTCGCAATTTACTCCGGCCTGGGCGTGCTACCTGGTGTCAAAGGAACCTGGCCGCACGAAACCATGAGAAGCCCGAAATGTTTAAGTCCCAGTTACTGCGGCTTGGGAGTGCGGGTCAGAAGAGAGGAAGCTAGGCCGCACACCCATTCGCAATTTACTCCGGCTTAAGTTTGCGACCTAGAAGCATGGAAGCCGAGCCGCACCAGAAAGAAGAAGGCCGAGAGTTCTAAGTGCTAAACTGTGCTACCTGGTGCTGCGGCCTGAAACCCAAGGAGGCTAAGTCGCACGATCATTCGCAATTCACTCTGAGATAGTCGTGCTACCTGGAAAGAAGAAGGCCAGGCCGCACTAAACAGAAGGAGTCCAAAACGCCTAAGTCCAAAACTGTGCTAGCTGGTGCTGCGGGTTAAAAGAAAGGAGTCCAGGCCGCATGAAGACTCGCAATTCACTCCGGGTCAGCTGTGCTAGCTAGGAACATGGAGGCCAGGTCGCAGCATGAAGAGAACGGCCAAGGAGCTTAAGTGACAAAACCTGCGGCTTAGGTGTGCTAGCTGGGAACATGAACACCAGGTCTGCGGCATAGTCGCGCTACCTGGAAACAGAGGAAACCAAGTCGCACATGCACTCTCAATTTACTCCAAGTTGGGCGTGCCAGCTGGGAATATGAAGACCAAGCCGCAGCAAAAAGAGGAACGGCCAGAATGTATAATTAACAAAAGCTGCGGGATGGTTGTGCTACCTGGGAACAAAGAAGACCAACCCGCACATCCATTCGCAAATTACTCCGACTTGGTCGTGCTAGCTGGTTGCAATGGATTCCAGGTAGCAGAACTGAGAAAAGATAAAACTGGGCTGAAGGATCTTTACTGCGAGTTAGTCGTGCGGGTTAGACAGAGGATGACCAGGTAGCACAAAAATCTTTCCGGTTCTGCACCACGACGGTCACACGGCTCGATCCCGACGGTTCCCGGACGCAAAAAAGAGAGAAAGGAGGCCGGTCAATGAGAAAAGGACGGGTCAAAGCCTGGACTGGTCAAATAGATCTATTGACCACCAGTCCAAAGGCTTGACCCTGTCCCACACTCTCTCTTCACCACAACAAACCCGAGTTTGCAACCCTTTCACTCATTTCTCTCCATTGTTTTCATCATATCTCTCTCATTTCTCCACCAAAATTGTTGATTCAAAGTGCTCTGAGCTCGTTTTTGAATTGTTAACATCATCCTGATTGCATTTCGAACTCGTTGCATCTTAATCCCAAGGTATTTCATCCTGTTAAAACTCATCTCTTTCCATGTTCTTCAATGGTGATTTTTGAACTTTCAGGTGTGGAATCGATTTTGATAGGTTGTTTTAGACCTTGGGATTATTTTTATAAATGCTAGGGTGCTAGATAGTCTTGGAAAACAGAGCACTTTGTTGGTAATTCCTTGTTCTTCAATTTTGAAAATTGTTGCAAGTAATTAATGAAAGAAATCGATTTTTTTTAAAAAAAAAAAGAAGAAAAAAAAATAGATGAATTGGTTTCTTGCTGAGTCCCTGCTTTGCACTCTTGTTTTTGCATTGCTATGAACTTATTTGATTGATTCTTGGCTTGAGAAACTTGTTCATGTGCTGTTGATATCGATTCTTGCAACAATTTTTTCAAAATTTTGAAGACTTTTGTGAGGCTTATCCTTGTACTAACAATATTTTTGAGAATCTCTTGGCAGATGACTGAAAGAACCAACTCTTTGGCCAGGAATAAGGGTACTGCATCAAAAGGCAAAGGTTTGGTCTCAGGAACTTCAAAGCCAAGAGACAAAGGTCAAGGTGCAAAGAATACCACAAAGCAAGGAAAGTGTGATCCAGCGCCAATAAGGACAAGGCCTGAAGGAAGAGCCTTGATGGTTGCTTCTGGTTCCAAGAAAAAGGGAAACAGTTGGCTGTGGTATCTGAGAGTGAACAGACTGAAAGTGACTCAAGCAGCTCAGTTGGTGGTTCCCAAGGCACCATTGAAGAGGGATCAAAGAAGTTCAAGAAAACTGAACCAGAAACACTTGATTATCTGGCTAAGTTTCAGCAGATAGAGATCCAGCAAGGGAGATTCCCTGATTTGGACTTTCTGAAGAAGATTGGCCTCTATGAAGATGTCAAGACTTTGCTTGGGAACATGGGTGTTGAGTCACTTTTGGAGATGAGAGAAATCGCTTATGAGCAAGAGTCTCAAGAGTTCTTGGCCTCCTTTGAAGCTTTCATTTACTACCCAAGGGATTCAAGAATCATTCAAGGAGATGGGCTTGGACATGTGGAGTTTACTGTGAAAGAGAAGGAGTATTCAGTGTCATTCAGAGAATTGAATGAGATCTTTGGGTTTTCCGCACCTAGAAATGAACTTCTCTCCAACCAGGTCAATCTCAGAAAAGATGAGATCCAACTTCTATGGAGATCAATTGCTTCTGGGAAGTACACAGCTGGAACAGCTAAGTCCTCTTGGATAAGGAATCCAGTTCTGAGATATGTACACAAGATTCTCTCTCACAGCTTCTACTTCAAGATTGATGTTGGAAGAGTTCACAAAGGAGATCTGATGCTTCTTGGTGTAGGGCTGAGACCGCTGATGCCAACACATGAAGATGGGGAACCCTATGAAGGGTATGAATACCCACTTTGCCTTGCATCTCAATTAGCAAGGTCTTTGATGTTCTACAAAAAGTGCATGTGGGGTTCTACAAAGCAAGATGCAAAGCTGGCCCATGGATGGGTGGTAACAAAGATCTTGAAAGCCATGGGGTACAGATTCAAGGAGAACAAGGCAAAGTTTGATCTGATTAATGAAGCACATTTGTGTAAGATTGGCTTCCTCCAAGGAAGAGTGGGTACCAAGGTAGTCTACAACTTCAAGACACTCATCAGTGAGCCAGCCCAAGTTCTCCTACCCAATCCCTCCATCACCACAGTCCAAGTTAAAAGGAACATTCACTTCTTCTTGCTGAAGGAAGAGCTGTACAATGTCCAAACTGATCCACCAATCCTCACATACAAGCAAGCTTGCAGAGAAGAAGCCTCCAAGGGAAAGAAAGCAACCGCTGAAGATGCTACCACAAGTGCAGCTGGTGCTCAAGATGCTGATCTGCCTCCACCTCAAAAACGTTTTGGTGGAAACAGATATCACTTTGATGATTACAACTGGGAGGAACCAGGCACTTCAGGGTTCAGAGCTCAACAAAAGATTGGTATTCTCCAACAATGGTGCAAGTACCAAGACAAAACCATCCACAAGATGGTCAAATGCATCAAGGAGATGAAGAAGAGGATCAAGAAGCTTGAAAACCCTTGCAAAGGTGGGGCTCCAGCACCGGTTTCACCAAGGAACAGAGAGGAAGTTGGGGAGAGTTCCATGCACTGCACAGCCTTGGTCATATATGGAACCACTTGGGTAGATCTTGACGACGGGTCTGATGAGGCCAGCCACCATTCTTGGGAAACACCATCAGGCCACACTTCAAACCCCTCCTACTCATTGGGGTCTGACTTCAACAGCCACAGGTAACACTCAAAACCATGTAAATAGCATGTAGTTTTCTTTTTCTTTTGCATTTTACTTGTTTACTTTGTTTTAACTCCTTTCTCATACTTTTATAACACGAGGGACTGTGTTATTTAAGTGTGGGGGAGGAGTTTCATCCTTCACTAATCATGTTTTCTCTTTTCTTATTTTATACTTTGAGTCTTGAGTCACATTCTAGTTGCATATACATGTAGTCTCATCTAAGTGCATATAAAACAAAAAAAAAATGGAAAAATCTGAAAAATTTACACAAAAAAAAAATGATCATGTAGTTGCATTCTCATTTTTAGGATTGAGTCTAGATTGCATATGCATGTAGGTTGCATCTTTCAGGGAATAATGATAGGTTTCCTAGAGAGTACATCACTTTGAGAACTTGAACTAAATATGCTTGTGAATCTTTTTCTGTGCTTGCAAAGTCTGAAATGATCTGAATCTGAGAAGCAAGTTTGAATTGAACTCAACTCTAATTAAGTGAGAACCTTGAACTTGACTTGAAAATATCTTGTGATGCATTGTTTGAAAAAGCTTGTGGATACCGATATACATACTTGAGCTAGAACCATTGTTTTTACCACTCTTTTCCTTAGCTCAAGTAGCTGAATCCACATCATGGATCAGTTCCCTTACCTTGAACCCATCCTTCTTTCAAGCCAATGTTTGTGTTTGAATTGAAAGGCCACCTTGGATCAAACTTAGCAGAAAGTGTTAGGTTTAGAGCGACAAGGGCAGGTCTCATTGAGTGCTGTGTTCCAACATCAAGGAACTGAGAGTTTTGGCGAGGAATAAGTGTGGGGGAAAAGACTTGTTGGTGAGTGGAAAAAGGTGAGATGAGTGGGAATGAGAGAGTGGAAATAGCTAGGGGAATGAAAGAAAAAGAAATCAGTCTTTGTGTTTTGAGAAAGTGAGCTCTGGTTTATTGAAAAGAAAGAGTCTAGCCTCTAAGTAAAAAGGAAAGAAGCCAAAAGGCTCAAATGTTTTGAAAAGAAAGAAAGAAGAGGCTAGAGGTTGTAAAAGAAAAAGAGCTGTGTAAAGTTTGAGTTCCAAGACTTGAGAGTGAAAGTGAAAAGTAAATCCCCTAGTGAGAGGAAAATGAGAGTGAAAAGTGAGGATTTTTGAGCAAGTGAGGAAGCTTTGAGTAGAGGGTGGGGTGTGATGAGTCTTTGCCCTTGTATGCATAGGTTGCTTTTTACCTTTAGCATTCTGCCAAAGTTTGATCATTCATAGAGAGATCCCTTCGCTGCATGAAACCCACTTGAACACTGATGAGATCATTTTAATCTCATAGCCACTCCCTAGCCAAGCCAGCTTGTTTAAACATTGCATCATGAGATCCACTTGGTAAAAAGCTTAATGAATGTGAAAGAGTTGAGAGAGAGGAGAACTTGTGGAGATTCCTTGTGGAGGTGAGATATATCTGAGTATGGCTTTGCATTGCATAATTGAGCATGAACCTTGAATTTTCATTGTGATCACTTCTCTCAAAAAGGAAATGTGAACTCCCATGCATTCAACCTCTTTCTCTCATTTGTTCTTGTTTGCTTGAGGACAAGAAAAGGACAAGTGTGGGGGAGTTGATATGTTCATAATTTGCATCATTTAGGTTGCATAATTCATTCTAAATAATGTTTTATTCCATGGGTTTTAGGTCCTTAGGGTTTGTTTTAGAACTTAGGAGATGCATTAGGTCCCAATGAGTCTTTGCATGTTTTGAGTGTTCATCAGGTGCATTTGGAGCTGAAAAGATGAATCCAGGAGGTGGAATGGTGATCAAAGCTTGAAAAGTGGCAAAAATTGGGTCTATGGAGGTTATCGGCCATTCTCGCTGGCCAGGAAGGTTTTCTCGGCCATTTTCACGTACCGCGGGTAAACTTTGTCGACCAAAACACGTACCGCGAGTGAAGTGTATCGGCCAAAATCTCCGGGTGCAAACATGTCTCAGAAATCGCCTGTCCGGGGAACCTTCCGATCCGATTCAGATGGCGGGTGCTTCATAGAAGTTGGAGAGCATTGGATCATGGTCTCATAGCAAGTAGAGTCGTGGAATTCGGACGCGTGAGCAGAGAGTTAAGCTCGTCGGAAGGAACCCCTGTCTCGCAGGTATTCCGGACCGAGCAGATCAGTTCTGAAGGATGCGAAGGACGGTGCACTTCCAGGCCGATTCAGTTTCCGGGGCCTTCATGAGAATCAGAGACATTTAAGTCTTCTTTCCACAACGTCCAAGAGCATTCAATTCGGATCTATGAGCAGGAAGATACGGTCTCCGGAATGGACACATGTCTAGACGCCTCTCTCTGGTCGTGTACATGCACTGCAAAGATGTGCCCTCCAGGAAGCCTTACACTTCCCAAGAACCGAAGCTTCCTTCACCAAAGTTGGAGATAATTGAGTCCTCTGTCTTCTGCGACCAAAATCATTCAATTCGGACAAGTATCATAGAAGTTACACTCTCCGGAATGCGAAGTGGTCTAAGCTGCTCTGAATGCTGCGAGATGGTCTTGCGACTTGGTTAACCCGCAGGCCTGAAGATGAACGCCTGAATGCTGATGCTGCGAGTTGAAATGTGCGGGTAAACTATCACTGGAAGAGGTCTGATGCTCCCGAGCAAGAGAAATGCTAAGTCCACAATCGTGCGACTTAGGCATGCGAGTTAGCCGCGCCTGGAACTAAGCCGCACGATCACTCGCAAATCACTCCGACTTGAGCCTGCGACCTAGATGGAATAGAGACCAACCCGCACAGTTTGTACATTCCCTAGAAACCGCCTTAGTCCTGCGAGTTCGAGAGGAAGGAGACCAAGCCGCAGCAACACTCGCAAAACACTCCTACTTAGGCGTGCGGCTAAGACAAGGCGATTCAGGCTTCACAAGACAAGTCTTCATCTACTGCGACTTAGGTGTGCTACCTGGGACATACTGGACAAACCCGCAGTAATTCCCACCTTATCCATTAAAGCCGGGTCGGGACCCGGTTTGTTCCGGGCTGACCTGGTTCGTTTTTAAGGAAGTATAAATACTTTTAGGGTTTTATGGGAATGAACTAAGCTTTATTCCCTTTGTCTCTTGCCTCTTTTGTGAAAAAGACTCCACCAAGAAGAGAAATATCGATTTTTGGCCATTTAATCAAGAGAGTTTAAGAGATTTTTGTGTTTAAAAGCTGCTTTCTTCTTAATCTATCATCTCCATCTCCATTTCTCATCATTAATCATGCTAGTCTTCTCAACTTGCAAAGGTTTAAGAGAGATTAGTATGATTAGTGAGTAGTCACCTTAATGAGGTTTTAGATGTGTAGGTTAGGGTGCTTAAGTGTTAGATTAGGAGTGCTTAGGGCTATACTCATTGATTCATTTCTCTAAACAGCTGTTCTCTATGCTAGATCATTGATAATCACTTGAGATCTAGATTCTGGGAACTTCATGCACCAAAAGTGTTTGATGAAATTCCTGAAAGAGCTGTATTAGAGGTTTAAGCATTTTCTGCATGATGATGTATTGTTAATTGCTTGAATGATCATTAAGAACTGTTTATTAATGCATATTGATTCATATTTCACAAATGGGAATTTGGTTTGAAAATGGATTAGTATAGGGGTTAATACCTTCATGAGAGGATTAACCTAGATTGGAGTTCTTAATCATTTGAATCATGTCTCATCATTGTCATTAGCATTTCTAGTTTAGCACCAAAGCACCCTAACCAACTATCATGTCTAGAATCTCATGCCTCCATCATATCATATTCACATCATTTGTCATTGTCATTAGTCTTTAATCCTGTTTAAGTTTGCAGTTGTCATTAGTTAACAAAAATCACTCTTGTTTGCTTGAATTAAGAACTTGATCACATAGCTTAGTGTTTATCACCACATTCTTGGATTGATAAACCTCTTTGTGCTACTTTGACAAGGGGATTGATAGCCCTGAGACCATAAAAAGTCTTGTCTATCATGGAGTAGCGTCCTCGCAACCATGTAAATCATGCTTCACCTTTACCATATTCTGCGCTATGATCCAGGCAAAGCAAGCAAGTCGTGGGTCGTCCATAAACGGAATCTGAAGTGTAATGAACTCAGTCTTCAAAACACCTCCCATGTTGGCTCTAGAGAAGATCGTGTGTGCTAAGAGTTTGTGCACAACTCTCACTGCTGGATGAGTAAGAAGGGCTGACTTCGATCTCCCGCTATCATAGACTCCATGACCCATCTCTCTCCACAGGTTAAGATCAGGTTCATCTTCAAGGTAAATGCCATCAGTGTATGGAAGCTTAAGAGCTTCACAAACCTCAGAAATGGTGAGAGAGAAAGGCTGTCCGCGGATAGAGAATGACAAGATGCCATCTAATGCTCTGGGGTTCCTCCTCTTCGTGTGGTGGAGTGTGATAGTCGTTAAGAACTCACGGACTAGCTCAGGATAAGTCAGAAGGTTGAGCTCCATGTAGGGTCTCAGCTTAAGTGCATCGATGTACCAGATCACATCCTCTCTGATTCCAAGCATTTCGAGTGTATGATAATCAATGCAAGGCGTGGGTTTGATGTTCAGCTTCTTGAAACGTCTTGCATAGTCCACCCTTGGGTTTGTCTCCCTCCCAATGTATCGAATCTGTGGTGACTCAGGAGCTGCTCGTGTTTCTCTTGAGTGCTGGAGCAATCTAATCACATAGTTTCTTCTTCTCGGTCTGGCTTGGTTCAGCATGTACTCTCCCAGAGTAGCATCATCGGGAATGTCCTCAGAGCTGCCACTAGTGCGACGGCTCCTTCGGGATCTGGTTTGGTCCATTTTTCTGCAAAACGAAATGATTCTTGGAAAAAAAGTGAATATGGATGCTGATTTTAACACATTAAGATCTGTTATACTAATACTAGTATAAAGAGATTAATTAAAACCATTGGCAAGCAGAAAAGATATTGAATCAGAGAATTCAAGTAGTTCATGACTAAATTCGGATTTTTGATGTTCTTAACATAGAAATCTTCTAAAAATCGGTTTTGATAAGCAATTTCCATGTAAATTCTAAAGGTTACCCAATACTAATCACTAATCACACAAGACTCATTCAAATTCATCAATTTTGCTGTTCCAAATTCGATTTTTATGAAGCATGTAGAATCCAAATTTCAAAAATCTCAATTTCTCTTAAGCTAGGTGTTAAAATCGATTTTTAGATAACCTAAATGGATAGTATATCATTCTTAAGCTATTTCCACCATCAATAGACCAAGATTTGGGTTTTTTAAAGAAAACCCTAAGTTCTAAAATCAAGTAAAAATGGCGAGTTTGAGGTTCATACCTTGCTGGAAACAGAGAATTGATGGCAGAATTGAAATCAGCTTTGAAAAAGAGTGAGGTTGGAGCCAAAAATCTCTTAAAAAGCTTAAGAATTGAAAAATGTGTTCTGTCTCCTAAATCTCCAAATCTTTTGGAAGAGAAGAGAAGAAGGAGTTTTGATCCAAAAAATTTGTTTCTTTTCTCTAAAAAGCGTTTTTGTAGCAAAAACGGAAAATTTCTGGAAATTTTTAAGTTTACGGGAACTTACCTTTTTTGTTCGTACATTAGGAAAGTTTAAAACTTACGGAGGATCTTTTCGTGTTTTCCCGGGAATATTTCAGGACATACCGGGAATCACCAGGTAACACCGGGAATCACCAGGTAACACCAGGCAACACCGAAAAGCGGCAGAAATCCACGGCGTCACCTCAAGACCAACGGCCGCGGTCAGGAGACGCGCGACCGCGGTGATCGAGGGCTCGGCCGCGGTCACATTCACGGTGCCGCGGTCGATGCTTCCTTGGCCGCGGTTCGGTCAGTCGCGACTGCGGCTCTTCCTCCTGCGGCCTTTGTCCAATCTTCTCGTCTTTGCCGGGCCGAGCAGCTAAAAACCTACCTTTTTCTTCTTGGTTTTTCTAATTTTCTGATTTTTTTTTTGTGTTTTTGTTTTATAAAATACCTAAAACTTAAAAAGAAAAAGAAAGCATAAATTGTAAAAAGGAAAAGAAAACTAAAAGAAAGAGTACCTAAATGGATTGCCTCCCATTAAGCGCTTTTGTTTTAAGTCGTTTAGCTCGACGTAAGCATGAGGAATCAGGCTGATTTGAATGGCACTCCACTTGATGTGCCTTTATCATTTCCGGTCGCTGGAGGTTTTACTTCTTCTCCTTGAGGAGCCGTCTTCTTTCCTTTACTCTTCTTTCAGACTTTAATATTGTTTAAAACCCTTTTTGTGTTTTCGATCAGCTCCTGGATTTGGTCCTCACTGGTTTCTGTTGCATCTGGTGGAATGATGATCTTGATCTTTGCAAATGCTTTCGGCTTCTCCTTTTCTTTCTCTTTTGGCCTGTTTCCTTTGCTTGGAAAATCGTCTAAGATAGTCGGATAGTACCTTTTTCGATCCACATTGATAAAAACAGCATGCCGGTTTGCGTGATCGATTACTGCTCCTACTGTAGCTAGGAATGGTCTCCCGAAAATGAGTGGCCTCTCCTTGTCTTTATCCATCTCCAGGACTTGAAAATCTGCTGGAACAATCTTGTCTCCCACTAGAACTTGTAGATCATGAATTGCCCCTTCAGTATCTTTTTGAGATGAATCTCCAAAAATAACTTTAACCGTCGACGTCCTTAAGGTTTTTATGCCCAATTTTTCGGCAAATGTCTTAGACATGATGTTGACATTGGCTCCGGAATCGCACAGGCAGTCTGTAAACTTGATTCCTGAAATGAAACATTGGAAATAAAAGGTCCCGGATCATTGGCTTTTGTAAGGCTTTGAAACGGTGATCGTTCAGGTACCTTAAACGGTGGCTGCTTGGGATCGATATCTTTGTACAGTGGTACAAAGATTGGGGTTTCTTCTTTCTTTCCATCGGTTCCGGCCTCTTCTTCGGGCAATGTGGTTATGGCGTTGCAAAACTTCTTAGGGTTATCTTCAACTCTTCTTGGAAGAACTCCACTTTGCCTCTTCATAGAGTCGGCTGTTTGGGCGACTTGCACGTCTAGCTTTTTGACGTGCGAAGATAAAGATTCGAACTTACCGTTCAGATCATTGTACATGCAGTCAACTTTCACGTTCACGTCTTTAGATGCTTTTTCGTTCGTCATAACGAGCTGTTGGATAGACTGTTCAAGTCTACCGATGTGTGAAGCTAGCTGGTTCGTCGTGACTCCCTGCTGTTGTACAAATTGATTCATAAAACCCGTACCTTGGTAGTTATATGGCTGTCGCGGTTGATATGGTACTATTCCTCCAAC
Source organism: Eutrema salsugineum (assembly GCF_000478725.1). Lineage (NCBI taxonomy): Eukaryota > Viridiplantae > Streptophyta > Magnoliopsida > Brassicales > Brassicaceae > Eutrema > Eutrema salsugineum. Next base: position 17,384,195 of record NW_006256756.1, on the reverse strand, counting down.
GTTTCCACCTTGAAACTTGTTTTGGAAGGATTTTTGCTGAGGTGGGTAGTACTGGTCTTGAGGATTCTCCACATTTGGATTGCGGTAAGAGAGATTGTTGTAATTTGCATTCCGGAAGTTGTTGTTGAAGCTATTGTTGGAGCGATTTTGATATGGCACCAGTGCTCCTACGTAGTTCACATCTTCTTCTTGAAAGGCTTGATTAATGTGATCGATATCACTAGGTCCTTCATCTTCTGCGCCATTGTTGGTTTCACAAGCATGGATCGGGCGATTGTTGCTCTTCAGAAGCTGGCTCACCATGTTCTTCAACTCGGTTATCTCCTTGTTGTCTGTTCCGACCTGCTTCATCAATCGATCGTATTCAGGACAATCATTGCTATTGGCTTGAGCCAAATTTTCGATGAGAGCTCTTCCTTGGGCTATCGTCTTTTGTCCAAAATCTCCATTGCTAGCTGTATCAATTGAAAGTTTGTATTTTGGTTGCAAACCTCGGTAAAATGTGCTCAGCAGGCTTGATCCATGAAATCCATGGTGAGGACAATCACGTTCATACTCCTTAAAACGCTCCCAGGCTTCATAGAAAGATTCAGTTGGCCCTTGTTGAAAGTTTGAGATCTTTGTTCTTAACTGATTCGACCTTGACTTAGTGTAGAAGTGGTTCAGGAAAGCAGTTCTACATTCTTCCCAATTAGTAATCGATCCTGCAGGCAAAGATTTCAACCAAAAGTGAGCTTTATCTGCTAATGAAAAACGGAACAACTTACACTTTAAATAGTCCGGTGGAACTTGATTTCTTCTCATCATGCTGCAAATTTCTTCAAAGAGCTCAATATGGTCCATTGGATGCTCAGAAGGAACTCCATGTAAATGATTTTGCTTCACCAAATGAGATGATTTGTGGCTTGACTTCAAACTCATTCCGGTACGGAAATGGTACTTGAATCGCAGATCGATTCTGAAAATTTTGAGTAGGTGCATCAAAATCAGCTATTCGATGATTTCTGGCTTGTCTTCGTTGTTGATTTGCTTGCTGAACAGGGCGGTTAATGCGTCCATTCAGCTGCATTCCTTGGTTGTCACCATCGGCTGCATTGATATGTGCATCAGGGTCTTCACGCTCTTCTCTATCGCGATTATGGTGGTTTCTTGGAAGAACCTCATCCTCCTTTTCATTCTGTCGAGCATGATCACCTCCTCTGTGATCATTCTCTTCAATTTCTCCATGTTTGGACCCGTCTTGGTCCATATTTAAATTTCGATTAATAGGACCTCCAGGCTGGTCGTTGTTGGCCATTCCTTGCGTTCGTCTCAGTCTTCGAAGTTCTCTTTCGTGTCTGTCTATCTCGTCTAGAATTGGAATATCTCCTGCAGGTCTACACCTGGTATTCATGCAATTCAGAGAAAAACAAAAGAAGGGAAAGATAGTTCAGCAAAACTTTAAGAAAGAACTAGAGATCAGGTGTCTAGAACAGAAGTTAAAACAAGAAAAATAACAAAAGGCAGCGAAACAAATCCCCGGCAACGGCGCCAAAAACTTGATGTCGTGTCAACTGCACAGCTAATCAAATGAAAGCCGCAAGTGCACAGCTAATCAGTTGTAGTATTTAGGGATCGAATTCACAGAGATTTGTGTGTCTGGTATTCTTCTACGGTTTTTAACTTTATGTCTAGACTAGATTGGTTTTTAAATGTTGGTTGTTTATCACGAATTAAACTAAAACAAGAGAAAGGAAATAAATCTATCCTAGAAAGCAAGTAAAGAAATCGAATGGAAGGCAAGTAAAGCAAGTAAAATATCGAATGAAAGGCAATTAAAGCAAGTAAAATATCGAACTAAGAAAATTGAAATGCAGGTCTAAGTAAGCAAATAAAAATCGAATGAATTGTAAACTATGGCTTAAAACGCTGAGCTTTTGGGAACTCTAAGGGATCATAATCGGTTTCAACACTAAGGTAGAAAGATTGGGATTGACGGATAACGATATATGGGTTCTAGAGCTAGAGTACGGCGGTATGACTACGTCACTGTCGTGATCATAACCAACTGTTTCTCGCAACCCTGACCAGTAGGTTTCCACTCTGGCCCTGGAAGGGAGAGAACGCAAGAGCTGCACAAGACTCGTCAATACTCACGATCTCGTGATGTTGATCTGATGTGGGTGTCGAGGGTGTGTCAAGTTTTACCCTAATTGAAATCAATAGCCGCAAGTGCACAGCTGATCAATTGTAGTACTTAGGGATCGAATCCACAGGGAAGGGGGATCTTTTGCTGCAAAAAGCCTTTGAAATAAGTTAAAGTAAGGAAGTCTAGAACAAAAACGGTTTAGTGGCGGTTTGGTGGTGTCTTTAAAATGTAAAAACAAAATATTAAAAGAGAGTACGGAAATTAAATGGCGTAATAACTAAACTTAACAAAAATAACTAAAAATGATAAAAACGGATATTCTAATGCTTAAATGAAAATGAACTAAAAAGGAAAGACAATATTGAACTAAAGCTTAAAGAAAAATCGGTGTAAATCAATGGAGAAAAGGCGTTGGGGTTCAAGGAAATTTTCTCTGGGGTACGAACGATTCAAAACATTGCTAGAGAGGAAATTTTGTAAGATCTTAGCTTAAACTTTTCGAACTGGAGTCACGGACGTATGAATACGCCACTGTCGTGATCATAGACAACTATCTCTCTCAACCCAGACCAGTAGGTTTCCACTCTGGCCCTGGAAGAGAAGAGATGCATTATGTTTAAGACTCGTCCTAATTCACAAATCGCCCATAGGTAGGTTTCCACTACTATGTTTGTTTTGCTCTCCCAAACTAGATCTGATACCTGATGAACACTTTCGTGTCACCAAGCATCTGGATCAGATTGTAGTTCATGACGCTACTCTCATGCAGTAAAAACGAATTCAGAAGAAAAAGTTCTAAGATTCAGCTCAATAGCCAATGGAATCCTCATCGAACATATACATCCCCATCAAAAATCCCTTAATCCCAACAATAAACTACTCAGACATAGTGAACGAAATCAAAGACATAGTATTAAGAAGTAGAATAGAAACCGAAATTGAAAAAGAAAGAACAAGGGTTCAAGAGAACAAATCTCTCTCTCCCTAAAAGCTAAAGCAAAAACAATGAAAGTATGAAGTAAATAATTCGGTTCTCTAAGGTTCTAGGGCTCCTAAGACATGTACTTATAGTGCTCAAGACCTCTCTGGACGTCACTTAGGGTTTCTCCAAATGTGGGCTTCAGAAATGGGCTTTTTGGGCTTGGAGGTTGAAGGCCGCGGTCGGGAGTGCTCTGACCGCGGGGAATGTATGGTTTGCCGCGGTCGGGATGCTCCTGACCGCGGGAAAATGCTTTTTGGCCGCGGGTGGAAGTGCTGGCCAGCTGGTTTACGGGACATCTTGCTCTTTGCGTATCTTTTGATTGAACCGTTGAATTGCCAAGCTGTAAAGTGCACTGGAAAGCTGATACTTCCATCTTTAAGGTCTCCAAATTTGAGCTGGATCAGACGGTGAGAAGGCCTTCAATCATGGGTAAACTTCTGACGGTTTGACTCTGAGCTGAAATCTGGTTTTCTATCCATTTTGTTAAGCTTTTCCCTAAGTTACCTGAAAAGAGTCTTGGAACTACAAATACTAGAAAAACGTGATAAAAGTACTTAAAAGCAATTAAAAACACATAAAAAGTATTTCAAAACGATCCATAAAAGTGGTCAAAATACGGTGTTATCATCTCGCTGCAGGTAGGTTTCCACTCCTACGGAAAAATCGCCTGTTTCATTCTAGGGCTGATACTTAATGAAAACTTTCGCAACACTAACTATCTAGATCAGATACTAGGTGACCAATCAAGCATACATGCAATAAGAACAAGAATAAACAGAGAACAGGTCGAAATCCCAGATCTATAAACCTAGATGTCTTAATCGATTATGAGAGCCCCTTTCGAGAACCCTAAGCCCAACTCGGGATCTACTCAGACATGGCTGAGGTCGACATCATCATTGGTTTTAGTAAAAGTAATAAAAAACAGTAAAGAAAAGAGATAAAGAAAGCTTCTCTATTGAAGAACTCGGACTTGAACAATCTTCTACAAAAATCTCATAAAAACGGCTAAAGGAAAAGGGTTTCTGTAAAGTATCAAGGGTCTCTCTAAAAACGACCTAAATGACATGTATTTATAGTCTTCAATACTCCAGGGTCTCTAGGTTCCGGAATCAAGGCTGAGAATGACTTTGGGCTTCAGATACATGGGCTTTAATTCGGAGCTTGATGGCGCGGTCGAGAGTGACGTGACCGCGGGATTGAGTGGTTGGCCGCGGTCGGGAGGCTTCTGACCGCGGGAAATAGGTTGTTGGCCGCGGTCGCGTGACTTGCTGGCCGACTTCGAGTGGCTCCGGGGCTAATGGAATATCTTGAGATCCAACCGTTGGAATGTCTCCAAACCAAGTGCATTTGAAAGATGGTTGATTCTTCTATAAGTTGTCCAATTTTGAAGGTGATCAGATGGTGAGAAGGTCTTCGTCTCTCCATGAGAGTTCTGACGGTCTGCATTTATCCAAAAGAGTCTTTTTGTTCCATTTTGTGCCTCTTTATCCCAAATTACCTGAAAAGTCTTTTAAAATCCGGAAACATAGAAATCCTTTGAAAAACTTTGAAAATGGAGTAAAAACACCTGTAAAAGATATTAAAGTGATCCATAAAAATGGTCAACATCCGGTGTTATCAGGGCGACAAGGGCAAGTCTCATTGAGTGGTAAGTTCCATCATCAAGGAACTGAGAGATTTGGCCAGAACTAAGTGTGGGGGAATAATTGTTGGTGAGTGGAAAAAGGAGAGATGAGTGGAAACAAAAGGAGAAGGGTGAGAGCTAGGGGATAGAAAAAGAAAAGAAATCACTCTTGGAAGTTTTGAGTCAAAGAAAGTGAACTCTAGTGTTTTGGAAAGAAAGAGTCTAGCCTCTAAGTGAAAGAAAAAGAAAAGAAGTCAAAGAGCTCAAATGTTCTAAAAAAGGAAAGAAAAAGAGGCTAGAGGTTACAAAAGAAAGTGAAAAAGAGCTGTGTAAAGTTTGAACTCCAAGACTTGTGTATGAAAAGGAAAAGAGAATCCCTTAGAGAAGAATGAGTGTGAAAAGTAAGCAATTGATGAAACTTTGAGTAGAGTGTGCGGTGGGATGAGTCATTGCCCTTGTATGCATAGGTTGCTTTTTACCTTTAGCATGCTGCCAAAGTTTGGTCATTCATAGAGAGATCCTTTTGCCGCATTGAACCCACTCAGACATTGATGAGATCATTTTAGTCTCATAACCTCACCCTAGCCAAACTCTGTTTGTTTAAACAATGCATCATTTGATCCACTTGGCAAAAAGCTTAATGAATGTTAAAGAGTTGAGGAATAGGAGAACTTGTGGAGATTACTGTTGAGTTGATACATCAAAGTATGGTTTTGCATTGCATATTGACCATGAACTTGAATTCTCTTAGTGGTCACTTCTCTCAAAGGAAATATGAACTCCCATGCATTCAACCTCTCTCTCTCATTTGTTCTTGTTTGCTTGAGGACAAGCAAAGGACAAGTGTGGGGGAGTTGATATACTCATATTTTGTCATGTCTAGGATTGCATTTTTGTCCAAATATTGAGTCTCATGCATACATTTAGGTAGTATTACATATATTTGTCTTTGCTTTTGTCTTTAGTTAGGAATTGCATTAGGTCCTAGAGAGTTTTGCACTTTTGGAGAGGTTACAGGTCATTTGGGGCTAATTGGGAGCAATTGGGACAAAAGCCATGGAGAGACCATCACCTTATGTGCATCAGACTCGGACAAATGTTATGGAGCCGACAATCCCTCAACTTTATCACCTGAGAAGGAGGAATTGCACCAGGATTCAGCCTCTGTAGTCTTCATACCGAATCAAGAGGGTCGCGTATAGTTTCCAGAAAACTTGAGATCGTCCTATTTGGAGTTGTGAGCTGAAAGTTACGGCGATAAGAAGCAGTACATGTCTCGGAGCGGATAAAGGACCAAAGCAACGCGCATCAAAGAACCGGTGGAACGAAGCCCTTGCCGACGTCATCTGAACCCAAACCCTTCACCAAATGTGGAGCTGAAGGAACCATCTGGCTCATGGAGTTGACCGATCAAGGTTTGGACCAGTGAGCAAGGAGTTATGAAGGATATGGTGTAAGCGGTCTACATTCATATCGAGAAGGAGTACCGACCAAAATCTGGTCGGTATTACCTTGGAACCTTGACGATTTTGGCTGGCTTTTGGAAGCCAAAATTCCGAAGAAATATCGACGTCCTGCACCAACTGAATCCTGCTGGGTATTGATCCCCCGAAGCTATCCTTAACGCCGCACCGAGGTGAGTTCAGCTGATGTAGCGCCTCGGTGTAACCACTCTCAAATTGCCGAAGAAATATCGACCTCCTGCACCGACTGAAATCTGGTCGATACATTCTCGCTTCATGACGTTTTTGTGGGCCTTTTTGGGGCCAAAGCCTAGTTTGTCCTATGTTGGCCCAGCAAGAAACCCTACCTATATATATGTTTTAGTCATTATCAGCATACTAAGGCTATAATGGTAACCATCAAAAACCAGTTTTCAAAAAAAAGGACCAAAAACCACCTCTCTGTTACCAATCAGAAATTTTCCAAAGCTTCATTTCCGTTTTTCTTTTTTTTTAAATATGATTCACGGATTTGTCCAGCGAGTAAAACGAAATACCGCAAGTAAAACATGTAACGCTCTATTACCCCTGCGGTATAAGCAAAAACCGCTGTACATAACCTTTTTCTTTTTTTTTTTAATTTTTTTTAACTACAAAAGTTTCTATATATGATTAAAGATATACATATAACATTTTCACTTCTTCCCTTCTTCCCTTTAACCAAAAAACGTACATAATCAATTAAAAAAATATAAAATCTTTTAATAAATCAAATACATATAAATAAAATGGGCATATTTTGTTTTCTCTTTCTTTTCTAAATTTTTTTAATTAATAAAAATTATTAAGATATAGCAAAAAAAGTAAAACTATCTCACTTCTTTCTTTCATTTTTATAAACAAACATTATCATAAAAAAAGAAAAAAATAAAAAATTTTAAATAAAATCAGCTTTAAAATAAGTAAGAAGAATAAAGTATATCAACTTACATGTATATGAATCGACTAATTCTCTAATTAGAGTACGGTCAGTTTAATTTAGAAATATATAAAATTAGAATAACACCAACATAAAATTAATTGTAATTACCAAATCAAACTGATCTCCTATCAGTTATAAACAATTTTTATAACTTCTAAAATTATTGAATACATTAGTAAATGTGTAAAAAAAATTGTTTGTGGATAAATCAAATACTTGATGGTATTTTTTGTTGTATTTTTGTTTTAATTGTTATGATTTTTTTTGTTTTTTACTTGATTTAATAGTATATATATCAAAAAAAAAATTATATGATTAAATTTTGATATTTAATGTTCACAAATATATAATGTTTTTACATAAACAAACAATAATACAATATACTAATTCAATATCATATTTATTTATAACTTGTAATTCGTATCGTGTTTTAATTTTTATTCTTCAAACATTTTACTGTGGACCACAAATTGTTTTTTTACCAATCAAACATTATTCTGTACCGCTTATTTGATACAAACCGCACTTGTTCCGCAAATATATTTTTCCGCACGTACCGTAATTGAACCGTACCGCACTCTAAAACCGCTTTTCCCTCACAGCCAAAAACACTATCACCATTCGGACCCTAAGTCTTTTTCTCTTTGTTTTCTTTGCCTCTTTAGTGTAAAAACGAGTTTGATCAAGAGATATCTAGCAGATTTAATCATCTTAAAGCTGTTTCTTATCATTTCTTCATCTCATCTTTACTTTTAATCATGATTAACATCACCTCTTGCAAAAGAAATTGTGTGTTCATCATGATTAGTGAGTAGTTTTCTTTTAAGCTTCTAGGTGTGTAGATTAGGGTGCTTAGATGATTGATTTGTGATGTTTAGGTCCTAGATTCTCATTTCATTTCCTTAGTTAGCTGCTCCTAATGCCAGATTTCCTTGGGAAAGTGAAATCTGGGTTCATAGGCATTCCATGCACCAAAAGTGTTTGATGAAATGCCCGAAAGAGCTAACTTAAGGGTTTATGTTTTAAATGCCATGGGAATGTTTGTTCGAAGCATAAATGACATATTAGAACTGTTTCTTAATGCTCATTGATTCATATTTCACAAATGAGAATTTGATTTGAAAATGGATTAGTGTAGAGGTTAATGCCTTCATGAGAGGATTAATCTAGATTAGAGTTCTAAGTTAAAATGTTTTGATAACATGTGATTGCTTGTTATGTCTTTCTGTAAAAGATTCAGTCTTTCTTTGTTAAAGATTGTTTGGTCACTTATTAGGCTTGGAACATTATGCTTGCTGATTGCTTGATTATCTCTAATGGTTGTTAGACTTGATTAAGTGATTTGCAAAAGGATTTCTGTCATGAGAGTGGATTAATCTGATTAAGAAGCCTAGACTAAAGAGTAGCAAGTGTTGCATTATGTTCTTAGCATCATGAATCAGTATATAAAGCACCCTAATCAAAGATCACATCTAGAGGTTTATCTTTCATCATTTCTTTTATCATCATTTTGTTTGGTTGCTTGCTTTGTTTAGTAGTTAATCATCTTGCTTGCTTGTTTCTTGTTTTATGCTTTCTTGTTTCTTTGTTCACACAAAAATCTTTCTTGTCTCACTTGACTTAAGAATTTGTCACATAAACTAGTGCCTAACTACCACACATTTGGATTGATACCCTTTGTACTGCAAGTGACATAAGGGATTGATAATCCATCTAAGACCTAAAAATCTTACTTATCAGCGATGAAGATGGGGATTCTTCCCCAGATCCATTGTTCTTTCTCCTTTTTATCTTATTAACTTTTCTGTTTCATTCTTTTGCATTCTTTTATGTCTTTCATCATTCATTGCATCATGTAGATTAGTCCCAGAGAGTCAAGTTGTTTGAAGATATTGACAAGCATATATATCGATTAGGAATTCTATTGTTCTAGACCATATTCTAGATCTCATCTCTTCTAAGTTGTTCATAAAGCATGAGAGTAGATTCATGACGTATTCTCTGAGCCTAGGATTGATCAGAGCCACGAGACTGCTGTATCAGATCATCCGTACCTAGCTTCAGAAGAACATAGTCGCTACAGGAGTCGAAAGCTACCTATAGAGAAGATGTGAGCAGACGAATTCAATGTCTAATGCATGATCTTAATTTTAGCATGAGAGTGAGAGTTAATTGCTAGATCTAAGTGATTAGTTGATTAAGGTGACGACAGTTGGTTAATCATACATATGTATATTCTAGTTCCATGCAGATTCCTAGAAACAGATGAAGATAAATCGCCGGAAAGCTAATTGGAAATGCCATCATACATCGATTAGAATAAACCGGAGAAGTCTAAATCGTCACCTATGAGTTTAAGAGTCTTTAGTTTGAGTCAATATGCTTTAGATGTTCTTTTAACAATTCATCTTGCATTGCATTTCTTGTGAATATTAGATTAGGTTTAGTTTAGGACTCTTAACCAAAAACCCCAAAACTTTTATTAGTTTATGACTTTGCTTACTTCCCAGCTTGTTGTTTCTCGCAGATTAGACATCCTCCCTGTGGATCGACACCCTAAGTCCTACAACGTACATCTGTGCACTTGCAGACACTACGGTTTTATAAATTTAAAACTTTTGGAGGACCAACGGGCTTGTTAAAAAAATAATCCTAGGCCCGCAAGCCCATCAAATATGAACAACTTATAAGAGATGAGATCCAGAATATGGTTTACAAACTTAGAAATTCTAATAGAACATGTATGCCTATCGAAAACTCTTAAACAACTTGACTCTCTGGGACAGATATACATGATGCAAGGAATGATAAAAGACATGAAAGAATGCAAAAGATAAAACAGAAAAGTTAATTAGATAGAAAGGAGAAAGAACCATGGATCCAGGGAAAAATCCCCTTCTCCATCGCCTAACCCTAGAAAAACATACACAACTTTATCTAAAGTAGCATCAAGCTCTTCAGTGTTGTTTGTGATCTTTCTCATCTCTTCATTCATCTCTAGCTTGTCTCCGTCAGAGTACCACTTGCTATCTATGAAATCTTTCTCCAAATCTTCAATCAGGACACTACACCCTTGTATTTCTTTAAGTGCATGACGGAGGGTGATTGTGTTCTTCGCCTCTCCTTCAACGTCTTTAAGCCTCTGCTCTAGAATTGCATCATCCTTGAGCTTTTGTTCCTTTAGAGTCTTCATATGATCAGAGAGACATTCGAGCTTCCTGTTAAAATCAATGTACATGGACTTCAATTTCAAACAGAGGTTAGATTCAGCAATAACTTAAAAATTAAGAAACTCATCCAGCTTGGTGTCTAATCGATATAGTTGGAGCCTAAATCGATCATTCTCATTATTCTGGTGCAGAATCTGATGAGGTAAGGGATGAGATGGTCGACGGTTCACCAGGTGTGGCGAATAGGGCTCATCTTGGTGGTGCAGAGCTCGCGAGTCTCCTTGGTGGTGGTTCGGATGAGGTTCTGATCCAGGTTGTTGGCCTAAAGTTGTCGTTTTTTACAAGCCCATTGGTCCTGATGTTTTAAATTTATAAAACCCTGGTGTCTGCAAGTGCAATGATGTACGTTGTAGGACTTAGGCTGTCGATCCAGAGGGAAGATATCTAATCTGCAAGAATCAGAGAGTAAGCAAAATCATAAACTCATGAGGGTTTGGGGTTTTTGGTTAAGAATCCTAAGCTAAATCTAATCTAATACTTACGGTTAATAAAATGCAATACAAATGAATTGTTAAAAGAATATCATAAGGGAGTTCGACTCAAACTTTAGACTCTAAACTCATAGGTGGCGATTTAGACTTCTCCGGTTTACTCTAGTCGGTGTCAAAGCATTTCCAATTAGCCTCCAGGCGATTTATCTTCATCTAATTCTGGGATTTGCATGGAACTGGAATAGACATGTGTATGATTAACCAAATCTAGCCATCTTAATCAATTTATCACTTAAATCTGACAATTAAATCTCTCTCTCATGCCAGAAATAAGATCATGCATTAACAATTAAATTTGTCTGCTCACATCTTCTCTACCGGTAGCTCTCGACTCTTGTAGAGACTATGTTCTTCTGAAGCTAGGTATGGATGATCTGATATAGCATTCTCGTGGCTCTGATCAATCCTAGGCTTAGAGAATAGGTCGTGAATCTACTATCACGCAATATGAACAACTTAGAGGAGACGAGATCCACAATATGGTTTAGAAACTTAGAAATCCTAATCTAACATGTATGTCTATCGAAAACTCTTAAATAACTTGATTCTCTGGGACAGATCTACATGATGCAAGGAATGATAAAACTCATGAAAGAATGCATAAGATGAAACAGAAAAGTTAATTATATAGAAAGGAGAAAGAAGAATGGAAAAATCCCATTCTCTATTGCCTAACCCTAGAAAAACAGAGTTTGGTGGCTCAAAATCTCATTAAAGGAGCACACACCCATTTATGACTGCTAAGAAATGTATTTAGTCCTAAGGTCTTCCAGGTCTCATTTAGGGTTTCTCTGAAGAGAAATGGCGAAATGGGCTTTGATGTTGGACCTTTGTGGCTTGGATATGGTCCACTGGGGGTGAGAGTCTTCCGGGGCAGGCAAAACACTACTTTGTCGCGGGTGAGAGTCTTCCGGGACTGGTGAATTTGGTCAAATTTTTCTCCATGTATCTTTTGATTGCACCGTTGGATCTTCCTGATGTAAACTACTATGGAAAGCTGGTTGTCTCCAAATTTTAGCTGGAGCAGACGGTGAGAAAGTCTTCATTTGAGGCTGAACTTCTGACATTCTGACTCTAAGCTAAAAATGTGGATTTCTTCCATTTTGCCATCTATTTCTCTAAGTTTCCTGAAAAAGAGCCTTGAAACTACAAATATAGAGAAATCTAATAAAAGTTCCTAAAATTGATTAAAACCTTTGAAAAGGCATTTGAAATCAATGAAAATGAATACAAATATTGTGTTATCAGGTCACCTGAAGAAGTTCTAGACCGAGGCCACACACCGAGGGGTCTTGAAACTGGGTTAAAAATGAAGAATATCCCAGGAACATGTGTGAACTCTAGCTTTGATCCGGTTAAGGTCTTTGAACGTGAAGCAATCTTGTTTGTGATCTGGGTCCATGACAAGAGGCCTCGGTATGTGTCACACAGAGGGGTCAGGTCTAGGTATGGCCTATTTCATTCGGACATAGCACCTCGGCATAGAACAAGTCGTGTGGTGAGGGCAAGGTTTTACATCTTTGGTGTGTGTGATGTGCAGCTCGGTGTAGTCAGGCCAAGGGGTCTAGGTCAAGATGGTCATGTGACATAGGGCCTCGTTGTAGTGAGGGCGAGGGGGTTTCCCGAGGTCAGTTCTAACACTTAGGCAAATCCCAGATCAATCGCCACAGATGCTTTAGCTTGACACTTAGTCGTTTGGGGACTAGGGTGGTGAGCAAGCATGCCTCGGTGTTATATGACTGAGGGGTCAGACAAAAGTTGGGACCAAAAGCTTCACAAATAGACCTTGGTGCACAGAGATACTGAGGGGTTCAAACTGAGGCACAAGAAAAACACTTAGTGCTCAGCAAGCTCTTTGAACCCGGAATGACATGCTTCTCTTCTATTCTATGTAACTTTCCGTTCAGTGATCCAAATGACACAAGACCAAGTCCTCAAGATAGATGACTCAAACAGATAAAACGTTTGTGAAGGACCCAACTGCATATGGGGAGATCAAGGGTTCCCGGATGGCCGATCTTTGAGTGTACTGCACTGGTCTGAATTGGCTTCTAGACGTGTCCTTCTTCCGATTAAAATATCTCCCAGCTCACAGCTCCAAATCTCATGAATCCAATCTTTATGGAAACTAAATTCAATGCTCCCAAACTTATATGCAGACCCCAGAAGCCAGATCGGATGGGAAGGCTTTGCAGTAATGGTGTCTTTGAGGCATATTGGATTGCTCCGGAATGAATGCGAGACAGGATTGTCTTTCGTTGTCTATATCGTTCAGCTCACTGCTCCAAATCCATTGATTCGAACTGTTCTGGAACCTTGACTCAATTATCTTGATTGCTGCTGAAGACCCTGTACGCTGAATCGGATGGGAAGACCTTCCGGTAATGCAATCTTTGAAACGTATTGGCACAAGAGACTTTTGGCTGAGGCTCATGTGCGCAGTACGCGTTTTGGCCGAGAAATCCTACCCGCGGTATGGTTTTTAGCCGAGGAAAATCGACCTGTAGTACAGTGTTTTGCCGAGAGACTACTAAATGCCCTTTTTCACCATTTTTGATCATTCAAACACCATTTCTCCACCTGGTTCACATCTTCCACTCCGATTAACCTCCAAAAGAACCTGTTTGACACTCCTAACCACGCAAAACTCTTTTGGACCTAATGCAAGGTCCTAAGTCCTAAATTAATGCTTAAAGACCCAAAATGTATGAAATGAGACCATGATTTGGAATAAATATGCATACGAAATGAGGCATTTTATGAATATATCAGTCCTGTGTCGGCAAATAATGTTTTTCCAGACAAACTTCTTGACGACGTTTCCATGTATCTCCGAAAAGGCTTTTGCTTTGAACCAATTGGTGAAGTAGTCCGCCATGACAAGGATGAAATGCTTTTGAGTTGTGGATCGGCAAAAGGGGCCTATAATATGCATCGCCCATCACTAAACAGGAAAGGGGTAGTAGATTAATCATAGGACCATGCCGTTGACATTTCTTGCATTTGGCGACAAATTTTTCGCAATCCGAAATCATTATGGGCAAGAATTAGCTCGCTTTTTTATCTTGAGGGCGAGAGACCGACCTCTAGAGTGATTTCTACCCAATCCTTCATGTACTCTCTTTAAAATTTCCTTGATCTCTTTGCGAAATGCGCAGATGAGAAGAATTCATGTCGTGCTCCATCAGAATAAGCCGTCTCTGATCATCATATACAGGGTTGCAGGCATCTTTAGTCCACATGCTTCTCATTTGTCCAGTGGTAGCTCTGCATCACTATGTATGCTATAATTTCTTGCCTCCAATGCGGAGGTACGTCATCGTTGTTTTCGTCCATATGTAATGGATCGTGACAACCTTCGGGGAGAAGTTCGGCTTCGTTTTCCTCTTCTTCAATGAGGTCGACCTCGTCAATCCGACCATCAGAGTCAGACGGTAAATTGTTTCACCCGAACTATGCTTTTGTTGACGTAATGATGGTTCAAGTTTGGTTCAGCCTCATAATCCCTTCGCCGTGTAGCAGTGTTGCAATCCTTTATAGTCTTGATGCTTGGTCCTGGAATACTTTCCATCGGAATCCTTCGCTTGCGATGTGGATCCGAATTCAATGCAAGAGCTGCTAAAGCATCGGCAGGCGCGTTATTTCCTTGAGGGATCTAAGTAAGGCTAAATGTGTTGAACTCTGCTGCGAGTTGCTTCACGAGTTGTAGGGAGGCCTCCGTTCGATCATTTTTGGTGTCATACTCCCCGCTGAAGTGACTAACGACGACTTGAGAGTCACAGCAGGCATGAATGTGTTGTGCACAAATACTCTTAGCAAGTCGGAGACTGGCGATGAGTGCTTCGCATTCAGCTTCGTTATTGGAAACGGAAAACTCTAATCAAAATGATTGTTCCAATAGTTTTCTGGTCGAAGTTTTCAGCCGAATTCCGACTCCAGACCCCTTGTGGGATGTGGATCCATCAACGTGAAGTTCTCACCTTTCTGCTTCGGGTAAATCAGTCTTGACCAGTTAGGGTGAAAGTTCAATAACAATAATTGGCTAACACATGTGATTTCGCGCTAGTCCGTTTCTTGTACTCAATGTTGTACTCACTTAATTCAGTAGCCAATTTGGCAAGACGTCCTGACTAGCTTGGACTGTGCAAGACTGCGTAAAGCAGTTCGTCGGTGAGTGATGAGGACACCAGCACAAAACAACTCCAAGACTTGAAAATTCCTGTCATGTACGAGCCACTAAGGACTTGATCAGGCACAAGGAACATGAGGGAGGGATGCAAGAGGAGCATGAAGATCTCATCAAAACAATGGAACGACTCAACATAGCAAGCCATGAAGATGATGCCGTGAAGATGAAGGCACCAAGCCCATACTCGAGTTTAGAAATGTTGCCGCTTCTAAAGACTCATCTAGGCCCAACATTGCTAGTGATTTCTTAAGTCCAAGAAAAGGACAACCCCACTTCGAGCCACCTCTAACGCAAGGTAAGGATTTAAATTTGAATTCATTAACGAGTTTCCTTTTCTTGTTTTGCAGGTTTTTCTTTTGGTCCTTTTGTTATTTTTCGTTTTTAGATTATAGGGTTTTCGATTTGTTCTTTTACTTTTCACAGAGTCTGTATTGTTTCATGCTTTCCTTTTTTGTTTTGTGTCGACCCTAAAAGGTCACAGCTGACAGAATATTTATAAAGTCCCATATGCAGCTTTGTAGACTCACGTTTTTGCCTATTATCAATAAAGAGTGAACTTTCTTCTTTAATAAAACCCTAGAGCTACAAAGACTTGTGCGGCTGCCCCTTGTCTGTTGTGTTTTTTGATAACAACGTATTTGTACCCATTTTCACCATTCATTTCAAATGCTTTTTCAAAGGTTTTAATCAGTTTAAGGAACTTTTATTATGATTTCTCTATGTTTGTAGTTTCAAGGCTCTTTTCAGGACTTAGGGAAAAAAAGATGGCAAAATGGAAGAAATCCACATTTTTAGTTTAGAGTCAGACCGTCAGAAGTTCAGCCTCAAATGAAGACTTTATCACCGTCTTATCCAGCTCAAATTTGGAGATGTGCACCTATTGCACTGATGAGCTTGTGTTTTTAGTTTTTGTTGTAAGTTCTCAAGTATTGCGAGTGGATCAAGAGAAGATAAGAGCAATTCAAGAATAGCCAACACTGTTGGGCCTCAGGGGTGCTCGTCTTTTGCAAGCCCATTGTTCCGGAGTTTTAAATTTATAAAACCCAAATGTCTAAAAGTGCACAGATGTAGGTTGTAGGACATAGGGTGTCGATCCAGAGGAAAGATGTCAATATGCAAGAAAACACCAAAATGGGAGAGTAAGCAAAGTCATAAACTCATGGGGGTTTGTGTTTTTTTGGTTATGGATCCTAAACTTAACCTAGTCTAATATTTATCGGAAATAAAATGCAATGCAAATGAGTTGCTAAAAGAATATCTCAACGGTGTTCGACTCAAACTATAGACTCTAGACTCATAGTGGGCGATTTATACTTCTCCACTTTACTCTAATCGATGTCAAAGCATTTCCAAATAGCCTCCGAGCGATTTATCTTCATCTATTTATGGGATCTGCATGGGACTGGAATACACATATGATTAACCAACTCTCCCCATCTTTATCAACTAATCTTTTAAATCTGACAATTAACTCTCACTCTCATGCCAAAGATAAGTTCATGCATTAACTATTGAATTTGTTTGCTCACATCTTCTCTACAGGTAGCTCTCGACTCCTGTAGAGACTATGTTCTTCAGAACTAGGTATGGATGATCTGATACAGCACTCTCGTGGCTCTGATCCATCCTAGGCTCAGAGAATAGGTCATGAATATACTCTCATGCAATATGAACAACTTAGAAGAGATGAGATCCAGAATATGGTTTAGAAACTTAGAAATTCTAATCGAACATGTATGCCTATCGAAAACTCTTAAACAACTTGACTCTCTGGGACAGATCTACATAATGCAAAGAATGATAAAAAACATGAAAGAATGCAAAAGATGAAACAGAAAAGTTAATTAAATAGAAAGGAGAAAGAAGAATGGATCCAGGGAAAAATCCCCTTCTCCATCGCCTAACCCTGGAAAAACATACACAACTTTATATAAAGTAGCATCAAGCTATTCAGTGTTGTTTGTGATCTTTGTCATCTCTTCTTTCATCTCTAGCTTGTCTCCGTCAGAGTACCACTTGCTATCTTTGAAATCTCTCTCCAAATCTTCGATCAGGACACTTATACACCCTCGTCTTTCTTTAAGTGCATGACGGAGGGTGATTGTGTTCTTCGCCTCTCCTTCAACGTCTTTAAGCCTCTGCTCTAGAATTGCATCATCCTTGAGCTTTTGTTCATTTAGAGTCTTCATATGATCAGAGAGAAATTCGAGCTTCCTGTTAAAATCAATGCACATGGACTCCAATTTCAAACAGAGGTTAGATTCAGCAATAGCTTGTAAATCAAGAAACTCATTCAGCTTGGTGTCTAATCAATCTAGTTGGAGCCTTGATAACACCTGATTTTGTTTTAGAAATTTTTATTATGATTTCCATGTATTTGTAGTTTCAAGGTTTTTTTCAGGAAACTTAGGGAATATGATGGCAAAATGGAAGAAATCTACATCTTTAGCTCAGAGTCAGACCGTCAGAATTTCAGCCTCAAATGAAGACTTTCTCACCGTCCGATCCAGCACAAATTTGGAGACAATCAAGAGGAGACAACCAGCTTTCCATATCAGTCTACATCACAGAGATCCAACGGCGCAATCAAAAGATACATGGAGAACAAGTTGACCCAGGTCACCAGTCCCGGAAGACTCTCACCCACGGGAAACACATGTTTTACCTGCCCTGGAAGACTCTCACCCCCGGTGGACCTTAGGACGAGCCAGAAGGCCCAACATCAAAGCCCACTTCGCCATTTCTCTTCAGAGAAGCCCTAAATGAGACCTGGAAGACCTTAGGACCTATAAATACATTGTTTAGCAGCCCTAAACGAGTGTGTGCTCCTGTAATGAGATTTTGAGCCACCAAACTCTGTTTTTCTAGGGTTAGGCGATGGAGATGGGGATTCTTCCCCAGATCCATTGTTCTTTCTCCTTTTTATTTTATTAACTTTTCTGTTTCATTCTTTTGCATTCTTCTATGTCTTTTATCATTCATTGGATCATGTAGATTAGTCCCAGAGAATCAAGTTGTTTGAAGATATCGACAAGCATATATATCGATTAGAATTTCTATTGTTCTTAGCCATATTCTGGATCTCATCTCTTCTAAGTTATTCGTAAAGCATGAGAGTATATTCATGACCTATTCTCTGAGCCTAGGATCGATCAGAGCCACGAGAGTGCTGTATCAGATCATCCATAGTCGCTATAGGAGTCGAAAACTACCGATAGAGAAGATGTGAGCAGACGAATTCAATGTTCAATACATGATCTTAAGTTTAGCATGAGAGCGAGAGTTAATTGCTAGATCTAAGAGATTAATTGATTAAGGTGACGACAGTTGGTTAACCATTGATATCACCGTATTTTGACCACTTTTATGGATCGTTTTAAAACACTTTTTCTATGTTTTTAATTGCTTTTATGTACTTTTATTATGTTTTTCTAGTATTTGTAGTTCCAAGACTCTTTTCAGGTAACTTAGGGAAAAGCTTAACAAAATGGATAGAAAACCAGATTTCAGCTCAAAGTCAAACCGTCAGAAGTTCACCCCCGATTGAAGGCCTTCTCACCGTCTGATCCAGCTCAAATTTGGAGACCTTAAAGATGGAAGTATCCGCTTTCCAGAACACTTTACAGTTTGGCAATCCAACGGTTCAATCAAAAGATACGCGAAGAGCAAGATGTCCCGTAAACCAGCCGGCAAGCGTTTCCACCCGCGGCCAACAGGTCATTTCCCGCGGTCAGAAGCACCGCGACCGCGGCCAGCCACCCATTTCCCGAGGTCACAGCCATCCCGACCGCGTCCAACTACCTCCGAGCCTGAATGCCCATTTCTGAAGCCCAAAATGATTCCCTCATTTGGAGAAACCTTAAGTGACGCCCAGAGATGTCTTGAGCACTATAAATACATGTTTTAGGAACCCTAATTCGTATGCCTTCATATGTTCTTAGTATTTTAGAATACTTTTTAAGTTTTAGGTTTTAGGGAGATAGAGATCTGTCTCTTGAACCCTTGTTCTTTCTTTTTCAATTTTCGTTTCTATTCTATCTTTTAATACTATGTTTTTGATTTCGTTCATTATGTCTGAGTAGTTTTATTGTTGGGATTAAGGGATTTTCGATGGGGATTTATATGTTCGATGAGGATTCCATGAGCTTTTGAGCCGAATCTTAGAACTTTTCCTTCTGAATTCGTTTTTACTGCATGAGAGTAGCGTCATGAACTACAATCTAATCCACATGCTTGGTGACACGAAAGTGTTCATCCGGTGTCAGATCTAGTTTGGGAGAGCAAAACAAACATAGGAGTGGAAACCTACCTATGGCCGATATGTGAATGCTGACGAGTCTTAAACATAATGCATCTCTTCTTTTCCAGGGCCAGAGTGGAAACCTACTGGTCAGGGTTGAGAGAGATAGTTGTCTATGATCACGACAGTGGCGTATTCATACGTTCGTGACTCCAGTTCGAAAAGTTTAAGCTAAGATCTTATCAAATTTACTCTTTAGAAATGTTTTGAATCGTTCGTACCCCTGAGAAAACTTCCCTGAACCCCAACGCTTTCTTCCTTATAGATTCACACCGTTTTTATTTCATGCTTTAGTTCAATATTCTCATTCCTTTTTAATCGATTTTCATTAAAGCAATTAGATTAGTCGTTTTTCTCGTTTTTACTTGTTTTCGTTAAGTTTAGTTATTAGGTCATTTAATTCCCGTATTTTCTCCTTAAGATTCGTTTTTACATTTTAAACACATTACCAAAACCCTCACAAAACTTTCCTGGTTCTAGACTTCCTTACTTTATATTTCTTTCAAAGGCTTTTGCAGAAAAGATCCTCCTTCCCTGTGGATTCGATCCCTAAGTACTACAATCGATCAGCTGTGCACTTGCGGCTATTGATTTCATTTAGGGTAAAACTTGACAACCCTCTCGACACAACACCACTCACCATCAATCATACATGTGTCTATTCTAGTTTAATGCAGATTCCCAGAAACAGTTGAAGATAAATCGCCTGGAAGCTAATTGGAAATGCCACCATACATCGATTAGAGTAAACCGGAGAAGTCTAAATCGCCACCTATGAGTTTAAGAGTCTTTAGTTTGAGTCGATATGCTTTAGATGCTCTTTTAACAATTCATCCTGCATTGCATCTCTTGTGAATATTAGATTAGGTTTAGTTTGTGACATCCTCCCTGTAGATCGATACCCTAAGTCCTACAACGTACATCTGTGCACTTGCAGACACTAGGGTTTTATAAATTTAAAACTTAAGGAGGACCAATGGGCTTGTTAAAAAACAACCCTAGGCCCGCAAGCCCATCATGTTTTTGGCGCCGTTGCCGGGGAGGCATGAAGTCGCTGGAGGTCTAAACCTGGAAGGTTGAAGCCGCAGACGACTATATATATGTCGAGTTTCTGCCAAAGCAACATAGGAAGTAAACCAAATTCATAAACACCCTAACTTTTTCTTTTTCTGTTTATTCTTTCTTCTGTTTGCCCTAGTTTCAGAAACCTTTAAAGCATGGATCATTCAAGGAGAAACCCTAACCCCGAGCGAAGGTCCTGCGACCTGTGTGAAGTTCCCTGCGCATGTGAATCACCCTCCATGCGTGATTTTGATCATCATCTTCGGAACCCTAATCTGAACCACCACCATGGAGCCTCGCGACCTCCACACCACCGAGATGAGCCCTATTCGCCACACCTGGTGAACCGTCGACCATCTCATCCTCTTCCTCATTAGATTCTGCACCCACACGCTGAGGCTGATCGATTTAGGATCCAACTGAATCGATTAGGAGCTATGCTGAATCAATACCTTGATTTCAAGTTGTTACGGAAGCTACCCTGTACAAGAGGATTGATGACCTCACTCACCATGTGAAATCGCTAGAAGATCTGCACTCTCAAGACATTGCTGCCCTAAAAAGGAGGAAATATGCTTTTGAGGAAGAGCAGCCAAGACAGAAGTATGATATCCTTCATGGATCCATCGATGCCAAGGCTGCTAAGCTAGAGATCAAGGAGTCCAATGAAATCGCTTCATGGTACAGAGGAAAGACAGATGGTGAACTTCAAGAGATTGAATTTCGTCTGAGCAAGCTTGAGCACAAGAGCATGGAAACCAGTTCTGACATCAAGCATCTCTCTAGGTGCCAAAGAGACACCAACCTTGTTGTGAGGAAGATCTTTGAGAATCATGAGAAGGATTTTCTTGTTCATGGTCAACAAAAAGAAGAAAGACCAACCAATTCTGATGCAGGAGATCCCACAATGGACACCCAGAATAATCCTGAAGACATCCTGGAAGATCAAGAAGGAGAAGCAGCTAAGCAGCCTTCAGAGTTCCTTACCGCGGCCGCGAGGACTTCACCCGCGGCCGAGCCCATCCTCACCGTGGTCGCGAGAGTTTCACCTGCGGCCAGACCCTTCTGAGCCGTGGATGCGACGTCTCCACCTGCGGGAAACCACCATCTCACTCCAAGTCTGCATCACCGAGACCCTGACGAACCTGAGGAGAATGACTCTTACATCCCATGCATGAAGATCAAAGAAGAAGAACCAGATGTCATAGATGTGGAGGATGAATCACCTGAGAAGATTGAAATGCCATACATAGATTCAATCATTAAGTTTGATTCTGCAAAGTTCTATTGTGATTCTTATACTGCATTTGAGGCACTAGATCATCCACAGGAAAGACCAGTTCGAATTCTGCAAAAAGTTCAAGACAAATGTCAATT
This sequence comes from Eutrema salsugineum, assembly GCF_000478725.1. Classification (NCBI taxonomy): domain Eukaryota; kingdom Viridiplantae; phylum Streptophyta; class Magnoliopsida; order Brassicales; family Brassicaceae; genus Eutrema; species Eutrema salsugineum. The sequence goes on along the minus strand of NW_006256756.1, from coordinate 17,362,385 downwards.
TCTTATCTCTTGTGACATTAGAGGTGAAAGATTCTTCAATATTCTTTGTGATTCTGGAGCTTGCATTAACATGATGTCCAAAGCAACTGCTTTGTGACTTGGTATTAAGCACATCTCAAGTACCAGGGCAAAGATCAGCTTAGCAGATGATTCAAGTGCAACACCAAGAGGGATAGCCCGAGACATTCCTCTAAGGATTGGAGATTGCATTACACCTGTCGATTTATACATAGTGAAGACCAAAGATGACTCTTATCCAGTCATTCTTGGATGGCCTTTCTTAGCAACTGCTGGAGCCATCATGGATTGGCCCAACAGACGAGTTTCTTTTGCCAATATCGACAAGGACATCTTCTATGAAGCTACACCACTTAAGAGCAAAAGAGGACAGCAAATAGTCCAAGCATTTGAACCAGAAGAACTCTGGAGTGATGATGAACCTGCAAGACAGAACAAGAGGATCTCGAAAAGGACTTGTCTTAGAACAAGATCCTATTTGAACTAAGTCTTTTTCTTTGCAAAAGTCTAGCTAAGGACTATAAACCAAAGCGCTTGATGGGAGGCAATCCATTTTAGGTACTTATTTGTTTTTGTTTAAGCTTTCTTTTTCTATTAAAAGTTTTGTTTTTCTTATTTTAGACAGGCCTTAGTATGCTATAAAAAAAATAGGAAAGAGAGAAGAAAAGGAGCTGACCGCGGCCAAAGGAGGTTCGGCCGCGGCCAGCAGGTGTTTTACTGCGGCCGCGATGTTCTCAATCGCGGCCAGCGCGTGTCCTACCGCGGCCGGGATGTTTTAATTCGCGGCCAGCACATCCGGCCACCTGGGCCACTTCAACTCCACATTGGCCACTTCCAATTCATCTTTGGCCACTTTCACCACTACCACCACCTTGTTCAAATCAGTTTTGGATCCCTTGCATCCAAGTTTGATCAAGCATCACCACCATAACCACCTCACAATCCATCACCACCACCAGGTAAGTTTTATTTTCCTTAAACTTTTTAAATATTTCACATACTCTATTTCTCATCCTTACCTGATTTATTTCACACTAGGGGCAGTGTGATTTAAGTCTGGGGAAGGATTTAATCCCTTTCTAACCATCTTTTCTTGGATGAGCCATTGCATTCTGCATTTTCTTTAAAATGTTTCAATTTTTTCGATTTTCTTAAACCTTTTCAAAGTCTTTGGAGTTTCAAAAAGTGTTTTCAAATATCAAAAACATTTTGAGGGAATGATGACAAAATCAAATGATGATAGCCAACCTGTTTGCTTCTACACCAATCACTCATAAAAGCTCTTTCATGGTTTAGTACTAGACTAGGTGGTAGCTAGAGTACTTACACTACTAAATCCCACCAGAGGACTTCTATTCACGAAGATCTTTTCTGCCAGGATATACTAGCTCATTTTACTTGGACTTAATCTTGACATCTAATTTTCTCATCATTGGTTTTAAGAAGGCATCATGATATACATCCAGGACATCTTTTCCTTATTGATACCACTCTTTGTTGTCCTAGATGGCCAGTTCATCTTTAGCTGGTAGCATACCCTTAACCGAAACCTTTATGTTCAAACCTCATGCATTCTCTCTTAAGTTTATATCGACAGATATGTGCAAAAATGCCGGAGAGGGAGGAACAACATTGTTTTCAGTCACTCACGAGAAAGACTGAAAGAGACCAGAAGGGAGTGTGCCAGAAATCTTATGATGCCTCAGAAAAACTCATTTTTTTAGGGTAATTTTCGTGCTCCCTAAGACTCCAAGTCAAAAGGCAGTTTCTCCTTTCTAAAAAAAAAAACGAAAAAAGAGAAAAAGAAAGAAAGAAAAGGAAACTAAAAGCCTAAAGAGGCTTAGAAGCCGAAATCACTTGAGCCAAGGCAATAGGTATTTACTTAAGGAGTTATGGATTCACAACCTGGACAAAAATCCAAGTCTGGGGGAACTATAAGGAGAACCTGAAGAAAGGAGATCAGAAATCTTGAAGCAAGAAAAGTGTGACTGAAACTGTGGGGGCATTTATCAGTTCCATCCTCTCTTGCTGTTTTGCATAATATCCTGTCTCTCCAGAAAAAGATAACCCTAAACACATCAGCCTTACCATTAAAAAGCATTTTTGATACCTAACCTTGAATGCCTTGTTTAATATCCTTTTGATGCGAACCACTGAAACCTTTAACGAATGTTAAGAGCTAGTTGACTGGAAGTTAGTTCTAAGTGTGTGGATTTTCGCATAACGGATTAACGAACTAGTTATGTTTGTATTTTGGTGACAATTTTCTAGCCTTGATCTGATTGATGCATTGTCCATAATTAAGGTCTAGAAGTATGGTTGCTGATATTTTTGAGTTCCCTCTCATTTTTGTTGAATGATATTTTTCCAGATTAGATATTGTTTTGTTTGAGGACTAACAAAGTCTTAAGTCTGGGGGAGTTGATAACACCTGATTTTGACCACTTTTCATCATTGATTTCAAATGCTTTTTCAAAGGTTTTATTTTGTTTTACGAACTTTTATTATGATTTCCATGTATCTGTAGTTTCAAAGCTCTTTTCAGGAAACTAAAGGAATATGATGGCAAAATGGAAGAAATCTACATTTTTAGCTCAGAGTCAGACCACCAGAAGTTCAGCCTCAAATAAAGACTTTCTCATCGTTGATCCAGCTCAAATTTAGAGATAATCAAGAGGAGACAACCAGCTTTCCATAGCACTTTACATCACAAAAATCCAACGGTGCAATCAAAGGATACATGGAGAACAAGTTGACCCAGTTCACCAGTCCCGGAAGACTCTCACCCGCAGGAAACACATGTTTTACCTGCCCTGGAAGACTATCACCCCCGGTGGACATTAGGACGAGCCACAAGGCCCAACATCAAAGCCCACTTCGCCATTTCTTTTCAGAGAAGCCCTAAATGAGACCTGGAAGACCTTAGGACCTATAAATACATTGTTTAGCAGCCTTAAACGGGTGTGTGCTTCTGTAAAGAGATTTTGAGCCACCAAACTCTGTTTTTCTAGGGTTAGGCCATGGAGATGGGGATTCTTCCCCAGATCCATTGTTCTTTCTCCTTTTTATCTTATTAACTTTTCTGTTTCATTCTTTTGCATTCTTCTATGTCTTTTATCATTCATTGCATCATGTAGATTAGTCCTCGAGATTCAAGTTGTTTGAAGATATCGACAAGCATATATATCGATTAGGATTTCTGTTGTTCTTAGCCATATTCTAGATCTCATCTCTTCTAAGTTATTCGTAAAGCATGAGAGTAGATTCATGACCTATTCTCTGAGCCTAGGATCGGTCAGAGCCACGAGAGTGCTGTATCAGATCGTCTATACCTTGCTTCAGAAGAACATAGTCGCTATAGGAGTCGAAAGCTACCTATAGAGAAGATGTGAGCAGACGAATTCAATGTTCAATGCATGATCTTAAGTTTAGCATGAGAGCGAGAGTTAATTGCTAGATCTAAGAGATTAGTCTATTAAGGTGACGACAGTTGTTTAATCATACATGTGTCTATTCTAGTTCAATGCAGATTCCCAGAAACAGATGAATATAAATCGCCCAGAAGCTAATTGGAAATGCCACCATAAATCAATTAGAGTAAACCGAAGAAGTCTAAATTGCCACCTATGAGTTTAAGAGTCTTTAGTTTGAGTCGATATGCTTTAGATGTTCTTTTAACAATTCATCCTGCATTGCATCTCTTGTGAATATTAGATTAGGTTTAGTTTAGGATCTTAACCAAAAACCCCAAATCTTTTATTGGTTTATGAGTTTGATTACTTCCCAGTTTGTTGTTTCTTGAAGATTAGACATCCACCTTGTGGATCGACACTCTAAGTCCTACAACGTACATCTGTGCACTTGTAGACACTAGGGTTTTATAAATTTAAAACTTAAGGAGGACCAACGGGCTTGTCAAAAAACAACCCTAGACCCGCAAGCCCATCAAGCCTAAATCGATCATTCTCGTTGTTGTGGTGCAGAATCTGATGAGGTAAGGGATGAGATGTTCGACGGTTCACCAGGTGTGGCGAATAGGGCACATCTCGGTGGTGCGGAGCTCGCGAATCTCCTTGGTGGTGGTTCGGATGAGGGTTCCGATCCAGGCTTCATTTGAGGGTGAACTTCTGACATTTTAACTCTGAGCTAAAAATGTGGATTTCTTCCATTTTGCCATTTTTTCCATAAGTTTCCTGAAAAGAGGGTTAAAACTACAAATATAGAGAAATCATAATAAAAGTTCCTAAAACTAATTAAAAACTTTGAAAAAACATTTGAAATCAATGGTGAAAATGGGTACAAATATGGTGTTATCAACTCCCCCAGACTTAGAGTTTGTTGGTCCTAAGAAAAACAAGATCAAATCTGGAAATATATCATCAACTGATATCATAGAAAACTCAAAAATATCAGCAACCATACTTCTAGACCTTAATTATGGACATTGCGTCAATCAGATCAAGTCTTCAAAATTTTCACCAAAATATAAACATCACTAATCCGTTAATCCGTCATGCGAAAATCCACGCACTTAGAACAAACTTCCAGTCAACTAGCTCTTAACATTCATTAAAGATTTCAGTGATTTTCATCAAAACAATTTTAAACAAGGCATTGAAGGCTAGGTTTCAAAAGGCTTTTTAGTGGTGAGGCTTGATGTGTTTAGAGTTACTTTTTTCTGGAGAGACAGGATATTATGCTAAACAGCAAGAGAGGATGGATCTGTTGATGTCCACAGTTTCCAGTCACATTCTTCTTGCTTTAAGTTTTCTGATCTCTTTTCTTCAGGTTCTCCTTATAACTCCCCAAGACTTGGATTTTTTCCAGGTTGTGAATCCATAACTCCTAAGTGAATACTTATTGCCTTGGCTCAAATGATTTTGGCTTCTAAGACTTTTTAGGCTTTTGGTTTCCTTTCTTTTTTTCGTTTTCTTATTTTTTATTTTTTTTGGGAAAGGGGAAACCGCCATTTCACTTAAAGTCTTAGCGAGCACAAAAATTACCTTTAAGAATGAGCTTTTTAAGGCATCATGATGTTTGTTGAGATTGCATGTTACACTTCCTTCCCGGTTTCATTCAGTCCTTCTCTTAAGTAACTGAAAACTATATTGTTCCTCCCTCTCCGTCGTTTTTGCACATATATGTCGACATAAACTTAAGAGAGAATGCATAAGGTTTGAACATTAAGGTTTGGATTAAGGGTAGGGAACCAGCTAAAGATAAACTGGCCATCTAGGACAACAAAGAGTGGTAACAATAATGTAAAGATGTCCTAAATGTATATCATGATGCCTTCTTAAAACCACTGATGAGAAAATTAGATGTCAAGAATAGGTTCAAGTAAAATGAGCTAGTATATCCTGTCAAAAAAAATCTCCATGAATAGAAGTCCTCTGGTGGGATTTTGTAGTGTAGGTATTCTAGCTACCGCCTAGTCTAGTACTAAACCTTGAAAGAGCTTTTTATGAACTGATGGTGTAGAAGCAGGCAGGTTGGTTATCATCATCGATTTTGTCATTATTCCCTAAAAATGTATTTGACATTCAAAAACACTCTTTGAAACTCAAAACACTTTTGAAAAGTTTTACGAAAAAAAAAAAAATTTAAAGAAAATACAGAATGCAAGGACTCATGCAAGAAAAGGTGGTTAGTAAGGGATGGAATCCTACCCCAGACTTAAATCACATTACCTGGTGTGAAATAAATCAGGTAAGGATGAGAAATAGAGTATGTGAAAATTTTAAAAGATGAAGGAAAAGAAAACTTACCTGGTGTTGGTGATGGATTGTGAGGTGGTTTTGAGTGCAAGGGGATTTTGATGATCTTGATTTGACAAATGAGGATGAAGAGATATGGGTTGGGAAAAAGTTCAGGAACAAGGAACACTTTAAAGTTACGTTGGCCATCTATGCGCTGAAGAAGGTAGTGACGTTCGAATTCAATAGGCATGCGAAGAAGTACACAATCGCAAAATGTCCATCAAAGATATGTGATTGGAGAATGTTGGGGCATCAAGTTGGCGAGTCTGTGTTGTATGAGGTTAGGAAGGCGTGCTTGAATCATACATGCCACCCGGACACAAGACGAAATTTTTCAAAGCATGCCACTTCTAAAGTCATGGCGGCTCTGCTGAAGTCTAAGTGCCAGAACGCAATAGTTGCGAGTGAGCTACTTCCAATTTTTCTGTCCAAATATAATATTACAGCCTCTTACTGGAAATGCTGGAAAGCTAAGGAGCTGGCTGTATACTCTGCGCACGGAAGAGAGGAGACTTCTTTCAAATTATTACCGATTTACCTCCATGTGCTCAAGTATGCCAACCCCGGCACCATAACGCATTTGTCAACTGATAGAGATGAAAAAGGTATAACAACGTTTAAGCCCGTATGTATGGCATTGTCTGCCTGTATTTCTGGATGGAAACATTTGAAACCGGTAGTTGTTGTTGATGGAACGCACCTGTTTGGTAAGTATAAGGGTTGTCTATTAACGGCCAGTGGACAAGATTCTAATTACCAGGTTTTTCCAATTGCGTTCGCCGTTGTCGATGCAGAGTCTGACCAGACATGGAGGTGGTTCTTTGAGAAGTTGGTAGACATTATTCCACATACCTGTGAGCTTACTATTATCTCGGATAGGCAAGGTGGAATTGCCAAAGCTAAAAAGGAGTGATATCCACAGGCACACCACGGTGCATGTCTGGTCTATATCGAGAGAAATGTTCACGCTAAACACAAAGGTTCCGGTCAGAAGAGTTTGGTCGGAAAGGCAGGAGAAGCATTCACAGTTTTTAACTTCAAGAGACTATATGCAAGGCTGAAGGATGTTGATTATAGATGTTGGAAGTATGATATATTCATAAATTGTATCATTTAGTGTACATATTTAAGTCCAAATCATGTCTCATTTGCATATATTTTAGGTCTTTAGGAATTGTTTTAGGACTTAGGAGATTGCATTAGGTCCGAAAGAGTTTTGCATGGTTTGGAGTGTTAAACAGGTGCTTTTGGAGCCTATTTGGAGTGGAGAACATGATTCAGATGAAGAAATGGAGTTGAAATGATCAAAAATGGTGTAGAGGAGCAATTTTGTGTCTCTCGGCAAAATGCTGTACTGATGGTCAAAGATTCTCGGCTAAAATCCATACTGCGGGTAGATCTCTTGGCCAAAACACGTACTGGCTGGTTACGTTTCTCGGCCAAAAATCTCCGATGAAGATACATCTCAGAAATCATGTTACCGGAAGCTCTTTCCGGCCAATTCCGCCTCCGAGGTCTTCACAAAAGATACAGGTTATTGAGTCTAAATTCTAGAACAGTTGGACTGAGGGCTTTTGGAGTAGTGGGCAGAAATATATGGTCACCGGAGGACAAACCTGTCCCGAACTCATTCCGGAGAAATCCGATACGCCTCCAAGACGTCGTTACAGGGAAGCCTTCCCCTCCGATCTGGTTTCCAAGGTCTTCATGGAAGTCTGAGAGCACTGAGTCTAGTTTCCAGAACGCTTGTAATCATGAGATTTGGAGTCGTGAGCTAGGAGATATTGCAACTGCAAGGAAGACATGTCTAGAAGCCGATTTGGACCTGTGCAATGCACCTCAAAGATTACCCCTCCGGGAACCATTGAACTCCCCGGATGAAATTGAGTTCTTCAACAAAGTTTGAGTTGGTTGAGTCACCTTTCCTTTAGACTTAGAATTATGTCATTTGGAGTTGGGAGCTGAAAGTTGCATAGAACAGAAGAGAAGCATGTCAATCCAGGTTCAAAGAGCTTGTTGAGCAACAAGTGTTTGAGGAAGCCACAGGGACATTGCCACGGTAACATACAAGGCGTGGAAAACTTTTATTTTGTTCTGGATTTGGCATGGCTGTTTACCACGGCAAGCTTTAAGGTGTGGCAACAAGTGTTTAAGGAAGCAAGTTCATTCGGTTTTTGCCACGGCTTCATTGCCACGGCTAGTTGTGTAGCCATGGCAATTTCCAAACTACATAAATCGATGATATGTTCATAATTTGCATCATTTAGGTTGCATAAATCATTCCAAATCATGTTTTATTTTATGCATCTTAGGTCCTTAGGGTTTGTTTTAGAACTTAGGAGATGCATTAGGTCCCAATGAGTCTTTGCATGTTTTGAGTGTCTATCAGGTGAATATGGAGCTGAAAAGATGAATCCAGGAGGTGGAATGGTGAGCAAAGAGTGAAAAAGTGGAAAAATTGGGTCTTGGGAGATTTTCGGCAATTCTCGCTGGCCAGAAAGGTTTCACCGGCCATTTTCATGTACCGCGGGAAGCTTTACCGGCCATTTCCATGTACCGCGAATGAAGTGTATCGGCCAAAATCTCCGGGTGTGAACGAGTCTCAGAAATCGCCTGTCCGGGGAGCCTTCCGGTCCGATTCAGACGGCGGGTCCTTCATAGAAGTTGGAGAGCATTGGAGCACGGTCTCATATCAAGTGGAATCGTGGAATTCGGACGCGTGAGCAGAGAGATAAGCTAGTCGGAAGGAACCCCTATCTCGCAGGTATTCCGGACCGAGCAGATCAGTTTTGAAGGATGCGAAGGACGGTGCACTTCCACTCCGATTCAGTTTCCGGGGCCTTCATGAGAATCAGAGACATTTGAGCCTTCTTTCCAGAACATCCGAGATCAATCAATTCGGAGCTTTGAGCAGAAAGATACGGTCTCCGGAATGGACACATGTCTAGGCGCCTCTCTCTGGTCGTGTAAATGCGCTTCAAAGATGTGCCCTCCAGGAAACCTTACACTTCCCAAGCACTGAAACTTCCTTCATCAAAGTTGGAGATAAATGAGTCCTCTGTCTTCTGCAACCGGAATTACTCAATTCGGACAGGTCTCCAGGAAGTTACACTCTCCGGAATGCGAGATGGTCCAGACAGCCCAGGATGACTAAGTTAAACATGCCGCGATTTCAATGCCACGGTCCACACTTGGCCGTGGCAACTTTTGTGCACCCTCGGCCAATGACACAATATAAATGCCACGGTGTGAGGCTTGACCGTGGCAAACACACACTTGGCTGAGAGGAACTTAGCAACCGTTCGGCGATTGACACGGCCTAAATGCTACGGTGTGAGGCTTGGCCGTGGCAACATCTTGCAACCTTCGGCGATTAGCACGAGCTTAATGCCACGGTCTGGGACTTGACCGTGGCAAATGAACAAGTGGCTGGAGATAACTTCTACACAGTTTCGGCTTTTGACACAATCTCAATGCCACGGCCTGAGACTTGGCCGTGGCAAGCATATACTTGGCTGGGAAGGACTTCACATACATGCGGGTTTTGGCACGGTCTGAATGCCACGGTCTGGGGGTTTGACCGTGGCAACCTTTACATATCTTCGGCGTTTGACACGGTTAACTTGCCACGAGTCCCAGATGAAGCTTAATCAGACCGTGTCATCAAAATGAACCAAGAACACAATGATGTCTTTGACACGGTCAGGAATGCCACGGTCACACCAAGGACACACCAGACCGTGGCAAACCCTTCTTTGCCCATCAAGGCCGGGTCAGTACCCGGTTTGTTCCGGGTTGACCCGGTTCGCCCAAGCTTCCTTTATAAGGTTTTTAGACCTAATTTGTAGAAAACACTTAATCTACTTTTAGTCTTTTTTCCCCTTTTGTGAAAAACCACTTAATACACTTTGTTTTAGAGAGTTTAAATCGATTTGCAGTTTCTTTCCATCTTGTTCATCATTTCTATTCATCAAAATCAACTTCTAATCATGATTAACAACACATCTTGCAAAGGATCTAGTGTGTTGATCATGATTAGTGAGTAGTTACCTTAATGAGGTTCTAGATGTGTAGGTTAGGGTGCTAAAGTGTTAGATTAGGAGTGCTTAGGGCTAGATTCATTGGTTCATTTCTCTAAACAACTGTTCTATATGCTAGATCCTTGATAATCACTTGAGATCTAGATTCTGAGAATTTCATGCACCAAAAGTGTTTGATGAAATTCCTGAAAGAGTTGTGTTAGAGGTTTAAGTAATTTTTCATCATGGGAATGATTTGTTAAATGCTTGAATGATCATTGAGAACTGTTTATTAATGCATATTGATTCATATTTCACAAATGGGAATTTGGTTTGAAAATGGATTAGTATAGGGGGTTAATACCTTCATGAGAGGATTAACCTAGATTAGAGTTCTTAATCACTTGAATCATGTCTCATCATTGTCATTAGCATTCCTAGTTTAACACCAAAGCACCCTAACCATCTATCATGTCTAGAATCTCATGCCTCCATCATATCATATTCACACCATTTGTCATTGTCATTAGTCTTTAATCCTGTTTATGTTTATAGTTGTCTCTAGATTAATCAAAACCCACTCTTGTTTGCTTGAATTAAGAACTTGATCATATAGCTTAGTGTCTAACACCACATCTGGATTGATAAACCTCTTTGTGCTACATTGACAAGGGGATTGATAGCCCTGAGACCCTAAAAAGTCTTGTCTATCAATTGGCGCCGTTGCCAAATTGTGGTTTGATTAGCATTAAGCTCTGATCGGTTCTTGAGATCAAGTGCTTACTTTCTTGTTTTTACTGATTCCTTTCAAGTTCTGTTTGTGATTTCAGGTGTATGAACACCAGGTCTAGATCAAGAAGCTGTGGTCCTCCTTTTCCTCTAAACGACAACATCAACCTTTTGGTACCAAGGAGGAGAAGAGACAGACGTGGTAGACAAATTGATCAGACTGAGATGGCAGAACAAGGAGATCACGTGGTAGATATAGAACAACCGGTTCAAGAGCAACAGGCTCAGGGTAATAGAGCTGGTAATGGAGTTGGTCAAGGGCTTCATCAGGGTAATGTTCATCAGGAACAGGTGCACCATCAACAAGCTTATGTCCACCAAGGACAAGCTCAAGCTCATCAACAAAGGCATCAGGCCAATGTTCAGCAAGGACACCAGGTGCACCACCAACCCCACCCTTTCCAACCACAGCAAAGAAGATATGAGCAACCCCAAGTCTATGTTGGAGAGAATGACAGGGCCAATGCTCATCAGTATGGAGCTGGTATTCAGGCACCACCTGTGCAAAACAACAACTTTGAAGTGAAAGCATCATTGCTGAATATTGTCCAGAACTCAAAGTTCCATGGGTTAGCAATGGAAGATCCCTTGGAACACTTGGACCAGTTTGATAAGGTATGTGATCTGACCAAGATAAATGGAGTTTCAGAAGACAGCTTCAAGCTAAGACTATTCCCATTCAGTCTTGGTGATAAAGCTCATCAATGGGAGAAGAATCTTCCAAGAGGCTCCATTCAAACCTGGGAGCAATGCAAGCAAGCCTTCTTATCTAAGTTCTTCTCCACCTCAAGAACTGCAAAACTGAGGAACCAAATCTCTAGCTTCACTCAGCACAGCAATGAAAGTTTTGGTGAAGCATATGAGAGATTCAGGAGCTACACAAACCAATGCCCACACCATGGGTTTAGTGAGGCTTCTCTTCTCAGCACACTGTATAGGGGAGCTCTTCCCAAGATTAGAAACCAGCTGGATACTGCTTCCAATGGGAACTTTCTGGGTAAAGAGATACATGCTGCTTTAGAGCTAGTAGAGAACTTAGCATTGAGCAATGACACTTATGGTGAAGACTATGACAGATCAAATAGGTCTGAAGGTTCAAGCTCAGAACAGAGGCTCACCAGAGAAGTTAAGGAGTTGAGGAGTGAATTGGACAAGCTGAAATTCACCACTCAGAAGCCAATGCATTTTGTTGGAGAGTATGAGGAACCTTCTCAAATTTTTGAGAACATAAGTGAAGAAGGTCTTACCCAAGAGGAGCTCAACTACATTGGGAATCAGAGGTTCCAAAGATATCAGTATGGTAATGCCAATCCAAACCTCTCTTACAGGAACACCAATGTAGCTAACCCACAAGACCAGGTCTATCCCAATTCTCAAGCTCCAAAGAACTTTGTTCCCAAGAACAACTTTCAAGGGTCATTCCAACCCAAGAATCAATTTGGTCAGAATCAGAGTTTTGGTCAGCAACAGCAACCATTTCAGGGCACTGGTTACACTTCACAGCAGCCAAAGGGACCACCAGGGTTTGGTCCACCACAGTTCCAACAGCAGTCGCCGGTTCAACAACAGTTTCAGCCACCAATGGTCCAACAGCAGCCACAGATGGGTACAGATATGGTTGGTATTCTGCAACAACTACTTCAGGGTCAACAGACTATGCAGCAGGAAATCAAGGAACTGAAGCAAAACCAGGCATCAAGCTCAAGGAACCAAGGTCACCTACCTGGAAAACCAGAACCCAACCCCAAGGAATATGCCAAAGCAATTACACTGAGGAGTGGCAAGGAATTACCTGGTATTGAGAATAACAAAGTGATCATTGAGGACAATGATCAACCTGAGGGGGAGGCAGCCTTAAAGGATGATCAAGTTACTGAGAAACCAAGGACAGAAAAAGGTAAAGAGGTAGCAAAGGAACCAGAACCAGAGAAGAAGTATGTGCCACCACCTCTATACCAACCCAAGCTCCCATTTCCAGGGAGATTTAAGAAGCAACTAGTGAACAAGGCAAGAGCTGTATTTGAGAAGGCACTCAAAGAGACACCACTCACAATGCCTCTCATTGATGCATTCCTAATGATGCCAAAGATGGGGAAGTTCTTGAAGGATGCAATTCTGAACAAGACAAAAGAGCTTCAAGGCATGGTAGTACTAAGTCATGAATGCAGTGCTATCATTCAGAAGAAGTCCATTCCAAGGAAGTTAACTGATCCAGGGAGCTTCACACTCCCTTGTGCCATTGGACCTCTTCTATTCTCTGGATGTCTTTGTGATTTAGGAGCATCAGTCAGCTTGATGCCATTCTCCATAGCTAAGAAGTTGGGCTTTAGAGTTTTCAAACCCTCAAGGATTTCTCTTATCCTTGCAGATAGATCAGTTAGATTGCCTGTTGGTATGTTGGAAGATCTACCTGTCAAGATAGGTGGTTTTGAAGTTCCAACAGATTTTGTTGTGCTGGAAATGGATGAGGAACCAGTAGATCCTCTCATCTTGGGCAGGCCATTCTTAGCAACTGCAGGAGCCATCATTGATGTGAGAGGTGGGATAATAGAGCTTCAACTTGGGTCTGAAAGGCTCAAGTTTGATGTGAATGAGATGATGAAGAAACCCACCATTGAAGGTCAATGTTTCTATGTGGAGACAATGGACCAGTTGGCTGATGAGCTGCTTGAGGAGCTGAACACTGAGGATCCTCTTCAAGCTGCTCTAACTCAAGAACAAGGAGAGAATGAACTCTTGGCTGAAGCAAGTGAAGGGTATAAGCTGTATCTGGACAATGCAAGAGAGCTGGGTCCTGAAACAAGGTTTTTGGAGCTGGAACAAAGAGGCTCTGAAGTCTTTGCTATCAAGGAATCAGTCACCAGCCAAAGCAACCTGGACCAGGACTGGAATGAGGCAGATGCACCCTCTGTTGAGCTCAAGCCTCTACCAACAGGGCTCAGGTATGCATTCTTAGGCCTAAACTCTACTTTTCCCGTGATCATAAATGATAACTTGCTGGAGCATGAGGAACGTGCATTACTTAGTGAAATAAGGAAATTCAGGAGAGCCATAGGGTATTCCTTGGCAGATATTAGAGGAATCTCTCCTGATATATGCACCCACAGGATCCACCTGGAGGACCAAGCCATGTCCTCTATTGAGCACCAACGTAGACTTAACCCCAACTTTAGGGAAGTGGTTAAGAAGGAGATACTAAAGCTTCTTGAGGCAGGGATAATTTACCCAATCTCTGACTCAAGATGGGTGTCTCCTGTTCACGTTGTGCCCAAGAAAGGTGGGATCACAGTGGTGAAAAACGATAAGGATGAACTCATAGCTCAAAGAACCATAACTGGCCATCGCATGTGCATTGACTATAGGAAATTGAATTCTGCTTCTAGAAAAGATCATTTCCCTTTACCATTCATTGATCAAATGCTTGAAAGGTTAGCTAATCATCCTTATTTTTGTTTTCTCGATGGGTACTCTGGATTTTTTCAAATTCCCATAGATCCAAGAGATCAAGAGAAAACAACATTCACATGCCCTTATGGCACTTATGCTTATAGGAGAATGCCCTTCGGTTTATGTAATGCACCAGCCACTTTTCAAAGATGTATGATGCACATTTTCTCTGACATTATTGAAGAGAAAGTTGAGGTGTTCATGGATGACTTTAGTGTCTATGCCTCCTCCTTCTCGGATTGTCTCTCTAATTTGACACAGGTGTTGGAGAGATGTGAGCAGCACAACTTGGTGCTGAACTGGGAGAAGTGTCATTTCATGGTGCAAGAAGGAATAGTCCTTGGGCACAAGGTCTCTGAAAAGGGTATTGAGGTTGATAAGGCAAAGGTGGAGGTGATGGTGAATTTGCAAACCCCCACTTCAGTTAAAGGGATAAGGAGCTTCCTGGGTCATGCAGGGTTTTATAGAAGATTCATAAAGGACTTCTCAAGGATTGCCAGGCCCTTAACAAGACTGTTGTGTAAGGAAGTGGATTTCATCTTTGATGCTGAATGTGAAGAAGCCTTCAAGTTGATCAAGGAGGCATTGGTTAGTGCACCAATAGTTCAGGCACCAGACTGGTCTCTACCTTTTGAGGTCATGACAGATGCTTCTGACTTTGCTGTTGGAGCAGTACTTGGACAAAAGAAAGACAAGAAGCTGCATGTGATCTACTATGCCAGTAGAACACTTGACTCTGCCCAAGAAAAGTATGCTACAACTGAAAAGGAAATGCTGGCAATAGTTTTTGCCTTTGATAAGTTCAGAAGCTACCTGGTGGGATCAAAGGTCATTGTGTATACTGATCATGCAGCCCTCAGGTACTTGATGACCAAGAAAGATGCCAAGCCAAGGCTGTTGAGATGGGTTTTATTGCTCCAAGAGTTTGATATGGAGGTGCTTGATAAAAAGGGGATTGAGAATGGTGCTGCAGACCATCTCTCAAGGCTGAGGATTGAAGAAAAAGTCCCCATAGATGATGCTTTGCCTGAAGAGTCTCTGATGGTGCTCCATTCCTACTTGGAATTTGAGGAAGTAGAAAGCATTCAAGAAAGGAGGATGCCTTGGTTTGCAGACATAGTGAACTATCTTGCATGTGGGGTGGAGCCTCCTGAATTGGATGCTTACAAGAGGAAAAAGTTCTTCAGAGATGTCCAGAGATACTATTGGGATGAGCCCTACCTCTATGTTCTGAACAAGGATCAGCTTTACAGAAGGTGTCTTGCTGAAGAGGAGATGCAACCTGTGTTGCAAGAATGTCATGGTTCTGCTTTTGGAGGTCACATGGGGGCATTCAAAACTGTGGCAAAGGTTCTTCAAAGTGGGTTTTGGTGGCCTACAATGTTCAAAGATGCCCAGTTGGTGGTTTCAGCATGTGATGCCTGTCAGAGGCATGGGAACATATCTAAGAGAAGTGAGATGCCTCAAAACCCCATTCTAGAGGTTGAGATCTTTGATTGCTGGGGGATTGACTTTATGGGACCTTTCATTTCATCCTATGGAAATCAATACATACTTGTTGCTGTGGACTATGTGTCCAAATGGGTTGAGGCCATTGCTTCCCCTACCAATGATTCCAAGGTTGTAGTGAGGCTGTTCAAGAACATCATCTTCCCAAGGTTTGGAGTTCCAAGGGTTGTCATCTCTGATGGAGGATCCCATTTTTTGAACAAGACTCTGGAAGGTTTATTGAGAAAGCATGGAGTTAAACACAAGATAGCTACTCCATATCATCCTCAAACTAGTGGCCAGGTTGAAGTATCCAATAGACAGATCAAGGCCATTCTTGAGAGGACTGTTAGCTCAAGCAGAAAAGATTGGAGCAAAAGGCTAGATGATGCATTATGGGCTTACAGGACTGCCTTTAAAACTCCAATTGGAACATCACCATTCAGTTTGCTATATGGGAAGAGCTGCCACCTTCCTGTTGAGTTGGAGTACAAAGCTATGTGGGCTGTGAAGTTTCTAAACTTTGATATCAAGACAGCTCAAGAGAAAAGGATCATGCAACTTCATGAACTTGAGGAGATCAGGCTTGAAGCTTTTGAAAGCTCAAAAATCTATAAGGAGAAGACCAAGGCCCTGCATGACCAGAAGATTCTAAAAAGGGAGTTCAAGTCTGGTGATTTGGTCTTGCTTTTCAACTCCAGACTTAAGTTGTTTCCAGGAAAGCTTAAGTCTAGGTGGTCTGGACCTTTCAAAGTTCTTGAAGTGAGGCCTTATGGTGCCATTGTCTTGGAAGGGAAGAATGGTCAGGAATTTGTGGTGAATGGTTAGAGAATCAAGCATTACTTAGTTTCACAAGGGAAGGAGGAAGCTACATCAGTTCCCCTTCTTGATCCACCAGCCTGTTAATCAGGTTCCCAAAGTCAAACTTAGAGACATTAAACAAAGTGCTCTTGGGAGACACCCCAAGCTTATCCTTTGTAAATATGCTTTTGATCTTCTGATTCTTTTCTTTTTTTTTTTATGTTTTAGGATGTTTTGATGGGTCTGTTGATGTTTACAGGTGTTAGGTGTGAGTCTAAACCTTTGGAAAGTGAATGCAGAATGAAAAGAGATGAAGGAATGGAGACAAGCTTGTGCTCGGCCTTTGACATGGGGGCCGGCCACGGTCAAAAACAAGGCATGGCAAGTCTCTTTGTGCTGCCACGGGGAGATAATCACGGTCTCAAGGCCAGACCGTGGCAAAAGGAGGCATGTGTTCGGTGAATGCCACGGCCTTGTAACATGGAACCTAAGCGGCCGTGGCAAAAGAGAAAAGAAGAAGGGACTAGGCTCGGACAATGCCACGGTTGGGGTTGCCACGGGAAGGAGTCAGGCCGTGGCAAAGTACACAAAAATTACAAACGTTCGGTGATTGCCACGGTGGGAATGACACGAGACACACCAAGGCCGAGGCAAGAACAAAAGGGGACCAGGCAACATTCGGACAATGCCACGATTAGGTTGCCACGAGAGGAGTGCCACGGAATAAAGACTAGGCCGTGGCAAAGCAAAAGTGAAGCGGCCAAGGTTCGTTGTTTGCCACGGTCTACAAGACACGGGCTAAAAGCCTGACCGTGGCAAAGTTTTTGAGGGTTTGACCGAGAGTGAGCACAGCCACGAGGGGTTTGCCACGGGGACACAATCATACCGTGGCAGGAAGAAAGAAGAAAGACAATGCTCGGGGTTTGCCACAGCCTGAAGACACGACCAAGTCGAGACCGCGGCAAAGAGGCAGCATCCTCGAGTGATAGACACAGGCATGTGACACGGTCAAAGAGGCGCGATCCAAAATTTGAATTCCAGTTGACCGTACGGACGTTGACCGGTCCACAGACGCGCCAGGCCAGCTGTTCCCCACCACTCTTTCTTCTTCATCGCGAGTTTGCTCTCTCTTCTCCATTCTTGAACTCTAAACTTTCATATCTCTCTCGTTGCTGCATCAAATTGAGTGATTCCAACTGCATTGAACTCGTATTCCTGTCTAGTTTCTTGTTGCACATCCGTTTTACACTCGAAACTTGAAGATTCCAAGGTATTTAATCTGTTAAAACTCACCTTTTCCATGCTTTAGAGTACTGTTCATGAACAGAGAAAAACAAATGGAATCGATTTTAATGGGTTTCTTGATACCTTGGAATCATTTTGTGAGTGTTGTGCAAGTAGAATGGATAGGGATTTCATGAATCTTGCTTGAGAATGACCTGTTCTTGGAATTTTTGAAAAAACTTTTGTTGTTCTCTTTCTTTGGTGCTTACAATGGTTTGAGAAAATGCAGGATGGGAGGAACAAAAAGACAAGCAGCCATGGAGAAATCTAAAAAAGAGAAATCAGAGGAGCAGATTTTGCCTTTTGGGCACAAAGTTATTGAGAAACAGAAAAGGAGGAGAAAGCCAAAGGATTCAGCTGAAAAGAAAACAAAGAAGATTGCTGCACCAAAGAAAACAAAGGCCTCCACTTCAAAAACTTCTGGTACAGAGCTGGCATTGGTTGAGGTCGTTCACAGAGCAGGAAAAGAGGTGGTTGTGGCTGAGGATGAAGAAGGAACAGAGAGTGACCCTGAAACAGCATTGAAGCGGGCCAAGAAAGCAAAGCCAGGTTCTGAGGAAAGAGAGCCAACTTTTGATGACTACTTTGACATGTTCAGAGATGCAAAAGTGCAGAAAACCAAGTTTCCTGATATGGAGCTGCTGAGGAAGATGGGTATTCTTGAAGAAGTTCAGCTCATTTTCAACAACATGGGGTTTGGTGGATTCTTTGAGATTAGAGATGTGGCTCATGATGGTGTTACACAAGAATTTCTTGCATCCCTTCAAGTTTGTGGATATGGCCCAAGAGATGCAAGAATCAAAGAGGGCAATGGTCTTGGGCACATAGAGTTCAAAATAGATGGTGCACAACACCATGTAAGCTTCAAAGAACTTGATGAGATCTTTGCTTTTACAAGACCTGCACAAGAAGAGACAGTGAAGTTCACATACCCTGATCACATGATCACTGACTTGTGGGATACAATTGCTTTTGGGAGCTTCAGAGGAGGAAGATGCAAGAGTTCATGGATAAGAAACCCAGCAATCCGCTATGCTCACAAGGTGCTTTGCCAAATGTTCTTTACCAAGCACAATGATGGAGTGGTGCATCTAGCCGACATGGAGCTATTGGGTATGGGTCTTCATCCTCTCATCAGTCACTTGAAGAGCAAGAGAGAGTTTCACCTTCCACATTACATCCCTTCTAGTGGTGCATTCTTGGCACGCCAAATGCTGATTTACAAGGACATTGCTTGGAGTGAGGGTAAAAGAAAGAAGCTCACTAAGTTGCACAATGGATGGCTAGTGACAAAAATTCTGAAAGCAAGAGGTTTTGTCTTTGATAATGTTGCAGTCAGACCTGGGTTGATTGATGAAGTTACCCTCACCAAGGTTGGGTTTCTAAAAGAAAGCAATGGTGTACACTTCTTGTACACTTTCAAGCTTTTGCAAGAAGAAAAAGTTCATGTTCTGTTGCCAAACCCAGCCATCACCACTCTCACAGAAAGGCACAATGTCTCCTTTATTGTCCTAAAAGATCAGCTCTACAACTCAGCCATTCACCCTCCAATCCCCAAATGTAAGAAGCCAATCAGTTCTAAGGGTAAAGAGCCAGTTGAAGAGGAGGACATAACTAGGACCGCTGGTTGTGAGAATGAGGGGCCAAGAGATTTTGAAAGAAGGATGGGTGCAGGAAGGTATCACTTTGATCCTTACTTTTGGGGTGAGCCTGACTATCACACAAGGAAGCTGTATTCCAGAGTTAACACCCTTCAGAAATGGTGCAAATGGCAAGACAAAACGATCCACAAGCTGGTTGACTGTGTTAGGCAGCTTAAGAAGAAGGTTAAAAAGCTCACAGCTCCAGCCACCTCACCCAAACGAGATACAAGAGAAGAGGTGGGAGAAAGCACAGCTGCCAATGACCTTGCGCTACCACCAGGAAAAGAAGATTGGGTGAATCCGGCCACAGCGTTCCAACCAGACTCACCTGAGAGCAGCCCACCCAGATATTCCACCCCATCATGTTCAACCTCCAATCCATCCCATTACTTGGGATCAGACCTCAGCGATTGAGGTAAACACTCAAAACCTTGTAAATAGCATGTAGACTTTCTTTTTCTTTTGCATTTTGCCTGTTTGCTTTGGTTTCACTTCTTTCTCATACTTTTATAACACAAGGGACTGTGTTATTTAAGTGTGGGGGAGGAGTTTCATCCTTTACTAATCATGTTTTCTATTTTCCTATTTTACACTTTGAGTCTTGAGTCACATTCTAGTTGCATATTCATGTAATCTCATCTAAGTGCATATAAAAACCAAAAAAATGATCATGTAGTTGCATTCTCATTTTTTTTAGGATTGAGTCTAGATTGCATTTGCATATAGGTTGCATCTTGCAGGGAGTAATGATAGGTTTTCTAGAGAGTATATCACTTTGAGAACTTGAATTGAATATGCTTGTGAATCTTTTTCTGTGCTTGCAAAGTCTGAAATGATTTGAATCTGAGAAGCAAGTTTGAATTGAACTCAACTCTAATTAAGCGGGAACCTTGAACTTGACTTGAAAATATCTTGTGATGCATTGTTTGAAAAAGCTTGTGGATACCAATATACATACTTGAGCTAGAACCATTGTTTTTACCACTCTTTTCCTTAGCTCAAGTAGCTGAATCCACATCATGGATCAGTTCCCATACCTTGAACCCATCCCTCTTTCAAGCCAATGTTTGTGTGTGAATTGGAAGGCCACCTTGGATCAAACTTAGCAGAAAGTGTTAGGTTTAGAGCGACAAGGGCAGGTCTCATTGAGTGCTGTGTTCCAACATCAAGGAACTGAGAGTTTTGGCAAGGAATAAGTGTGGGGGAAAAGACTTTTTGGTGAGTGGGAAAAGGTGAGATGAGTGGGAAAGAGAGAGTGAAAATAGCTAGGGGAATGAAAGAAAAAGAAATCAGTCTTGGTGTTTTGAGAAAGTGAGCTCTGGTTTGTTGAAAAGAAAGATTCTAGCCTCTAAGTAAAAAAAGGAAGAAAAGAAGCCAAAAGGCTCAAATGTTTTGTTAAGAAAGAAAGAAGAGGCTAGAAGTTGTAAAAGAAAAAGAGCTGTGTAAAGTTTGAGTTCCAAGACTTGAGAGGAAATGTGAAAAGTAAATCCCCTAGTGAGAGGAAAATGAGAGTGAAAAGTGAGGATTTATGAGTCTTTGCCCTTGTATGCATAGGTTGTTTTTTACCTTTAGCATTCTGCCAAAGTTTGATCATTCATAGAGAGATCCCTTTCTGCCAAAGTTTGATCATTCATAGAGAGATCCCTTTGCTGCATTTAACCCACTTGAACACTGATGAGATCATTTTAATCTCATATGAGGTTCACCTGATAAAAGCTTAATAAATGTGGAAGAGTTGAGAGAGAGAAGAACTTGTGGAGATTCCTTGCTGAGTTGACATATATCTGAGTATGACTTTGCATTGCATAATTGAGCATGAACTTGAATTCTCATTGTGATCACTTCTCTCAAAATGAAAATGTGAACTCCCATTGCATACAACCTCTTTCTCTCATTTGCTCTTTTTGCTTGAGGACAAGCAAAGGACAAGTGTGGGGGAGTTGATATGTTCATAATTTGCATCATTTAGGTTGCATAAATCATTCCAAATCATGTTTTATTTCATGCATCTTAGGTCCTTAGGGTTTGTTTTAGAACTTAGGAGATGCATTAGGTCCCAATGAGTCTTTGCATGTTTTGAATGTCTATCAGGTGAATATGGAGCTGAAAAGATGAATCCAGGAGGTGGAATGGTGAGCAAAGAGTGAAAAAGTGGAAAAATTGGGTCTTGGGAGATTTTCGGCCATTCTCGCTGGCCGGGAAGGTTTCACCGGCCATTTTCATGTACCGCGGGAAGCTTTACCGGCCATTTCCATGTACCGCGAATGAAGTGTATCAACCAAAATCTCTGGGTGTGAACGAGTCTCAGAAATCGCCTGTCCGGGGAGCCTTCCGGTCCGATTCAGACGGCGGGTCCTTCATAGAAGTTGGAGAGCATTGGAGCACGGTCTCATAGCAAGTGGAATCGTGGAATTCGGACGCGTGAGCAGAGAGATAAGCTAGTCGGAAGGAACCCCTATCTCGCAGGTATTCTGGACCGAGCAGATCAGTTTTGAAGGATGCGAAGGACGGTGCACTTCAACTCCGATTCAGTTTCCGGGGCCTTCATGAGAATCAGAGACATTTGAGTCTTCTTTCCAGAACATCCGAGATCAATCAATTCGGAGCTTTGAGCAGAAAGATACGGTCTCCGGAATGGACACATGTCTAGGCGCCTCTCTCTGGTCGTGTAAATGCGCTTCAAAGATGTGCCCTCCAGGAAACCTTACACTTCCCAAGCACTGAAACTTCCTTCATCAAAGTTGGAGATAAATGAGTCCTCTGTCTTCTGCAACCGGAATTACTCAATTCGGACAGGTCTCCAGGAAGTTACACTCTCCGGAATGCGAGATGGTCCAGACAGCCCAGGATGACTAAGTTAAACATGCCGCGATTTCAATGCCACGGTCCACACTTGGCCGTGGCAACTTTTGTGCACCCTCGGCCAATGACACGATATAAATGTCACGGTGTGAGGCTTGACCGTGGCAAACACACACTTGGCTGAGAGGAACTTAGCAACCGTTCGGCGATTGACATGGCCTAAATGCCACGGTGTGAGGCTTGGCCGTGGCAACATCTTGCAACCTTCGGCGATTAGCACGAGCTTAATGCCACGGTCTGGGACTTGACCGTGGCAAATGAACAAGTGGCTGGAGATAACTTCTACACAGTTTTGGCTTTTGACACAATCTCAATGCCACGGCCTGAGACTTGGCCGTGGCAAGCATATACTTGGATGGGAAGGACTTCACATACATGCGGGTTTTGGCACGGTCTGAATGCCACGGTCTGGGGGTTTGACCGTGGCAAACTTTACATATCTTCGGCGTTTGACACGGTTAACTTGCCACGAGTCCCAGATGAAGCTTAATCAGACCGTGGCATCAAAATGAACCAAGAACACAATGAAGTCTTTGACACGGTCAGGAATGCCACGGTCACACCAAGGACACACCAGACCGTGGCAAACCCTTCTTTGCCCATCAAGGCCGGGTCAGTACCCGGTTTGTTCCGGGTTGACCCGGTTCGCCCAAGCTTCCTTTATAAGGTTTTTAGACCTAATTTGTAGAGAACACTTAATCTACTTTTAGTCTTTTTTCCCCCTTTTGTGAAAAACCACTTAATACACTTTGTTTTAGAGAGTTTAAATCGATTTGCAGTTTCTTTCCATCTTGTTCATCATTTCTATTCATCAAAATCAACTTCTAATCATGATTAACAACACATCTTGCAAAGGATCTAGTGTGTTGATCATGATTAGTGAGTAGTTACCTTAATGAGGTTCTAGATGTGTAGGTTAGGGTGCTAAAGTGTTAGATTAGGAGTGCTTAGGGCTAGATTCATTGGTTCATTTCTCTAAACAACTGTTCTCTATGCTAGATCCTTGATAATCACTTGAGATCTAGATTCTGGGAATTTCATGCACCAAAAGTGTTTGATGAAATTCCTGAAAGAGTTGTGTTAGAGGTTTAAGTAATTTTTCATCATGGGAATGATTTGTTAAATGCTTGAATGATCATTGAGAACTGTTTATTAATGCATATTGATTCATATTTCACAAATGGGAATTTGGTTTGAAAATGGATTAGTATAGGGGGTTAATACCTTCATGAGAGGATTAACCTAGATTAGAGTTCTTAATCACTTGAATCATGTCTCATCATTGTCATTAGCATTCCTAGTTTAACACCAAAGCACCCTAACCATCTATCATGTCTAGAATCTCATGCCTCCATCATATCATATTCACACCATTTGTCATTGTCATTAGTCTTTAATCCTGTTTATGTTTATAGTTGTCTCTAGATTAATCAAAACCCACTCTTGTTTGCTTGAATTAAGAACTTGATCATATAGCTTAGTGTCTAACACCACATCTGGATTGATAAACCTCTTTGTGCTACATTGACAAGGGGATTGATAGCCCTGAGACCCTAAAAAGTCTTGTCTATCAAAGACTGCCCTGTAGTGCCACGGTACACTTGCCATGGGATATCACAAGGCATGGCAAACCCATTGTTTTTGAACATAATCCCAGAAATTATGCCACGGACACAAAACATGGTGTGAAACAAGCCATGGCAAGCTTTGTTCTTGAAGTTTGCAACCATTTTCCTTTGACACGGTCTGAATGTCACAGCTTGACCTGTTGAACCTCAGGCGTGGCAAACTCCTCCAAACCCAGCAAGGCCGGGTCAGGACCCAGTTTTTCCTGGGCTGACCCGGTCCATTAGCACTTAGTATAAATACATTTTTGGGAGATAACCCTAAAAAAATCTAATCTTATCTTCTATCTTGTTTTCTTTTTGTTTCTCTTTCCTTTTAGTGTAAAACGACCTTGATTAAGAGATATCTTGCAGATTTAATCATCTAAAATTCGTTTCTTATCATTGCATCATCTCATCTTTGCTTCTAATCATGATTAACAACACCTCTTGCAAAGGAAATGGTGTGTTCATCATGATTAGTGAGTAGTCATCTTCTAAGCTTCTAGGTGTGTAGATTAGGGTGCTTAGATGCTTGATTTATGATGTTTAGGTTCTAGATTCTTATTTCCTTTCCTTAGTTAGCTGCTCTTATTGCTAGACCCCTGAGAGTCACTTGGATCTAGATCATAGGTATTTCATGCACCAAAAGTGTTTGATGAAATGCCTGAAAGAGCTAAGCTAAGGGTTTATGCCTTTTTTCATTATGAGAGTGATAGTGCATAAATGACATATTAGAACTGTTTCTTAATGCTCATTGATTCATCTTTCACAAATGAGAATTTAGTTTGAAAATAGATTAGTGTAGAGGTTAATGCCTTCATGAGAGGATTACTCTAGATTAGAGTTCTAAGTGAATTGGTTTTGAGATCATATGATTACTTTTTGTGTCTTTCTGTGTAAGATTCATTGTTCTCTTAAGTAGAAACTGTCTAGTCATCATTAGACTTGAAACTTTATGCTTGTTGATTGCTTAATCTTGCTTAAGGTGAATTAATCTTGATTAAGTGGTTTGCAAAGGGATTATTGTCATGGGAATGAATTAATCTGCTTTTGAAGTCTAGACTAAATAGTAGCATCATGAATCAATATATAAAGCACCCTAATCAAGATTACATCTAGAGGTTTAGCTTTCATCATCTTTGTTATCATCATCATCTTGTTTAGCTTGCTTTGTTTACTTCTTTATCATTGCTTGTTTGTTTCTTGTTTATGCTTTCATTAGTTACTTGCCACCAAACCTTTCTTACCTCACTTGACTTAAGAACTTATCTTATAAACTAGTGCCTAACTACCACACATATGGATTTGACACCCATTATGTTACACCAACAAAGGGATTGATAACCCTTTTAAAAGCTTAAAACTTTTAGTAACAGAGTACATGGAAAAAATCCCTCTTGCGTTGTAGACTAGATCACACTTTACTGGTCAGAGGTATAATATGACGTCCAGTAACATTGCGGAGTCTCTGTGCACTATTTGCAGCAAAAGACAGTCCGATCATTGCAATGCTAGAATTTATGAGGTGAATGTTAAGTAGGTGGCTTGAATGCAGAAGAGAGGAAATTCAAAAGATGGATGGTGACGTTCTAGAAGAAGTTGACAAGTTAATGAACCTTCAGCAAGAAAAATCAGCTGCCCTTTCGGTTCAAGGCATTTCTGCGTGGGAGGTTGAAGTCAGTTCTGAGTTCATCGGTGTACAGCGGCATGTAGATCTTCTAAAAAAAACATGCACGTGTATTGAGTTGCAGACATTGAAATACCCTTGCCGACATGCCATGGCCACGGCTAGGCTTCGTCAAGTAGAGTACATCAGTTTGGTTGACCCAATTCTTAGGAAATCAACATGGAGTGCAATAGTTAGTGGCAAAATCCTACCAGTGCCTGAACCTGACGACATTCATATCCCTGCTGAGGTGCGAGCCCTAGATATTATGCCACCAAAGTCAAAATGTTAATCAGGAAGGCCTCAGACGAAGAGAAAACTTTAAGTAGGAGAGTATCCTCAGGTTAGTTCTCAGCTAAACAATTTTTTCCTCAATCGTAATATTACTGTCTACTGATATATGCTGTAGCAGGTTCCAAAAGAGAAGAAGCCAAACAAATACTCGCGATGTGGAAATCCTGGACATAACTGGGAAAAATTGCAAAGAATCATTGGGTTGACCGGGTGTGGCTTTTGTTGGGTGTTTTAAGGGGCGTTTAGTTTGGTTTTTGTGGGTGGCTCTTGCTTTGGTTTTTGGCTTTTGTTTCCTTGCGTAAACTATATTATTTTTGCAAAACCTGCCGTGACATAAACTATGTTATTTTTGTTAAACCTCTCGTAATCTATGTTTAATTTTGTTTTTGTTAGCATTTATTATATTTGTTATCAATTGTATGGTGTACACTGGACAAGGTGTACACATTATCTGTGTACGCTAGACACGGTATACAACCTGTATCCCGTACATATTATATGGCGGACGCATATAATATGGGTGTACACAAATAATATGGTTGTATTTCATTATATTTAAACTGTGATGTAATGTAAAACATAAGAGGAAGAAAATTCCAAAACATTATCGACAAAACAAACAATGATTGTGTCTCTAAAATGAAAAAGTAGGACACGACTACACAAAGAAACGGTTTATTCAAAAAATCAATTCATTACCTTTTTGAAAAACCGCAATTATTCAAAACGGTTTATCACGAATAAACGCGAATCAAATACGAAACGACAAAAAACAAATTAAGTACCTTTCTGAAACCCTTTTTTCAAGGCACCTTTGACCGTCTCGTTTTCCTCTCTTAAAAAGCTATTTTGATGCGATCATGGAAAGCTTACTTGAACCAGAGCTGGGAGACAAGGTACTTACAACTAAGGAGCTTGAACCTGAGGAAGCATTGCAAGTAGCAAACGGCCCAATGACTAGAGATAAGTCTAGACGACTCAAAGAAGCCGTTAGCAACATCATCAGCCAATTAAGTTCAAAGGTAAAAGAGGATGATTCAAACACTCTTGTTGTGATCCAAGTCCGAGATACTTAGTGGACTTGTGCTCCAACTTTGTATTCTTTTTCCCAATCATTAGTTTTATCCCAATGGGTTTTCTAGTGATGGGTTTTTAATGAGGCAGAGTTGGATCACTTAAGCATTTAAGTCCACTAAGTCCAGCCCAAAAGAGTCAGCCATGAAGAGGAGCGTATGGAAGCATTTGAATTCAAACTTAGACAGCTTGCACTTGTAATTTTCGAGATATGTTTGTTGTTTTGGCTGAGACTCTCTTCTACTTCTTTATATCAATCCTTAAGACTAGTAGAACAAGCAAGATAGGGGGTTTTTGGTTTTGGTGTTACTAAATCTAAACGCAAACGAAATAAAGAAGTTGTAAAACAATAATGATTAAGTGCTGGGTCTGAAGGGTTTTCGCAGGGGTTAGTGAGGATCCCAAACTCAATTAGGCGCAGGTATGATTAGCCAACTCTCGCCACCCTAATCAACAAATCACTCAACACTCTAATGCTGCAAATGAGATCGTGCATTAAAAACAGAATTCGTCCACGCTCGCGATTCTCTATAGGTAGCTTTTCGTCTCTGATTGCGATTGTAAACGGGGTTGTTGTTTTCGTTTTACTAAGCTTCAGGTTTTAAATTTAAAACCCCTATGTCTGCAAGTGCACAGATGTGCGCTGTAGTACTTAGAGTATCGATCCACAGAGACTTAGTTATTTCAGTACGAATTCACGGGAATGCTTAAATCAGACTAGAACTAAATAGGTTTTGGTTTTGGTTTTGGGTTTTGGTTGTCACTAAATCTAAACTAGAAAGCTAACAAGTAAAAGCAGATGAAAAACGAAAGCAAGTAAAGCAAGTAAAAAGCGGTTAAATCAAAGGCGAATGGAAGCAAGTAATAAGCGAATGAAAAGCAAATAAAATCGAAGGTTGTAAGCAATGAAAAACAAACGTTGGGCATCAAGGGGTTTCACAGGGATTCATGGACTAAGCTATGTCGATTTTAAACAAGTGATAAAGGTAATCAACTACGTATGTTCTAGAATTTGAGGCACGGAAGTATGAATAGCCTACTTTCGCAGCACTAAACAACTATCTCTCGCAACCCTGATCAGTAGGTTGTCACCCTGATCCTGGAAGGGAGAAGATGCAATAGCAGAACAAGACTCATCAATATTCACAACTCAACTACAGGTAGGTTTCCACTCCTATAGAAGAATTGCTCGGTTCACCCTAGTTCAGACAATCAATGAAAGCTTTCGCAAAATATCATATCAGATCGGCTTCTAAGTGGCTAGCAAAGAATCACGCAGTAAAATCAAAGGCAAACGAAGAACATCTAGAAGATTAGTAACCCTAAATCTATCGATTCATAAGCAAAGACACACGAAATTCCCTTTGAAAAATCCCTTTAAACCCAACTGGGTAACTACTCAAACATATTGTAAACAATCATCACAGAGTATTAAAAGTTGCAGGAAATTAAAGAGAACAGGGAAGAAGAATGAAGAATGGAGAAGCAGAAGGAGGCGCGATGGTCAATCCTGCGGCGGCTCCTCTTCGAAGACGGCGGCTCCTTCTCTCTAGGGTTACACGAAATCTCTCTCTCTTACTATCTTATGTCGTCTACCCACCTTTAGGAATGACCTAAAGGGGGTATTTAAAGCTTCTGGGTGGTTCTGGACACTTAGGGCTTCAAAAATAACGAAAGGAAATGATCTGGGCGTTAATTAAGTCGTCTGGAAAGTGAACGACTAATGGCCGCGGTCGTGGTGCTCCTACCCGCGGGGAAATAGGTGCTGGCCGCGGTCCCGGCTCATGACTCTCTTCCGGAAATACATTTTCTGTCATTCTTGCATCGGGAGTATCTGAAGATATAACCGTTGGATTGTCTCCAAACCAAATGCATTAGAAACCTGGTTAAATCCTCTATGTTGTCTCAAATTTTGGGGGTGATCGGACGGTGAGAAGGTCTTCATCGCTTGCCATACTTCTGACGGTCTGCATTTATCCAAAATTGCTTATTTGTTCCAAATTGCATATCTTTTGCCCAAGTTTCCTGAAAAGTCTTTTGAAACTCTAAAAAATTGAAAACACTTTAAAAACATTGAAAACAGAGTTAAAACACCTGCATAAAGCATAATTATGATCCATGAAAGTGGTCAAAATACGGTGTTATCAACTCCCCCAGACTTACCTTTTTGTTTGTCCTCAAACAAACTCAGATCAAGTCAGGAAAGAATTTTGAAAATCGCAGGAACTAAACAATATCTCAGTGACTGTCCTTCTAAACCATAACTTATCATGAAACATCTATTTGGATCTAACCTAGAAAATTCTCACCAAAATACAAGTAAAACTAGTCCGTTAATCCGTCATGTGAAAATCTACACACTTGGATCTAACTTCCACTCAACTAGCTCGCTACATTCATTAAGTATATTGTGAGCTCTCATCAAAGACATTATTCAGGGTAGACGGCGTTTGGCATTAAGGCTATTTAAGTGGTGGAGTTTAAGTGTTTCGGGTTACCTGAAGATCTAGAGGATGCAAGATATTATACAAAACAGCAAGAGAGAGAAGGACCTGATGGTGACCGCTAATTTTCAGTCACTTCTCCTTTGCCAAATGTTGTTGCATAGTCTTCCTCCTTTGTTGTAAACAGCTGTTCCCCCAGACTTAAATGTTTTTCCGGGAATCATAAAGATGATCTCCAAAACTCCATATAATCAGACTCTAGCTTGCCTTAGGTATAAAATTCGATCCTCCTAGACTCTCAAAGATTTTTATTTCCTTTCCTTTCTATTTTTTTTTTTATTTTTTTTTATTTTTTTTTATTTTTGAAAAGAGGAAATAACCTTTTATAGAGAGAGCCTAAGGGACGAAATTGTACCAAAATTTTGAAGTTTTTTCAAGGCAAAATGATGTTTCTCCTTTTGTTGAATCATTCCAATGAAATCGAAGGCCTCCATCTTTCAGTGACTGAAAACCGCGTTGATCCTTTTTCTCTCCGACGTTTTTGAACATATCTGCATATAGGAAAATGAAAAACAAGAATGCATGTGGTTTGAAAGAGGTTAGGTTCGGTGGGGAACTAGCTAAAGGTGAACTAGCCATTCAGGATCAACAAAGAGTGGTAAAAGGATAAAGGAGTCCTGAATGTATGATTTGTTTCCCTGATCTAATGCTTCAATGAGAAAACTAAGTCAAAATTAAGTCCAGATAAAATGAGCTAGTATATTCTGTCAGAAATAATCTCCATGAATAGAAGTCTTCTGGTGGGAGGTTGTAATGCAAGTATTCTAGCTACCGCCTAGTCTATGCCTAAATCACAAAAAGAGCAAAAAACGAGGAGATAGCATAGAAGCACACTGGTCTAATTCATCATAGTATTGTTTGTTGTGTTCCTGGTTTGAAAAGTTTTTGAAAAACATTTTGAAAAACATTTTGAAAAACATTTTGAAAAACATTTTGAAAAAGTTCTTTGAAAAATTTTATGTGTCCAAAACAAGCTCAAAACAAATCAAATTTCATTAGTAACGGATGAACATCCTCCCCCAGACTTATTAAAGTTGAAATTTTTAAGTGAACATATCGT
Organism: Eutrema salsugineum; assembly: GCF_000478725.1. Classification (NCBI taxonomy): domain Eukaryota; kingdom Viridiplantae; phylum Streptophyta; class Magnoliopsida; order Brassicales; family Brassicaceae; genus Eutrema; species Eutrema salsugineum. The sequence goes on along the minus strand of NW_006256756.1, from coordinate 17,332,070 downwards.
GCTGGAGAGTGCTGCTCGTCTTTTGTATTTATTCTTCCTTATTAAAAGCCTGAAATTAAATGAAACAAAAGCAAAGCAATGGAAATATAAAATACCAAGTGGGTTGGCTCCCACTAAGCGCTTGTTTCAAGTCGTTAGCTTGACATTGTTGCTCGATTAGACTTAACCGGGGTCGTGACACTCCTTGACTTAATCCTTGGCCGAGGATGGATCAATTAAAAACATCACCTCTCTCTCGTATTCTCTTTCTTCAGCCAGATATGTCTTGACGCGTTGTCCATTCACTGTGAATGAATTTCCGGTTTTGTCCCACAGGACAATGGCTCCGTATGGTTTGACTTCCTTTATCGTGAAGGGGCCTGACCATCTTGATCATAATTTCCCTGGAAAAAGCTTAAGACGAGAATTAAAAAGAAGAACTTTATCGTTAGGAGCAAAATTTCTATGAATAATTTTCTTATCATGATATGCTTTAGTCTTCTCCTTGTAGATCTTCGAGTTTCGTAAGCATTGTGTCGGATTTCTTCTAACTCGTGAAGTTGAAGTAGTCTTCTTTCTCCAGCTGTTTTCAGATTCATGTTCATCTCCTTGATAGCCCATTGCGCTTTATACTCGAGTTCTACTGGAAGGTGACATGCTTTTCCGTAAACTAAATTGAATGGTGTTGTTCCTAATGGTGTCTTGAATGCTGTTCGGTATGCCCATAATGCGTCGTCAAGCTTTGTAGACCAATCCTTGCGATGAACTGCAGTTGTTTTCTGCAAAATCGACTTCATTTCTCTATTTGAGATTTTTACTTGACCGCTGGTTTGGGGATGGTATGGAGAGGCAACTTTATGCGTAACTCCATTCTTTCTAAGAAGATTCTCGAAAACTCTGTTGATGAAATGCGATCCTCCGTTGCTTATCACAATTCTAGGAACTCCAAAACGCGGGAATATCACAGATTTAAACAGCTTCATGACGACTTTTGCATCATTGGTGGGGCTAGCGATTGCTTCAACCCACTTAGAGACGTAGTCTACTACTACCAAGATGTATTGGTTCCAAAAGAAGTCAGGAATGGTCCCATAAAATATATTCCCCAGACATCAAAAATTTCAACTTCGAGAATAAAATTTTGAGGCATCTCATTCTTTTTGCTTATGTTGCCCATCCTTTGGCATTTATCGCATCGCGATATATAAGCTTGAGTATCATTGAACAAAGTAGGCCACCAAAAACCTGCTTGTAAGATTTTTGAAGCAGTTTTGAAGGTTGCGAAGTGTCCTGCGTAAGACGAGCTATGGCAACCGAATAAAATTCCTTCCATCTCTTCTTCAGCCATGCATCTTCGGAATAACCCATCTGCACATCTCTTATAGAGATAGGGTTCATCCCAGAAGTAATGTCTTAGGTCTTTCAGAAACTTTTTCTTCCTATAACCGAAAAATTGCGGTGGTTCTACATCAGCTGCTAGGTAATTCGCTATGTGTCTAAACCATGGTGTGTTGAAAGCATCTGATTGTAGAATGAGTTGACGTGGTGGTGCGGCACTGGTATTGGTGGGGGTTGTATCTATTGCATAGATGTTTTCTTCTGGCAAACTATCATTTAAAGGCAAACTTTCTTCAACTCGAATTCGTGAAAGATGGTCTGCAACTCCATTATCTGCTCCTTTCCGATCTCGAATTTCGATGTCGAATTCTTGCAGTAGGAGGATCCATCTTATCAAACTCGGTTTAGCATTTTTCTTAGACATTAAACACTTGATTGCAGCATGATCAGTATAAACTATAACCTTAGATCCTACGAGATAAGAACGGAATTTCTCAAATGCAAATACGACAGCTAGAAGTTTCTTTTCTGTTGTTGCATAATTGCATTGAGCTTCGTCTAGAGTTCTGCTTGCGTAGTAGAGTACGTGCAGTTTCTTATCTTTTCGTTGGCATACTGCATAGTCACTTGCATCGCATATAATTTCGAATGGGAGTTCCCAATCAGGTGCTTGCACGAATAGATCGGAGACAAGGGCTTCTTTGATCTTATGAAACGCGGCTAAGCACTGATCATCGAATTCGAAGTTCGTTTCCTTGCAAAGCAAACACGTAAGAGGTCTAGCTATTTAAGAAAAATCTTTTATGAAGCGCCTATAGAATCATGCATGTCCTAAGAAACTATGGATGCCTTTTACGTTTGTAGGGGGTTGTCGGCTTTGTCAACTTCAATTCCTTTTCACGAAATCCTGTGCCCAAGAACGATTCCGTCTCGTACCATGAAGTGACATTTTTCCCAATTTAATACTAAATTCTTATCTTCACATCTTTGCAGAACTTTACCAAGGTTGCCTAGGCATATCTCAAAAGAAGATCCATAGACGGAGAAATCGTCCATGAATACTTCCATGAAATCTTCGATAAAGTCTGTGAAGATCGACATCATGCACCGCTGGAAGGTAGCAGGTGCATTACACAATCCAAAAGGCATTCGTCGGTAAGCGAACGTGCCATATGGACAAGTGAATGTCGTTTTTTCTTGATCCTCTGGGCGAATAGGAATTTGGAAAAATCCGGAGTATCCATCAAGAAAGCAATAGTAGGGGTGATTAGCTAACCTTTCTAGCATTTGATCTATGAAGGGAAGGGGAAAATGATCTTTCCTAGTTGGTGCGTTTAGTTTCCGGTAATCGATGCACATACGATGTCCAGTTACTGTTCTTGTAGCGATCATTTCGTCTTTATCATTTTTAATGACAGTGACTCCTCCTTTCTTCGGAACAACATGAACTGGGCTAACCCAAGTGCTATTTGAGATAGGAAAGATTATTCCGGCTTCTAAAAGCTTCATAACTCCTTGACAATATCCATGAGACTAGGGTTCAGTCTCCTTTGACTTTCGATTGAGTTTTTAGAATTATTCTCTAGATTAATCTTGTACATACAAAGATCTAAAGAGATTCCAGGTATGTCATCAAGTGAATATCCTAAGGCTTTTCTATGCTTTCTCAGATCAGTCAACAGCATTGTGGTTTATTCTTCAATCAAACCAGAGTTTATAATGACAGGATAAGTAGAATTTGGTCCAAGGAACGTACTTAAATCCGACGAGAAGAGGTTTAAGCTCGACTTTAGGGGCTTTAAGCTCGCTCCAAGAATCAATAATTGCTGCAGCAGTGTCTTTAGGAGGTGTAGGAATGTTTGTTTGGTCCTTAAGATCTAGATAGTTCAGAGGTTTCTTATAAGTTTCGGACTTATCAAACATACATGCGCACTCACTTGAAATTTCTTCAAGGAAATTGCGTTCGTCTTTTGCAGGTGAAAGCGTGACGCTTAAAGGGTCGTCGAGAAGTAGATCTTCATAGACTTCCTCAATAATTCCGTCTAATTCATCAATCCAACAAATTTTGCCATCCAAAGTCGGTTTATCGAAACTTTTGTTCATGTCAAACTGCATAACTAAACCGGCTAGATGAAGGTCAATTTTTCCTTCAGGAACATTTATTATGGCTCCGGCTGCAGATAGAAATGGTCGTCCAAGAATAAGTGGATCCTTAGGTTCTCTTTCTAGTTCTAAAACTACGAAATCGGTTGGTATGGAACATTTTTTGATTTTAACAGGAACATCTATTAGGATACCTACAGGTTGTCTAACGGAACGATCAGCTAATACCAAGGAAATTTTAGTGGGCTGGAAAGTGTGGTGTCCTAAACATTTTGCTACTGAAAGAGGCATCATGTTTATGCTAGATCCTAAATCACACAGAGCACGCTCAAAAGCTACATTATTGATGGTGCATGAAAGTACGAAGCTTCCAGGATCGTTTTTCTTTTCAGGGATTCGGCTTTGCAGGATAGAACTACATTCACGGGTTAACATCATAACGCCTTCTTCAAGAGTTAAAGAATTTGTTAGAATATCCTTCATGTATTTTCTTAAAGCGGGAATCATAGCACAAGCTTCTACGAAAGGTAATCTCACGTTTAATTGATCGATTAGCTCTTTAAGCTTAGCTTTTTCTTTCTATTTCTTACGGGCTCTTAAAGCTCTAGGATATGGAGGTTTAGGTTTGTAAACACGAGTTGGTGGAGGTGGAATCGGGTCTTCTCCGAGAATTTCCCAGGATGTATCTTCTCTTACTTCTTTTCCATCCTTTTCTCCTACCACTTCTTTTTCAACATCTTCTATAGTGATTCTTTCTCTTTCTTTTTCCTTTTCCTTATCCTTTTCCTCATCTTCGGGATCTTTAGGAAATTCAGGCTCTTCCTCGGAATTATCTATGTTTTTGGAATTAGATTTGATCATCAGGCTAAGAAGGGTGGAAAATGTTTCATTGAAATCTTCTTGCATCGTTTTTAGTTCAGATCTAAGACCAATGATTTCTTGAGACCTAGATTTTTCAAGCTCTAAAATCTTTTTTTTTAGGTTTTCAGCTTCAGAAAAGGGAAAACTAGGATATGGAACAGGATTAGATTGAATAGCCAGGATTGGTTTGGAAGGTGGTTTCCAGACAAGTTCGGAAGACGGTTTCCCGTGGTCAGGTTGAACGCGACCGCGGTGAAATGAGTATTGGCCGCGGTCAGAAACAGCACGACTGCGGTGAAAGCTTGCTTGGCCGCGGTCCGAATGAATGGACCAGTGGTGATCAGAAACCAAGGAAAAATCTTGAATTTGATAGACTTCTGCAATGTTCACCATCCCTTGATCATAAGAATCCATTGAGTTGTCCCAACCATCAAAGTTACACGTATTGTGTGCCCTTTTTGGTTGTTGCAATCCAAGTTGACTCATTATGTGATGGAGACACTTCATGACTTCCGAAATCTCTTCTTTCTTCTCAGGAAGTGCAGAATTGCCAAAGGTTTCTTGATTGTGGATGCTGTTTGCGAAATTGTTGATGAAAACATGAGCATCTTCTACAGATCTAGTTGAGAAGTCTGCATTACTTGCTGTGCTGAAAGAGTGTCGTAACTCTGGAGTAATACCTCGATAGAAGATACCCAGCAGGTATTCGTCGGTATATCCATGGTGTGGACAATCTCTTTGGTATTCCCTAAATATTTCCCAAGTATCTAAAAGATCTTCATCTTCTTTTTGTTTAAAAGTTCTTATCTTGTTCCTTAAGAGATTGGAACGATTTCTAGTATAAAAACGATTTAGGAAAACTGTCCTACACGCTGCCCATATTTTTAGTGAAGCAGGTTGCAAAGATTTTAGCCATTTTCTGGCATTGTCTCTCAAAGAGAATGGGAATAGACTACACTTGTGGTAATCCCCATTTGCTGTAATGGTTGCACATAATTCTTCGAACCTCTCGATATGGTCAATCGGGTGTTCGGAAAAATAACCATGGAATTGATTTTGTTGAACTAAGTGGATATAGGGTACCTTGATTTCGGTTTTGCCATCCTCTGGTAAGGCTGGTTGAATAGCTCTTCGATCTCCCATGAACTTTTCGAGTGAATCGAAACTTCCAATCAGTTCATCATCATCTTCACGTTTTGTCGATCCGATTAGCTCACTATCATCATAGATCGGTTCTTCAAACTCATCATCAGTCATCGCTTGGATCACCATCCACACGATATGGTGGATCACCCAGAGTTCCGGGAACATGTTCCCGGTCTCCCATCTCGCAGAGAAACCTGAAAAATTCAAAAGGAAAAGTAAAAGTAAACAAGTGTTCTAATGGATTTAAGATGGGATTTGCAACGAAACAAATCAAAGTCCCCGGCAACGGCGCCAAAAACTTGATTGCGATTGTAAACGGGGTTGTTGTTTTCATTTTACTAAGATTCAGGTTTTAAATTTATAACCCCTAAATGTCTGCAAGTGCACAGATGTGCGCTGTAGTACTTAGGGTATCGATCCACAGACACTTAGTTGTTTCAGTACAAATGCACGGCAATGCTTAAATTAGACTAGAACTAAACAGGTTTTGGTTTTGATTTCGGGTTTTGGTTGTCACTAAATCTAAACTAGAAAGCTAACAAGTAAAAGCAATTGAAAAACGAAAGCAAGTAAAGCAAGTAAAAAGCGATTAAATCAAAGATGAATGGAAGCAAGTAATAAGTGAATGAAGCAAATAAAATCGAAGGTCGTAAGCAATGAAAAACAAACGTTGGGCATCAAGGGGTTTCGCAGGGATTCAAGGACTAAGCTATGGCGATTTTAAACAAGTGATAAAGGTAATCAACTACGTATGTTCTAGAACTCGAGGCACGGAAGTATGAATAGCCTACTTTCGCAGCACTAAACAGCTATCTCTCGCAACCCTGATTAGTAGGTTTCAACTCTGATCCTGGAAGGGAGAAGATGCAATAGTAGAACAAGACTCATCAATATTCACAACTCAACTACAGGTAGGTTTGCACTCCTATAGAAGAATTGCTCGTTTCACCCTAGTTCAGACAATCAATGAAAGCTTTCGCAACATATCATATCAGATCGGCTTCTAAGTGGCTAGCAAAGAATCACGCAGTAAAATCAAAGGCAAACGAAGAACATCTAGAAGATTAGTAACCCTAAATCTATCGATTCATAAGCAAAGACACACGAAATTCCCTTTGAAAAATCCCTTTAAACCCAACTGGGTAACTACTCAAACATATTGTAAACAATCATCACAGAGTATTAAAAGTTGCAGGAAATTAAAGAGAACAGGGAAGAAGAATGAAGAATGGAGAAGCAGAAGGAGGCGCGATGGTCAATCCTGCGGCGGCTCCTCTTCGAAGACGGCGGCTCCTTCTCTCTAGGGTTACACGAAATCTCTCTCTCTTACTATCTTATGTCGTCTACCCACCTTTAGGAATGACCTAAAGGGGGTATTTAAAGCTTCTGGGTGGTTCTGGACACTTAGGGCTTCAAAAATAACAAAAGAAAATTATATGGGCTTTAATTAAGTCGTATGGAAAGTGAACGACTAATGGCCGCGGTCGCGGTGCTCCTACCCGCGGGGAAATAGGTGTTGGCCGCGGTCCCGGCTCATGGCTCTCTTCCGGAACTGCATTTTCTGTCATTCTTGCATCGGGAGTATATGAAGATCTAACCGTTGGATAGTCTCCAAACTAAGTGCATTAGAAAGCTGGTTGGATCCTATATGTTGTATCAAATTTTGGGGGTGATCAGACGGTGAGAAGGTCTTCATCGCTTGCCATACTTCTGCGGTCTGCATTTATCCAAAATTGCTCATTTGTTCCAAATTGCATATCTTTTGCCCAAGTTTCCTGAAAAGTCTTTAAAACTCTAAAACATTGAAAACACTTTAAAAACATTGAAAACAGAGTTAAAACACCTGCATAAGGCATAATTATGATCCATGAAAGTGGTCAAAATACGTGTGTTATCAGTCTCCTATAGCGATTTCGCTCGATCACTTCTAGGTCTGTTAATTCGATACAACACTTTCGTGGCTCCAATTATTGAGATCAATATCTAACAGGTTAGAAACAGAAACAGCATAGGGAATAAGAATGAACGAATGACTCCTAGAAAATTAATAACCCTAAATCGAACAAAGCATATGATCAAGACATGAAATTCCCTTTGAAAAATCTCTTAAAAACCCAACTGGGAAATTACTTAGACATAGTTGAGTTCAACATTTCAAAAGTATTTAGAATTGCAGAGAATTGAAATAGACAAAGGTTAGAAACGAAGAACAGAATGAAGCAGGAGGGCCAATGGTGCCCCTCTCGTGGCTCTCTCTAGGGTTCCTGGTGAAAATGTGGCACATCCTTCTAAATGAATTAAAAGGGATTTATATAGTGTCTTGAGACCTCGGGGATGCCTAGGGCTTGCAGGAATAATAACGGAAATGACTTGGGCTTTAAAATGAGCTTCTGAGGCTCGGAAATGGGCTCCCCGCGGTCTAAAATTTCGCACCCTCGGTGGATTATATTTTGGCCGCGGGTGAGCTTCCGATTGTGTTGATTTGCCTTTAGTGCATCGACCATATCTGGAGATCTAACCATGAGATTGCTTCGATTCCACTTGCATTGGAAAGCTGGTTGTCTCCTATATCTTGTCTCCAAATTTGGGGATGATCGGACGGTGGGAAGGCTTCCATTTACTTCTAGGCTTCCGGCGGTCCGGATTTATCCAAAGTTGTGATTTTTGTTTCCAATTGCATTCTTTTTGTCAAAATATCCTGAAAACTCTTTTGAGATTCTAAAACATGGAAATCACTTAAAAAAATTTAAAAATGAGTGAAAACACCTGCATAAGATATTAAAAGTGATCTATAAAAGTGGTGAAAATCATGTGTTATCAATAACCATTACTAAAATTAAACTCAAAAACAATGATCCACATAAACACGTATTGTTATAACATATGAAGTTTGTAAACGTAAAATTGAATATATATAAAAAATTGTTATTTCCTAAAAAGAAAGGAACAACTATTAATAATGAAGTATTTAAGTTTTTTCAAATTAAATTATAAAATTAAATCACCACAAGGTGTAAAGCATCAATATTCCGAGTAGAAAAAGTTCTAACAAAACTCTAATCCTGAAATTGTATAGGATAATATAATAGTGAACTCCTTATCGCTAAACTTCCTATGACACAGAACCCTTCCTCCTTTTAGCTACAGATGTTTTGACGGGAGTAGCAATGACTTCAGGAGCATCGCGATCTCTTTTAGAAGTTACAGGAGCAGACTTCTCGATAGAAGTTTCTGCATTTACATTAGCAATGACATCAGGAGCATCACAATCACTTTTAGAAGATGCATGTACATTCTTCTCGATAGAAGCTTCTGTATTTTCATCAACACAAGATTCCAAAATCGGAGGCTTCAAAAAAAAAAAATAATAACAAATTAACGATCCGTTTTTATATTTACATAACTAAATATTCAAACTAAATAAAGAATCGAAAGCAAACCTCTGAATAGACCTGACTACAAAACGTCTCAATCATATAGGCATCAGATGTAAACCTTTCAACTGAATATGAAGTCTTAACCTTCTTGACGTTATCTTCAGTTACTGTAATCTTGAATATGAACTCTTTTCCTTTTAGATTGCGCAGGGATTGAGGCAGTCCATACGAATTGTTCTATGCAATATTTCGAGAATAATTAAAATGAATTAGATAATCATAATGCCCATCAAATAAAACTATAGGTTTACCCAACCAGATTCTTCGAAAACTTCCTCAACAGTCTTCTTAAACATTTTTTGAGCAATCTTGTCGAACATGTCAAAGACCGCCATCCCTCCAAACCCATCGTCCACATTCAGCAGCAGAAAAAACTGTAAAGGAAGAATTAGACATATAGATTTACAATTATAAATAAATATATAACCTAACGATTAATAAAAACATGTATACGTCGAATTCAAAGAATAAAAACTTGAATACCAAGCAACAACTTGAGACTCAGAAACGTTGTTATTGCAAGTAATGCATTTCCAAAGCAGCGGTGAAGGATCATTTTCTCTCTCAAGGATCGGATGAACCTTTTTTTACACTTCTTGCATGCTATGTAAAACCATGAATTACTATTGGCAACCGAGCGTATGTTTGCCAATGTCACATACTTACCAACCTGCTCATTCAGAACAATCAATGACAATCACCGATACAGAATTTGTTTTAAACAATGATGCTAAACTATCACATATTCACATACCGTATCGATTGAAAGTATAGAACTCAACTTCCGCCTAATATTAGTTCCAAAAAATTCATCGTTTAATGAATCTTTGGAATCTACACCCGAATCATCGTCGTTAGGAATATGAACATATTTATCTTGGAGCAACCTTAGCAGAAAAAGTGTAAAAAAATAAATATAGTAAAAAATAACATATATCTATATATATATATATATATAATAAAAGGAAAAAAAATCCAAATATAGTTTCATTGAATAGATTCTTACACAGATCGGAACTTCGCCACCAGGGGACATACTGGATCAAAGAAAATTTGAGTTGTATTGAAAGCATTTGAAATGCTCAGCTCACCTAAAATATTTTAATAAACTCATGTTTCAGAAATACATATAATTTACGTCAAAATTGTTCATAATTTTCACCAAAATCGTATCAGAATAAATCATTATATAATACCTCGGTAGTTTTTGATACATGCAAGCCTCATAATAACCACAATGAAGGATGAACAATTATGTTTAACGTAATCAGCAACTTCTTTTGCATAATCAATCCAAAGAGTACACGGTAATTGTAGGTCACTATTGTAATTAACACATGATCATCAGTTTGACTATATAATCAAAATCAACATAAAATAAAATAAAATATTATATTAAAGCTTAATATCTTACCTCTCATCTCTAAGATAAATCTTAAGCATAGAATGCTGTTTTCCTTGAGCCATGACGTCTTCAACATGACCAACTCTTACAATTTGTCCAATCACGTCTTTATGTTTGTAATAAAGTAACATAAGATAAAAAAACAAAAAATTAGCCAACAGATATTTAATGGAGAAAATGTTTAATATCGTATTCTCAAAAAAGATAAAGAAACTCTGTAACTCAGTTGCGATATGGTACCAATCAAATAGCCATTATCCAAATTAGCTGATAAAATATCTTGGAAACTTTTCATATAATTCTCGGAAATTGCCTGAGGGAAATCCAAGCATCTCGAAACAGTCGTAGTTGCATAGAACACTATCTTGAAAGGTATTCGTGTAGTTCGATACTCAGAATTATACTCAACAACCTTAAAAGTATTGATAAGAACTGGTTTCCTTCGATCAAATCTTTACAAAAAGATTTAGCAAAATCTCTTTCAACACTTGCTTGTATCCTATCACCCTGAGATCCAAAATACAAAAAAAAAAAAATTAAAACCAACAACTAATGGACTAACCGAGATATTCAGAAATTATAGTATTAACTTCTTGATTAACTAAGACCATCTCAAGTGAACACTCTCCTCTGCCTTTGAATCTATCCCAAAGCATGAGGATATTAACCTTGATAACATAATTATCAGAGCCAGAGTGTAAATCCTTAATGAAACATTAGATGCTGATTTTCTTTTAAAGATCGACATAACTTAGACCACACAATATTATATAGCAAAGAAAAAAAATTGAGAGAACTTAAGACAAAGAATAGGTCTGTATATATAGAGCAGAAGGCATGGTATATATATATTATATAAATTAGACTTATTTCGGATATGGTTTAGTACTTTTTTTTAGAAAATAGATATAGTACAGAAAAAGTTAAAAACGATAAAATCTTCTAATTTTGAATATTTCAAAAAAAAAACGATAAAATATTCTAATTTTCTGTATAAAATAAAAACATTAATAGTCAGATAATATCGATTTATAAATATTTTAATGGAAAATTAACATAACTAAGTTGTTAATAAAGTTTAAAAAAGACAAAAATTACAGGAAATGCATATACAAAGTAGAAATAAAATTTTATAAATAAATTTATAGCGATTTAGATAAACAATTTAAGGAATTCTTCCTAAACAATGAGCCTTAGATAATAAAATGTTAATATATAACAATAATTAGACGAATCAATAAATTAGATGCAATGAGAACAATTAAAATAATTTTTTAATCTACATGATATATTTAAATAGAAAATATATCATGATACATTGTAGCTTTTTTACTTCATTGTTGGCCTCTTTTGCTCACAAGATCTATCTTTGTTGATCTCTGAGTATATGAGATTGTTACTATACATTATAGAAATGTTCCATTTTTAAGAATTGTAAAGATAATATACAGAGAATAAAATATTGATGTGATATTTCTATCATTATATGAGATCGGATATTAGATTTAATACGACAGTTATATTTGTAATTTTAATATTTTATAGATATTCTCCTGTGACAAGTATAAGGTAGACTAAAATTTAACATAAACGAGAGCTATATTTCTTTGGAAGATAATAAATTATTACGCAATTATCTCATATAAATATTATATAATTATATCACGTAATTTAAAAGTTTCGTATTTTTACGTGATAAAAGAAAATGCAAAGATTGATCTTCCTAGATTTATGTATTCGTGAAACAGAATTCACTATTGGCCGCCTGATACCAATGCCTCTCGCAGATGTACCACTTCAGGAATAGCTGGTGCCAACATTATCCGCATGTAATTATGAGCAGTCATAGCCATCCAATTACCTTATGATCACAAAAACAATTTAAAAGAGTTTCTAACTTAACAAATACTTTTAAGCATTGGTCACATTGATGAATTATAAAGAAAACTGTTTTACATTAAAATACCTCGGATGATATCAATTTTTCCAGACAGAATGATACATATTATCATATCGTCCTCACAATGCGATAAACCATCGTCTAAAATTGCCAATTAAACGACATGGTAGATGACATCCTCTAATAATTATAAAATAAAGCAATCAGAAAAAATGATATGATCCTAGGTGAGGATCAAGCCCTGGACTATTCTCCCACGGTTGCGAACTCAAGATTCGATGACTTGATAAGGTTGCGGAATGAAGTGACTGGGTATGAGATTGTGAGAGACGATGAACTTGGTGAAAACGCCTTGATACTTCTAAGAGAGATGAAAGATCTCTTAGACTATCAACAGATTTAAGGGTGCTTGTAATGAAAGGATATAATCCGAATTCACTAATCAAGCTGGTGATCAAACGATTTAGAGAGAGATTTAGAAATAAAAGGTTTGATAGATTGAAAAGAAAGACAAGAGCAATACATATAGAGTCTTGAAACACATGGGAAATAACAAAGACAACTAAGACGACTTAAAGACTCAATGACTAAGACTTGGACTAGTTTGAATTTTGAAAAATAGGCTCCTCTCTTCCTTAATCGCATCTGGTGACCGAAATGGGCTAAGTTTCCATCAAGAGGCCTTTTGTAAAAGTGTTTTGAACAAGCCTCATTAAAAACCTTGTTTGGAAAACCCAATTGGGACAAAACCAAACGAAGGAAAAAAGAGCACAAGTCACAACACCTCTCTTGATGAACTCTTAAGTGTCTTGTATCACAACCAGGGTAGTTGGATTAGCACACTTAAGATTGCCCTGAATGGTGTATAACAGCTTGTGAAAAGCTTGCTTGAACTTCATTGCTCTTGATCTCGTCATTGGGCCAATCGGAAGATGCAAGTCTTTGTCTTCGTCTATACTTGTTTCCTCGGGTTTCAGCTGCTCTTGGTCTTCTTTCGATTCTGGTTCAGGCTCTCCTTGCTTCCCATTGATCTCCTCAGTTCCTAAGCTGGTCTTGATCATATCATCCTCTCCCACTTGAAAAGGATTTGTCCTCAAATCTGTATCTTCTGCAAGAAAAGGAACTAAGTCAGAAACATTGAAGCTCGAACTCACATAATACTTACCTTGAAGGTCCAGCTGGTAGGCATTGTTATTGATCTTCTTGACAATCTTGAAAGGTCCATCGATTCGCGGCATGAGCTTAGACTTTCTTTCATTGGGAAATCTGTCTTTACTTAAGTAAATCCACACCATGTCTCCTTCTTCAAAGACCATTTCCTTTCTATTCTTGTTAGCATGTGACAAAATATTTGTCGATTGAGATAGTGTTGTAGTCAAAAAATATGACGGTTTCAAGATTATGTTTTTAGTCTGTAAGTGTTACTTATATATGCGACGATACTCTAGTCATTATTTGTGACAATTTGTAACTAAAATTCCGTCAAAACGAGTGACAGATTTGAGACATTATATGTGTAGTAAAATGTGACAATTTCAAGACGTTTTTTAATAGTCTTGGATTGACACGGTCTTCTTACTGTTAGTTTTCGTCAGCATTAATGACGAGATAGATACGGGAGATATTCATCACAAATGATGTGACGGTTTTGTTACGAAAATAAGTTTGTGACGACTTTATTGTGACTGTTCAAAAAAATATCACAATTCCGTCATAATAATTGTATTGCTACGAAATTGTGAATATTGTGACAAAATTTTTTGTAACAATATACCTTTTTTCTTGTAGTGAAAGAATGGTTTGTCCGACCCCGAAGCCCATTTTCAAGTCCAGAATGATTCTCTCATTTGGAAAAAACCCTAAGTGACGATTTGGACACTATAAATACATGTTTTTAGGAGCCCTAGACAAGGAGACACACATAGAGACACTAACAATTTATTGTTTTTGCAGCTTTTAAGTTTTTGTCTTTCATTTTTCTTAGTTTTTAGGTTTAGGAAGATAGAGATTTATCTCTTAACCCTCTTTGTTCTTCTATCATATCAATTTCTACTCAGCTTTTTAATAAAATGTTTTTGCTTTTGTTCATCATGTCTGAGTAGTTTTATTGTTGGGTTTAAGGGATTTTCGATGGAGGCTATATATGTTTGATGAGGATTCCATTAGTTATTGAAACTGAATCTTATTCTTCTAAACTTATTTATAATGCATGAGAGTAGCGTCATGAACTACAATATGATCTAGGTCTTGGGTGTTGCAAAAATTTCCATTCTGGGCCAGATCTAGTTTGAGAAGAGAAGATCGACCATAGGAGTGGAAACCTACCTATGGGAGAGCTGTGGATGTTGAGGAGTCTTAAGCATACTGCATCTTTTCTCTTCCAGGGCCAGAGTGGAAACCTACTGGTCAGGGTTGAGAGAGATAATTGGTTATGATCACGATAGTGGCGTATTCATACATTTGTGACTCGAGTTCTAAAAGTTTTAGCTAGGATCTTTTAAATTTACTCTTTAGCAATGTTTTGAATCGTTCATCCCCCGGAGAGAATTTTCCTGAAATTCCAGCCTCTCTTTTCTATTGTTTTACACCGATTTTTATTCAAGTTTTTAGTCTAGTATTTTACTCTTTCAGCCGATTTTCATACAAGCATATAGGTCTAGCCGTTTTCTCGTTTTTAGTCGATTTCATTAGGTTTAGTTATTAGGTCATTTTAATTCCGGTATTTTTTCGTTAAAATTAGCTTTTATGTTTTAAAGACACCACCAAAACCCCTATAAAAATAGCCTGATTCTGGACTTCCTTAGTTCATATTTCTTTCGAAGGCTTTGGCAGAAAAGATTTTCTTTCCCTGTGGATTCAATCCCTAAGTACTACAATCGATCAACTGTGCACTTGCGGCTATTGATTTCATTTAGGGTAAAATTTGACAACCCTCACACGACAGGAAGATCAGTGGACCTCTAACTATGTCCAATAAGAGCCTCAGATAATACTCTTCTCCGTACTCTATCGGCGATTCCTCTACAACACACGCACCAGAATTTCTCTTTAGCCTTGGTCTCCATGCCTTATTTTACGATCCCATACAAACATAGAAGAGATGTCCGAGTATAAAAGATTCCTCACATCTGGATAGAACTGATTACACCTCATTCAAGAATGGAACTTAGGTTTTCTGGCATGAACACGTCTATCTAAATCATTAGGAAACGAAATATTTTCTCCAAGAAGATGAAACGGCAAAATTTGCCAATTAACATGTGGTCGCCTGCGAGTACCTAGGCATGGATAATAGAAAAACAATTAAACATATTTACAATAACAAAAATTAGTCGAATATCGTGAAGAAGACTAAAAGTTATTGAAAGCTCTCAAAACATAATATAAAACTCATGTTTATTTCTTAATAGCATAATATTTACCAAACGCTTCCATTGAAGAAACCAAATGCAAACAAATCTAGCAATGCAGACTTTTAACTCGCAAAGCTGAAATAGGTGTGTATCTATATACATATGCCGCAATAGGTGCATATATATATATACATATAAGAATTCTATGGTTTACGCATTTTTATTTTTTCTAGGGTTTCTTAGTATTTTTTCCTTTAATAGCATTTTTTACCTTTTAACTAATAAGTTTTTCCTTTTAATTAATAACTAAATAATCAATTTTATATCTTGGGTCATATAAAAGAAACACCAGGATTTTCGTAGTCATTAAATGGGAAAGGTAAGAACTTGCGTCAAACAGTGATATAATCACAGATATCTTCGATTCTTCTAAAAATATTAAAAAATTTGAATTACTTGTTACACTGTTAAAGATACTTCGAGTTCCAGACGTCGATAAGAATATGCGTGATTTATAAATAAATAATATATATTTTCTCTCATTTACATTTCATTATCAAACAACAACAACGACATTAAGTAATATCTTTTATTGATAAAAGTACAAACAACTAAAGAATAAAGAATATAAAACCCTAAAACATAATTAAAATTCTAATTTTTATACATGATAAATAATATATATATATATGCATCTCTAAATAAGATGCATCATAACACTATTTAATGTAGACGTCTCACACTACCACACGTACATGGTCTCTTATGCAGATATCTGCAGTTTCATAAAAAAAAAAAAAAAAAAAAAGAGAGTGACCATTTATACAAAAATTTAAATACAGCCACAAAAGAATAACCTAAGAATCAAATAATCTCAGAGGGAAAAAAATTTCACTGTTCCAAAAACTCATATATCTCTGGGATACGGGGATTGAGCTTGAACCTAGTGATCTTGCCTATGTTCATAAACACACATATAGAATCAACACAATAAAGCAGAAAGCATAAAGACTATAAATTATTACACCAAAAAATACCTCCAAAATAATCACTGACCGCCCATCTAAGCACACACAATGATATCTTGGTCACAACAACTCCAAGATGCGTAGAAGCCTTTAACCATCTCATCGGATAACTCACAACTCAGATCAACACCACTAAATTAAAACATGTCACATATAATCAGCTAGACAAAACACATAAAACGGCAATATGTAGTTTCAAAACGTTCAAGAGACAATACTGGTTATCCCTCAAACAAAAGGTTACGGTTGAATATGCACCCCATTTTCCGGAATCATCTACATCCTTACATAGACTGCCATACAAAGGAACAGGAGGCTCTCCAGAGAGTAAACCACACCAAGTCACAGATCGACTTACATTTAAGACCCGACCTATCAAATCTTAATAAACAATAAAATTAAACAATATTAACATGAGCAATATAATAATAACAAAAAGTCAATATCTAAACTGAAAATAAACACACCAACTAAATAGTCATCATCATGGGCACGATCCAATAATCTAAATCTACGAAGTCAAAATAATCGTTTTCATATCTACATGAAGTCTTGTCAATGGTAGTTGATGGTAGGAAAAATGTTTGTAGCTATGAGAAGTTGGTCTACAACTATCCTCACACTCGATAACAGCAAAATGACTGATAATAATCACACTCCCAACATCGATGCAAGACCTTGCAACATCGATCTCACCATCTCTAACAATGGCCTGAATTTTAACATCCTGTGAATCAAAAAATCAATTAAAGATCAACACAAATTTATAATACTAGGTATCTGCCCGCGTCGCGCGGGCACAATCATTATATAAACCTTATTATAATTTGATTATTGAAATTCTTGTAACATAAACATCACATTTTTATTTTTAATTTTTGCCAAGCGCGAGCTTTATATATTTAAGAAATCGTATAATATTTTTATATTTGAGTTTATGAATAATAGTTAAATTGTATAATATTTTTTGTTAAACTTTCGGTATATATTATTTTTTAAGATGAACAACACTTATTTACAATAATAAAATGAAATTATACCATTAATATTAATACAATATAGTAAAATTGTACTTTATATAATAAACGAAATAAAATCTAATAAATATTCCTTCAGAAAAAAAATTATTATCACAATAAAATAAATATTAATAATCATCACAATTATATGTCATTTTATCACCTAGTAATGATTCTGATGAGGTTCTTTCTATAATTGATTTTCATAATTATTATATTATAATTATAACAAAACATGAGATATATATTCAACTAAATTAGCGGTGGTAAATATAACCGTTATTTTTCAAAACATTGCAAACACTACTATTGGTTGTCGTAACGGTGGTTTTCAATTTAAAGTAGTACCCATTTGTTACTCGTAATCAGATTCTATTCATTGTTAAGAATAACTGCATCTATTTTTGAAAAAAATATCTCCTTCCACGATGATTTCTGATTTAGGTATAGCATCTGATCGATCTTCTATCTGTGTTCAAGTTATCAAGAGTGTCGAGGAAAGCCTAGGTGTTCACGGTATTCAGCGATCGCTTATATTCGCAGACGAACATGTAAGTATAACTTCAAAAATAACATACTGTCTGAATCTTAATATATTACTGTCTGAATCTTAATATATTATCAATACCATCATTATTTTTTAACTGAAAATCTAGGGTGATCGAATACGTGCATCGATTCCGAATCGTTTAGTAGACCATTATGAAGGCATGATGTGTGATAAAGATTGGTACTTCATTGGTAACTTCAAAATTACTCCACACATGGGAACTTCGAGGATTACAGTCAATGGTCTCCATATTTGTATCGATGAGGATACTCATGTTGAGAAGACATCGCCTAAATCAGATGACCAGTTGTATTCATTTGCTAATTTTAGAAGTGTCCTTGACGAATCTCTGATGGAAAACATAGACGTTGGTATGTTTTCTTAGTATTTTATTATACTCAATTAGATTAATTAATACTCTACTTAATTATATGAATATATTGCTTTATGCTAGTTGATTTGATCGGAGGTATTATTAAAGTTTGTCAATTGGAACGTCAAGACCAATTTTGGAACGGAAATCAGAGAATCAACTCAAGTGTTCTAAAATTTACAATTAGAGATTTCGAGTAAGAATCCATTTATACAAAGACTAATACATATATAAATCTTTACTATCATATTCTCGATGTTAAGGAAAATGATATATTAATTCTGATTTTTAGGGGTGTCAACATCAATTGCATAGCGTGGGGAAGAGATGCTGAACATTTTGAGTCCTTATGGAAAAATACTTCTCGTCGCAAAATCGTTTTCTGTGTATTGAGATTTTGGGAGATGTGTCGATATGGAGGTTATTTCTCATTCTATCGACCAACCATATATCAATTTATATTTATATCAATTGTAGCTGATATAATTTTCTATATTGTACAGATGAAATATGTGTTTGTTCTGGTCAAGAATTCTCTGAAATATTGTTCAATCCACCAATTCCTGAAGTCGAAAATTCTCATTTTATGTAAGCATTGTTCACCATTATCATCTTGTAAATTTACTAAACAAAATTGTTGAATATTCAACTCATTATTTATCTTGTTCTTGCAGGCTTGACTACACAGATGATTTTAACAACATTGAAGATGGCTACTTTTTTGATCACTCACCTATTTCCCTAGCCATTGAATCTACCAATTTCATTTGATGTTTTCATTTATTTTGTTTGACAATTCTATTTGACTTTTTTCTCATTATTTTGAATTTTAAAACCCTTTAATTAGATGAAAGAATTATTATACGTAATAAAATTAGAAAATATTAAGATAACACATTAACAATATGATTGATATTGAAAACATTATTAATTACTAATAAATTTAATAGATCAGGGCAATAACCGAGATATTCATAAATTATAGGACTAACCTCTTGATCATCCAAGACCATCACAATTTATTTGTTAAAGGAAGAGTCGAATTTTGGTTACAACACGAAATTTTTTGGCCCATAAGATGTATACAACTTTTGGGCTCAGATGATATATAATTTAAATGTAACATAATAAATCGTTTACATCAAACAGATTTAGAATCAAATCAGTTATTATATATGTTATTGACATACTTTTTAATAATCCAACACGCTGTATTTTTTGACAGAACAATATTAAGAATAATGGCATATGCCTGATTATCCATTCCTTTATTTTATTTACACTCCAATCGATTAAGACAATCGTTTATCGTTTACATGCGGTTTAGGCATTAATATTATATATAATAAAAAATGTTAAGTTTATTGTATATTGGAGATATACATCTACAAAATATTATAGATATACATATATCAAAAGCTATAGATATCCATCTATTCAAATCTATCAGAAGTTGTCAGATATTTTTTCAAAAACGCAATGAATACTTAGCCCTTTGAGTAGACTATAGTTTACAAATCAACTTTTCAAATCACCATACATCACCAAAAAAGACGAAACACTACAAAACCATTGATATACAAATTTATTCTAAACACTAAAGACAATGTAACGATATCATTCATAACATTCATAATATAAATAAGACATAATCATTCATAACATTCATAATATAAATAAGACATAATGCAGTATGCATAGAGTCAAACCGAAATAGTAGATTAAACAACAACCGATATCATTTAATAAGTATCATAATATAATAGTTTTACAAACATTAAAAAGAAAGATAAGGATATTGACATTCCATCGATGGTGCATTAGTTAAGGCGGTATCGCCGACAAAAAAAAAATCGATATGTTAGATCAATATATCTAAAAATCAACTAACAAAATATGTCAATAAAGAAAAAATAAATTTAATACTTACTTAGCCCTGAAATCGTCAATCTCGTCATCAACAAGATTACACAGGAAATCAGAGCAAGGAGGGTAAGAGCATAGGACAACCGAATTCTTATCAACACCTATCATTAATTTTATGAATCAGAATTAGAAGAATGCAAGATTAGCTATTCTAAAATACTAAAAAAAGGAATAAAAACCTACCTTGACCATTAGTCATCTTCCAAAACCTCAGCACAAACACCACTGATTCACTTTGATTACGCTGGTAAACACTATGCAGATTCTTAGTCAAATTCTCACGGGCGATTAAAATAGAACAAAAAGGTTCTTCCAGTTTAGATGTCATAAAACCAAAACGATACATTGTGTTTTTTTTTGCATAAACAAACGACATATGGATATAAACTCATAGATCTTACCCTGCATCAAGAAGTTCGAATCGAACATATGTTGCATTGTCCTCATAAGCATCACTGTTGATCTCACAGAGATCACCCATCTTC
Source organism: Eutrema salsugineum (assembly GCF_000478725.1). Taxonomy (NCBI): domain Eukaryota; kingdom Viridiplantae; phylum Streptophyta; class Magnoliopsida; order Brassicales; family Brassicaceae; genus Eutrema; species Eutrema salsugineum. Next base: position 17,311,167 of record NW_006256756.1, on the reverse strand, counting down.
AACACGGTTCCCATTACATCTATATCGAATACAAAAAAAAAGTGATATTAACAAAACGATATAATATACTAAAATTGTCACAAAACTAACAGATGGTTACCAATATTAGCAATTAAAAACTCAAAATCTAATCCGCGAGTCACGATGTCAAAGAAGCGTGTGCAATTGAGATGCAAGTGTAAATTATGGGTTACTGGAGAGATAGGAATCACGACCGTATGAGATCCGAAAATAAACCGATGCCTGTTTACGGTTATGCATATCGAACCACTGGCCTTTTTAACAACGAATCGACGAACCCTAAACCAGTAACCTTGTTTAAGTACAGGTCCATGCAGAGCGATTTCATCGGGCATGACAGTTGCGCCGATACGATGACCCTAAGATCGATTTCGCATAAGTTCAAGTGTAAAATCCAAAAGAAAAATTGCTTTTAAAAACAACCCTATGAAATATATAAAGAAATAACAACTACATAACGAAATACACGATCGTCAGCGAGAATCATCTCAATTGTATCACCAAAGAAATTTACATTCTTCCAGAGTCGAACAACTTGCACACGAACTTCACCGCCGGTGGTGTAATAATCTAACCTAGAGATATCAACAACATGAGACATTTTTTTTTTCTCTGTCAAGAACACAAAAGGAAAAGTTAAAAAAAAAGAAGGAAAGAGAACACATATATATATGCGTTACATTCTAGACAGTTATTTCTTTTTTCAACCCAATAAACTTATGGAAACATACAACATTGAATATGTATTATTAAAATAAAGATTAATTTATTTTTAGATTTTATTTTAAATGACAACAATTGTCTGTCAAAGGCGTCTTTTCATCCGTGAATGTGCTTTTTCGAGACATTAGCAGCATGCAATATGAGAGAATAAAATCTAATTGCATTTGGTGTACTAAGCATACACGCAACCGAGATACGCGAGCATACCGAGTCAAAAATAATCAAAAAGTACAATAGTTTCTTCAGTATACAATCATTACATCAAGCTAGTGAACGTAATTTTCCTGGACAATGTTTTTATAAAGCCAAAGAAACAGTTGGGGAGAAGGGTTACTTTGTTGTTTATTTTTAACAATGTATATGAGAAAATGGGGATATATATAACACCCAAATAACGGTTATGGAAAGTGTCGCGTGAATCAGTGCATTTTACGTATTTTTCAAAAGAAAAATGTTCCATTTTTGGAAAGTTGCAACTTATGATGAATATTCTAGATAGATTATTGGTTAACACAATTTATTTGTTAAAGGAAGAGTCGAATTTTGGTTATAACACGAAATTTTTTGACCCAAAACAGTCTTGTAAATACAAAAAAAAAGTGTCTAGCAAAACTAATAATATATATGGATTATCGATTTTGAATCATTCTAATCGGCCCAAACCATTAAACATCATCTGTATCCAGCCCATATAATCTCTCTCTAATCCTGAAATTTCAATAACAAAATCATGTAGATCTAAATATACATTTTTTTTTTTTTCATAAGTCAATTTAAACAACACATCGAAACATACTTACCTATTGCGCAAGGTCAAAACTTCATCAATAGGTGAATCAGTGATAAAACGGGACACACCATCATCATCATGATCCTTGATAGACACATTCTCTAAAACATATATATTGGAATATTGTTATGTTATATACAACGATTTTATAAATAACATATTGATGTATCATCAGAGAACATACCCCCGTCATTTGCTACACACCAATCAATTAATTAACAAACATATAGCAAAGGGACCTTCGTATTCTCTACACTTATCTCTTATTTCAGTTGCCAACTCACCATGTGCAACACATTCTAGCATGTACTCCCTATATTTTGACAAAGAATGTAGTTAATAATTAATTAGTTAAACTTCAAAAACCTACAGTTTGAGATATACTTACTCATCATCTATTATATTAAATCGAATTGATGATGTAGTCGTTCCATCCAGGTATGTAATAGTAAAATATCTAGCATCTTCAACGACTCCAATCAAATCTGCGATTGTAATTAGTCAAAATTAAGACATTCGTGCGAACTATAAATTTTGCATTATAAGAAGATACCAAAATATTCTTACCAATTAGATAATAATGAGCATCTGGGAATTCATAAATCGAGAGGAATGATGCAAAATTATAGAACGAATTGTTTGTTAATGGTAAAGCTGGTGAGATCGTTGTTCCCTGTGTCAGTGTAATAACGTAATCGTGTTTTGTAATACTTTGGATATTAGTCCAGTTGTAAGGATTCAAAAGAAATCCAGTCAACATAAACCATTGATCTTCTTCGCATATTTGATTGAAATACTCCATCATCTGATTGTTTACCCGAGCCTGTATTCTACAACCCTAGAAGTTTATACGATAACATTAGATCAACAAAAGAACAAATTATTGTATGTTAAAACAATAAGCAAAATCAATAATAATTATCACAAATAACATTTTAAGTTAATGAAATTTACTCTTTCATCGACCAGAATGAAATTTAAACTTCGATTATCGTCCGAGTAATCCACCACCCATTTTTTGAGTATTTTCACTATAATTCTCCAGTCAGATCTTTGAGAGTCCAATTGATGAACAAAATCATAATCCGCCATTGCGTGATGCCTATCGTTTAGGGTTATGCAATTTAGAGTATATTTATAAGAAAAAAAATGTGATTTTATATTAATCTATAACCGACAATTAAGAATATTAACATTTCAGGATAAATATAGATAAGGAAACAATATTATCTTCGAGTAAAATAAATTGATATATATATATATATATATATATATTGAGATTTTTCTATTTTAAATTATTGAGATTTTTCTATTTTAAATTATGTTAATATTCCAATTCTCATTGTTACCAATTCTTAAGATAGTTTACTATAAAACCATCTATATATGTTAAATGACAATTTTATTGCAATGAAAATTTACATTAGCTAAATCATAATCATGCACATCGTTTCGTATCTTCACCCAAGTCTGAAATTAATATTTAAGCATATATGTAAACAATATAGTATTACAAAAAACTATATTAAGGGAGTAGGGTTAATGTCAAAATAATTATCTTACTTTGCCCGATATGGTTTTGTCTGAATTATCTTACTTTCTTATAAATTTTTTTTCGTTTGAATTATTTTAAAAGAAAAAATTTGAACAGTTACCATTTAAAGCCTATTTACTGTCAAAACCAACAACAATCCACTAATTTATGTCAAGATACTTCCATATTGATATTGACCGATTTGTTCGTTTCACGTGCCAGAGATAATATATTCCATGTTTTAAGTTTCACTAAATATACACGCAATCTCAATAAGTAAATATACTATTTTACTAAATATAATCTTTTGCTAAATTGCAACACTTTCCATAAAATAATATGATCTCTCTCTATGGCTTATGTTATTTGGACAATTTTATGTTTCAATATTTTAGGCAATGACATATTCATACAACATCATAACAAAAATGCCATTTATGTAGACTTTTACGTTATAACTTTATGTATCTACTTGAGCATTTTTCCTTAAAAATATATGAAACAGGAAACCTAGAAAGTCAAACGGTTAGTTGCAAACATAAAGTCGCATAATCTTCCCCATAAAAAAATTGAAAAATGTGAAAATTGATTATTATTGCACACCTTATAAATACTGACTTGAGGGTTTCTTTTCAAAAAACTTTAAAATATTTTATAAGTACCATTATCGTTTCTGAGAGAATTCATAAGAACATGGCGAACACAAACGAAAAAAAAATCGATGAAAATGGCTTGTTGATCATCAATCCCCCACCATTGGTAATGAGATTCGGTGTCGTAGAACCAAAGTCACCACTTCACCAACAGATTCCGAGATAGAGCAAGAAGAATTATGGGAACAAATACACTTATTCACCGCATCAAATCAGAAAGCCAAACAGAACACTCCTCGGGTAATACATCCTATTCACTAAAGTTTGTTTTAATCATGTCTTACACAATGAATTATAAAATCTGTATATTCTACTTATGGAGGATGACAAAGGCAACACATCTAATGAGACATCCCAATCAAGTTGCACAAAACGAAAACACGACCTGATTCTAGATCTGGAGATAGGGTTGAAGTGCATGCGTTGCGGTTTTGTGGAGACAGAAATTCGACACATGGACACCGCCGAATGGGTATGTGATCAGAAATATATTAGATCTAAATTATGAAAAGTTGTCTAAAATCTATGTTATTGAGTCATTATAGTTTGTTATTGATTGCCCATTGAACCCTATGTCGTAGAAATAATTCATGTTTAAATATAATATTGAGTTAGTTCAAAGCTATATACTTTTACAAAAATCTAAATCGGATTGTTCGTGTCTGTGTTTAAAGGGAAAGGAGAAGGAACATAAAAAGAGGAGATCTGGAGTTTAATCAAGAACAATATCAGTTTCAAACCAATTTCATGTTTTTTTTTTCCTGTTTGCAATGATCACTTTAAAGACAGTATGTACTTGGTTTTATTTTCTAAAAACTATTAAGTTTATTTCGATGACATGATAATTTGGTTTGAAGCATTCTCGATGAAATGTCAATAGATGCCCAATAATATGCTACAATTAAAGTTTGGTTAAAATATGTTATCGAATAGAGTTTGTCTCTGGAATATCCGACTACAGTTAAAAATCAGAGATCAAACCATTAATACATGAGATCCAACTTAGTGAAAAATCGAAAAATGTTAAATCTATTAAAAACTATAAAACCGAATGTAATGGTCTTATACAATAAAAAGAACTAACATATTTCGAGATACATAGAGACAACATATCACAAAACAAAACACAGTAAAAAGAAATATCATATCTTGTCAAAAACCTCCTTGTAGACGACATTCAATGTTTTGTTTTGTGGTTTGTTGTCTTTATCGGTGATCAATATCTTCAAACCTTCTCTTGATGTAACCCTCGATACAGCGACATAGAGTTGCCCATGAGTAAAAACCGGTCTTGGAAGATACAAACCAACCTTTTCGAGTGTCTGTCCTTGGCTTTTGTTTATAGTCATTGCAAAAGCTAATGTGATAGGAAACTGCTTGCGTCTCATCCTGAAAGGAAGTTTCATCTCGAAGGAGAGAGAATATCCTAGGAATCAGTACCTTTTC